>NC_041390.1:375920747-375935722 GCF_002162155.2 Triticum dicoccoides | reverse complement strand
GGGGCGGCTCGGGCTCGCGGGGGCCCGATCTGGGCCTCCCGGGCCACGGCGGCGGCGAGGTGGCAATGCCACGTGGCGGCGAGCCACTGGCTGCGGGCGGCGGCGGGCGTCGGGTCGGACACGTCCGGCGCGGCGGAGAGGGATTTAGGGTTTCGGGGAGAGGGAGAGATCCGAAATTCGGGGGGTCCTATTTATAGGCATAAGTGGAGCTAGGAGAGTCCAAATGAGGTGTGGTTTTCGGCCACACGATCATGATCGAACGCTCTAGGTGATGGAGCAGAGTTTGGTAGGTTTTGGGCCAAATTGGAGGGGTGTTGGGCTTCAACACACACGAGGCCTTTTCGGTCCCTCGGTTAACCGTTGGGGTACCAAACGAAGTCCAAATGGTACGAAACTTGACAGGCGGTCTACCGGTAGTAAACCAAGGCCGCTTGGCAAGTCTCGGTCCAATCCGGAAATGTTTAATCCCCACACACGAAAGAAAGCTAGAAATGGCCACCGGAGGAGAACGAAGCGCCGGAATGCAAAACGGACAACGGGGAAAATGCTCGAATGCATGAGACGAACACGTATGCAAATGCAATGCACATGATGACATCATATGAGATGCATGACAACGATAGCAACACACGGATTCAAAGACCCGAACCCGAGAAAATAAATATAACTTAACGCCGGAAACGGCAAGAGTTGGAGTACAAATTGGGAAAATTACATCCGGGGTGTTACAACACTCCACCACTAGGAAAGGATCTCGTCCCGAGATCTAGGACTGAAAGAACACCGGGTACTCAGAACGGAGATGATCCTCGCGTTCCCAGGTAGCTTCACGGTCGGAATGGTGTGACCACTTGACTTTGAGAAATTTGATTGACTTGTTGCGAGTCTTGCGTTCAGTCTCTTCAAGAATAGCAACTGGGTGCTCACGATAAGAGAGATCTTCTTGGAGCTCAATGTCCTCGAAGTTGACGGTGCGGTCAGGAGTCTTGAAGCACTTTCGAAGCTGAGAGACATGGAACACGTCATGAACATTTGCAAAGTTTGAAGGAAGCTCGAGTTGATAGGCGAGGTCGCCTCTCTTGCTGACAATCTTGAAAGGTCCCACGTATCTAGGGGCAAGCTTCCCTTTGATACCGAAGCGACGAGTACCTTTCATAGGAGAGACACGGAGGTAAACATGATCTCCGATCTCAAAAGCCAAATCACGGTGCTTACTATCATAGTAGCTCTTCTGGCGGGATTGGGCTGCTTTGAGGTTATCACGAATGACATTGCACATTTCTTCTGCTTCTGTTATTAAGTCATTACCCAAAAGCTGACGTTCACCGGTTTCAGACCAGTTGAGAGGGGTACGGCACTTCCTGCCATATAGAATTTCAAATGGGGCCTTGCCCGAACTTGCTTGAAAACTGTTGTTGTAGGAGAATTCAGCATAAGGAAGACAATCCTCCCACTTCATGCTGAAGGAGATCACACAAGCCCTGAGCATATCTTCAAGAATCTGGTTGACACGCTCGACTTGACCGCTTGTTTGAGGATGGAAAGATGTGCTGAAGCGGATGTTCGTGCCCATGGCCTTTTGAAAAGAATCCCAAAACTTCGAGGTAAAGATGCTGCCATTGTCTGAAGAGATCACTTGAGGAATACCATGCAGAGAGACAATACGAGAGGTATAAAGTTCCACCAATTGAGCTGCAGTGATCGACTCTTTGATAGGCAGAAAATGAGCCACTTTGGTGAGCTTGTCGATGACAACGAATATAGCATCATTGCCACGCTTGGACTTTGGAAACCCAGTCATGAAGTCCATTTCAATGTGGTCAAACTTCCATTCTGGAATGGCAAGAGGTTGGAGGAGACCTGCTGGCCTTTGGTGTTCTGCCTTCACTCTTCTGCAGACATCACATTCATTCACGAATTGAGCGATCTCGCGCTTCATTCGAGTCCACCAATAAGCTTGCTTAAGGTCCTGATACATCTTCGTGCTCCCAGGGTGGATGGAGAAGAGAGAATTGTGAGCCTCGTTCATGATCACTTTACGAAGTTCACCTTTGGGCACAACAATACGATCCTCGAAGAAGAGAGTGTCCTTGTCATCAAGGCGGTAGCACTTGTACTTGGACTGACTCTTGGCAATCCCAATCTTCACCTTTTTCACCATAGCATCAAGAAGCTGAGCTTGGCGAATCTGGTCTTCTAAGGTAGGAGAGACTTGAATATTGGCAAGGAAACCTTGAGGAACAACTTGCAGATTAAGTTTGCGGAAAGCTTCACAAATCTCGGGTTGATAGGGCTTGAGAATCAGACTGTTGCAGTAGGCCTTTCTGCTCAACGCGTCAGCAATCACATTGGCCTTGCCTGGAGTATACTCGATACTCGGATTATACTCTTGAATCATTTCGACCCATCGAGTTTGCCTGAGGTTGAGATAAGGCTGAGTGAAGATGTACTTGAGACTCTTGTGATCAGTGAAAATGTCCACTTTTCTTCCCAATAGAAGATGTCTCCAAGTCAAAAGAGCATGCACAACTGCCGCCAACTCTAGATCATGAGTGGGGTAGTTCTTCTCATTAGGCTTCAAGTGGCGAGATGTATAAGCAACCACTTTCTTCTCTTGCATCAATACTGCGCCAAGACCTTGGAGAGAGGCATCACAAAAGACCTCGTACGGCTTGGATTCATCAGGTGGAGTTAGAACTGGAGCAGTGATCAATTTCTCTTTCAAAGTGTTGAAAGCAATATCACACTCTGGAGACCAAACGTACTTGACGTGCTTCTGAAGAAGATTAGAGAGAGGCTTCGCGATCTTAGAAAAGTTTTCAACGAATCTTCGGCAATAGCTTGCGAGACCGAGAAAACTGTGGGGTTGCTTCACGTTCTGAGGAGGTTCCCAATTCACAATTGCAGACACCTTCTCAGGATTCACGGCAATGCCCTTGGCAGAGATGATATGACCAAGATAAAGAACCTCATCGAGCCAAAATTCACACTTGGAGAACTTGGCATAGAACTGATGTTCTCTGAGCTTATCAAGAACCAAACGCAAATGCTTGGCATGATCTTCCTTGTTCTTCGAGAAAACCAGAATGTCATCGAGATAGACCAAAACGAAGTCATTGGTGTAGGCGTTGAAGATGAAGTTCATCATGCGAGAGAACGTCGGAGGAGCATTGGCGAGGCCAAAAGACATGACAGTGTATTCATATGAACCAAAGCTTGTTCTAAATGCTGTCTTGGGAATATCTTCTTCACGAATGCGAATCTGGTGATAACCCATACGGAGATCAAGGTTGGAGAATACTTGGGCACCTTTGAGTTGTTCGAACAGCTCATTGATGTTGGGAAGTGGGTATTTGTTCTTGATGGTCTTCTTGTTCACTGGACGGTAATCAACACAAAGTCGGTCCGTTCCATCCTTCTTCTTCACAAAAAGAACGCCACAACCCCACGGAGAAGAACTAGGCCGGATAAGACCCATTTTCTCTTGCATATCAAGTTGCTTCTTCAGCTCCTTCAACTCTTCAGGTCCGAGCTTGTAAGGACGTTTGCACACAGGTTCTGTGCCAGGCTCAAGATCAATAATGAATTCAACTGGCCGGTGCGGAGGCATTCCTGGAAGCTCTTCTGGAAAGACGTCTTGATATTCGCAAATGACTGGAATTTGAGAGATGGCATCCAATTCACCCTTCTCATTGAGAGAAAACAGACGGATGGTATCATCACGAGCGGCAAAGACAATTACATCCTCAGACGAATGAGTCAATTGAATCTGCCTGGCTGCACAATCAAGCTGAGCCTTGTGCTTAGAAAGCCAATCCATCCCGAGAATAAGATCAATATCCGAGTTACCAAGAACCACCGGAGAAGAGAGAAACTTGTAATCACCCAATGTGATAGAGATATTGGGAGCAACCAAACTGGAAGTCAAAAGCTTGCCGGGAGAAACAACTTGCATGACTTTGGGCATAATCTCGGTATCAACATTGTGTTTCGATGCAAAAGGGCATGACAAAAAGGAATGCGATGCACCAGTGTCAAAAAGAACTCTTGCAGGAATATCATTAACAGGAAGGTTACCCATGATGACATCAGAAGAATCCTCTGCCTGAGCTGCATTCATCAAATTGACCTTGGCGTGCTTGGGGTTGTGCTTGACCACAGCTGTACTTGCCGATCTGACAGGAGGAGGAGGAGGAAGACGCCTCTGGTTGAGACACTTGTTGGCATAGTGACCCTTCTGTTGGCACTTGTTGCATGTGACCTCTGAAAGCGGACGGTGATACGGAGCACTCGATCTTGGAGCTTGAGACGAAGTCTTGTTCTGAAAGCCAGGGTTGGGTGGGTGGGAAGAACCACTGCCACCTTTGCTCTTCTACTGATACGGCTGACGGAACGGAGGAGGAGGAAGCCAAAACTTCTGCTGCTTGGCCACTTGAGTAGAGTAAGAAGGAGTAACATCTCTGACTTGCTTCTTGGAAGCATCACACCTCAACTGAGCAGCCTCTTGCTTCAGTGCCATGTTGTAGAACTCATCGTACCTCAAGGGCTCAAAGAGGACAAGAGCGAGCTGAATTTCTTCTCTGAGACCACCCCTGAACTGATATATCATGCTCTTCTCATCAGGCACGTCCTGCTTGGCAAAGCGGGCAAGCTTCTGGAACAACTTGTTGTAGTCATAGACAGACAAAGAGCCTTGCTTCAGATTGCGGAATTCCTCACGCTTGCTTTCAACCACGCTCTGCGGAATATGATGAGCTCAGAAATCTCGACGGAAATCATCCCAAGTGATAACACGTCCACCTCTGGAGTCCTTGTACTGCTGGAACCATTCTGCAGCTTGATCTTTGACTTGGAAGGAAGCGAACTTGACAAAGTCCTCAGGCCTAACGTTACTGCACTCGAAATGCTTACACAGATCCACAAGCCAATCGTCAGCATCGGTTGCCTCAACACAATTGCTGAAAGTCTTTGGCCCGTTAGCAAGGAACTGGTTGAGTGTAGCAAAGTGACTCTGATTGCTGCCTTGATTCCCGTGACTACCTTGATTGCGCTCTTGAAGAATTTGCATGATCAGCTGGGTGTTTGCATTGGTTGCGGCCATCACAGCTTGCCATGCCTCCGGAGGAGGTGGAGGTGGTGGCGGATCAGGATTCGGAGTCGTGCGCGTTGGAGGAGCCATCCTGAAGAGGTTGACCACCATTAGCACATTGACAGATAAATATTGAAGCTGAATCCAACGGAATGGAAATTGCAACATATAGTCTTCACATCCGAACAAAATGAACGAATGCATTCCTCTTGAAATGGTCACATATCCATAAATTGAGAAGCCACGTAGAATTAAGGTAGAGAAATAAATCAACAAGGTACGGATCAAGAATGAATAATCAGTAAGAAATCCCAATCTCAAACCAATATCCGTGGAAGAAAAACTAGAGCTACTAGAATTCCCACCTATGAAACTTCCGAACCTTTCCGGTTATGCAATCAGGTGTTGGGGATACAGGGGAAGCATAATATCTCACCCAAACTAGCAAATTCTACATCCAACTGTATCCATCCTTCAACACATAACCAAGAAACCTTCGGAAACCATCTACCTCAACCTTCGAAAAGCATCCGTTATACAAGTTATGGTGATACTCCCGAACTCCCGCCCCAGTACTGGGTAGCGTCGAGGTTATCTCACCAACGAACTGCATAAAAGAGATTTTCGATGTTGTTGTACTAGACTCAGGTATTCCAGAACTGCAACGATAAAATTATGATGACAACACCTCAGAGCTCAACTCCCCGGGACACTTCCACTAAACCCCTGACAGGAGGCACCTAGTCAATGTTCTCATCATAAAACCATCGGAACGATTCCAAGATACCCGCGTGATCCTAAAATTTTTTTTAGTGAAATTTGAGAAGAGAAGAGTCAAAACTCTACGTCAGGATGCCTTACCAGAGCGATGAGGAGACTGGGAAGTAAAAAGAATTCCTAAACTCTTCGATATATAATTCCTAAATGACTCAAAACATTTTTCTAGACACGACTCGGCCGCTAAAAACGATCAAGCAATGGGGCTCCTAAGGTCGGGGAAGGCTCTGATTACCAACTTGTAACACCCTCGATGCGACTATAGCTCCCACGTGTCGAGGCACGACTTAGAGACATAATCGCATTGAAGGCATATGTCGCAAGTTAGGCAGTCTTCACAAACATCCCATGTAATGTAATAATAAAAGGGGAGATAACATAGTTGGCTTACACTCGCCACGTCAATCAAGTGCATAAGTAACATTACATCATCCAAACACTCGTGGCCCGACTACGGCGCCAAAATAAAAGAGAACCCAACATGCGACACGATCCCAATCACCCCCAACTGGGCACCACTACTGATCATCGGGAAAGGAAACATAGTATCGTTGAGAGTCTTCGTCGAACTCCCACTTGATCTCACACGCGTCTCCTGGAGCTGAATCATCAGGCCCTGCATCTGGTGTAATAGTAATCTGTGAGCCACGGGGACTCAGCAATCTCGCACCCTCGCGATCAAGACTATTTAAGCTTATAGGAATGGCAAGGTAAAAATATGAGTGGAGCAGCAGCAAGCGACTAGCAAGTATGGTGGCTAACTTATTCGCAAAAGAGAGCAAGAAGAGGAGGCAAAGCACGAGCGAGAAGCTAGAGAACAACCTGCGCAAACATTACTCCAACACCGTGTCCACTCTTGGACTCCACCGAGAAGAGGCCATCACGGTAACACACTCAGTTGGTTCATTTTAATTAATTAAGGTTCAAGTTGTCTACAACCGGACATTAACAAATTCCCATTTGTCCATAACCGCGGGCACGGCTTTCGAAAGTTCAATCCCTGCAGGGGAGTCCCAACTTAGCCCATGACAAGCTCTCACGGTCAACGAAGGAATAAACCTCCTCCCAAGATGTTCCGATCAGACTCGGTATCTCGGTAACTCAAGACACTTCGGCAGGTTAAAACAAGACCAGCAACACCGCCCGAATGTGCCGACAAATCCCGATAGGAGCTGCACATATCTCTTTCTCAGGGCACACTCAGATGAGACATCCTACGAGTAAAACCAACCCTCAAGTTGCCCCGAGGTGGCCCCGCAGTCTACTCGGTCGGACCAACACTCAGAGGAGCACTGGCCCGGGGGGGTTAAAATAAGATGACCCTTGGGCTCCGGAAACCCGAGGGAAAAAGAGGCTAGGTGGCAAATGGTAAGACCAAGGTTGGGCATTGCTGGAAAAGGTTTAATCAAGGCGAAATATCAAGGGGTTCCCATTATAACCCAACCGCGTAAGGAACGCAAAATCCGGGAACATAACACCGATATGACGGAAACTAGGGCGGCAAGAGTGTAACAAAACACTAGACGAGAGGCCGAGCCTTCCACCCTTTACCAAGTATATAGATGCATTAAGATAACATAGCAATATAATGATATCCAAACAAGTAAATAAAAGATGTTCCAACAAGGAACGGCCTCCAATCTTCACCTGCAACTAGCAATGCTATAAGAGGGGCTGAGCAAAGCGGTAACATAGCCAATCAACGGTTTGCTAGGACATGGTGCGTTAGAGGTTTGACATGGCAATTGGGAGGCTAACAAGCAAAAGGTAGGCATCGTAGCATTGTCATAGCAAAAGAGCGAGCAAACTAGCATAGCAAAGATAGTAGTGATTTTGAGGGTATGATCATCTTGCCTGCATAGTTGTCAGAGTTGACTGGATCCTCAAAAGCAAACTCAACGGGCTCCTCGTTAGCGAATTCGTCTCCCGGATCTACCCAACAAGACATACAAGCAACAAGGATACAATCAACCACGTGCAAGACCAAGCAATATGATGAAATGATGATATGCTATGCGGGATGCGATGCGGGAAGCAAAAATGCAAGATATGGCAGGAAATGCATGAACCTGGCCTCAACTTGGAATTCCAAGGGTGCCACTGGAAATATGAGATGAAGTCGCTTGAAAACGATATAAAGAACGTCGGAATCGGAGTTACTGTTTGGAAATGGCAAGCATTTCAAAAACGACACCGGTCTGCGATTTACAGCAAGTAGGCATCTAAATGCAATGAGATGAACATGCTACAGCCACCAAACATGGCATCAAAATACATGGCAGGGATGCACACAAGATGCTTAACAAAAATCTAGCACTGAGCTACGGCCAAATCATCCATTAACAGGTTCGAACAAGCATGGCAAAAACGCAAATGGTAAACAGATCTCAGACTTAGTGAAATTAACACTTGTCTGGAATTTCAGATCATATAGCCCTCTTCGGAGCATCAAAACAACATGCTAAAGGACCTGAACATGTCAAAGAAAGACATGGCATGGAGCTACTCAACAAGCTTAAGAAAAGTCTCTTAGTGACCTTGAGCCAAAAGGGATCAGAAAATATACTAACAAGCACACGAACATAGCAAAAACATAATCAATTTTCAGACTTAGTGAAAACTGGGACATGCTGAAACATAACTCACGAAGGCATGTTTACGAGCTCGGTGCACTCACCACGGTTCAAGTCATGGCAAGACAAGCATACATCCCTTAAGAAGGCACAAAATACAAGCTAGACATGGCAAGAACAATAGCATAGCATGCACGGATCAACTACAATAACATCGGCAAAATCGCAAACAAGTTGACGATCTGCCCAGATTCACAACGAAGCAAAAGTAGAGCTCGATTGACTCAAGCTACGTTGCTCCATAATTGCAAAAAAAGACATGGATGGATAGAGCATAACAAGATTAACAGAACTCCTTTACTTGTCATCCTCAAAAGAGGCACGGATCACTAGCAAATAGCATGAACATATGGCATCATGAACTAAACAATCCCAGGACTTAGTGAAATCTCTAAGTCCCTGAAAACATATTTACCGGGTGCCTCACTTTGCAAGCTTGCACAAGTCACCACACACATCCTAAAAATGCATGGGTTGCACCTCTGGAAAGATAACAAGATGCTTAACAAAACATATGAAGGACTCACAGGCATATCATGCACACATTAATCATGGCAAAAATGACAAAAGTCTAAGATGAACTAGCAGATCTGACAATTAACTCACGAAGCCTCCTTCTAACAGCATTTCGGGCATCAAGATGAGCTCAAATGAAAATTATGCAATGGAATGAAATGATGTTCCCGTCGAGGCGAACATTTTGATATGCTATATGTCCAAAACGGAGCTACCAATACAAAGATATAGCCGGTCAAAGTTAGCACAAAAATTATGGTTCGAAGGAGAAAAGTCAACCGTCAAATTTCAGATCTCAGATCTGCACGCTTCCCGAGGCTCGCCGGAGCGCACTGTTCACCGGAGCACGGAAGTCGAGGTTCGTCGGAGAGGAAGAAGACCGGGGCGGCGCCGGGGAGGTCGGAGGAGGCCGGAGCGGCCGGACGGAGGAGGAGGCGGCGGCCGGGAGGTGGCCCGCGGCGGCGGCGCCCACCGGAGCTGAGGGAGGCAGCGGCGACCGAGGCGAGGAGGCGCGGGGGCGGCTCAGGCTCGCGGGGGCCCGATCTGGGCCTCTCGGGCCGCGGCGGCGGCGAGGTGGCGATGCCACGTGGCGGCGAGCCACTGGCTGCGGGCGGTGGCGGGCGTCGGGTCGGACACGTCCGGCGCGGCGGAGAGGGATTTAGGGTTTCGGGGAGAGGGAGAGATCCGAAATTCGGGGGTCCTAATTATAGGCATAAGTGGAGCTAGGAGAGTCCAAATGAGGTGTGGTTTTCGGCCACGCGATCGTGATCGAATGCTCTAGGTGATGGAGCAGAGTTTGGTAGGATTTGGGCCAAATTGGAGGGGTGTTGGGCTGCAACACACATGAGGCCTTTTCGGTCCCTCGGTTAATCGTTGGGGTACCAAACGAAGTCCAAATGGTACGAAACTTGACGGGTGGTCTACCGGTAGTAAACCAAGGCCGCTTGGCAAGTCTCGGTCCAATCCGGAAATGTTTAATCCCCACACACGAAAGAAAGCTAGAAATGGCCACCGGAGGAGAAAGAAGCGCCGGAATGCAAAACAGACAACGGGGAAAATGCTCAAATGCATGAGACGAACACGTATGCAAATGCAATGCACATGATGACATGATATGAGATGCATGAAAACGATAACAACACATGGAGGCAAAGACCCGAACCCGAGAAAATAAATATAACTTAACGCCGGAAACGACAAGAGTTGGAGTACAAATTGGGAAAATTACATCCGGGGTGTTACAACACTCCACCACTACGAAAGGATCTCGTCCCGAGATCTAGGACTGAAAGAACGCCGGGTAGTCAGAACGGAGATGATCCTCGCGTTCCCAGGTAGCTTCACGGTCGGAATGGTGTGACCACTTGACTTTGAGAAATTTGATTGACTTGTTGTGAGTCTTGCATTCAGTCTCTTCAAGAATAACAACTGGGTGCTCCTGATAAGAGAGATCTTCTTGGAGCTCAATGTCCTCGAAGTTGACGGTGTGGTCAGGAGTCTTGAAGCACTTTCGAAGCTGAGAGACATGGAACACGTCATGAACATTTGCAAAGTTTGAAGGAAGCTCGAGTTGATAGGTGAGGTCGCCTCTCTTGCTGGCAATCTTGAAAGGTCCCACGTATCTGGGGGCAAGCTTCCCTTTGATACCGAAGCGACGAGTACCTTTCATAGGAGAGACACGGAGGTAAACATGATCTCCGATCTCAAAAGCCAAATCACGGTGCTTACTATCATAGTAGCTCTTCTGGCGGGATTGGGCTGCTTTGAGGTTATCACGAATGACTTTGCACATTTCTTCTGCTTCTGTGATTAAGTCATTACCCAAAAGCTGACGTTCACCGGTTTCAGACCAGTTGAGAGGGGTACGGCACTTCCTTCCATACAGAATTTCAAATGGGGCCTTGCCCGAACTTGCTTGAAAACTGTTGTTGTAGGAGAATTCAGCATAAGGAAGACAATCCTCCCACTTCATGCCGAAGGAGATCACACAAGCCCTGAACATATCTTCAAGAATTTAGTTGACACGCTCGATTTGACCGCTTGTTTGAGGATGGAAAGTTGTGCTGAAGCGGATGTTCGTGCCCATGGCCTTCTGAAAAGAATCCCAAAACTTCGAGGTAAAGATGCTGCCACGGTCTGAAGAGATCACTTGAGGAATACCGTGCAGAGAGACAATACGAGAGGTATAAAGTTCCGCCAATTGAGCTGCAATGATCGACTCTTTGATAGGAAGAAAATGAGCCACTTTGGTGAGCTTGTCGATGACAACGAATATAGCATCATTGCCACGCTTGGACTTTGGAAACCCAGTCACGAAGTCCATTTCAATGTGGTCAAACTTCCATTCTGGAATGGCAAGAGGTTGGAGGACACCCGCTGGCCTTTGGTGTTCTGCCTTCACTCTTCTGCAGACATCACATTCATTCACGAATTGAGCGATCTCGCGCTTCATTTGAGTCCACCAATAAGCTTGCTTAAGGTCCTGCTACATCTTCGTTCTCCCAGGGTGGATGGAGAGGAGAGAATTGTGAGCCTCGTTCATGATCACTTTACGAAGTTCACCTTTGGGCACAACAATACGATCCTCGAAGAAGAGAGTGTCCTTGTCATCAAGGCGGTAGCACTTGTACTTGGACTGACTCTTGGCAATCCCAATCTTCACCTTTTTAACCATAGCATCAAGAAGCTGAGCTTGGCGAATCTGGTCTTCTAAGGTAGGAGAGACTTGAAGGTTGGCGAGGAAACCTTGAGGAACAACTTGCAGATTAATTTTGCGGAAAGCTTCACAAAGCTCGGGTTGATATGGCTTGAGAATCAGACTGTTGCATTAGGCCTTTCTGCTCAAAGCGTCAGCAATCACATTGGCCTTGCCTGGAGTATACTCGATACTCGGATTATACTCTTGAATCATTTCAACCCATCGAGTTTGCCTGAGGTTGAGATAAGGCTGAGTGAAGATGTACTTGAGACTCTTGTGATCAGTGAAAATGTCCACTTTTCTTCCCAATAGAAGATGTCTCCAAGTCAAAAGAGCATGCACAACTGCCGCCAACTCGAGATCATGAGTGGGCTAGTTCTTCTCATTAGGGTTCAACTGGCGAGATGTATAAGCAACCACTTTCTTCTCTTGCATCAATACTGCGCCAAGACCATGGAGAGAGGCATCACAAAAGACCTCATACGGCTTGGATTCACCAGGTGGAGTCAGAACTGGAGCAGTGATCAATTTCTCTTTCAAAGTGTTGAAAGCAATATCACACTCCGGATACCAAACGTACTTGACGTGCTTCTCAAGTTGTCTACAACCAGACATTAACAAATTCCCATCTGCCCCTAACCGTGGGCATGGCTTTCGAAAGTTCAATCCCTGTAGGGGAGTCCCAACTTAGCCCATGACAAGCTCTCACGGTCAACGAAGGAATAAACCTCCTCCCAAGATGTTCTGATCAGACTCGGTATCTCGGTAACTCAAGACACTTCGACAGGTTAAAACAAGACCAGCAACACCGCCCGAATGTGCCGACAAATCCCGATAGGAGCTGCACATATCTCTTTCTCAGGGCACACTCAGATGAGACATCCTACGAGTAAAACCAACCCTCAAGTTGCCCCGAGGTGGCCTGCAGTCTACTCGGTCGGACCAACACTCAGAGGAGCACTGGCCCGGGGGGGTTAAAATAAGATGACCCTTGGGCTCCGGAAACCCGAGGGAAAAAGAGGCTAGGTGGCAAATGGTAAGACCAAGGTTGGGCATTGCTGGAAAAGGTTTAATCAAGGCGAAATATCAAGGGGTTCCCATTATAACCCGACCGCGTAAGGAACGCAAAATCCGGGAACATAACACCGATATGATGGAAACTAGGGCGGCAAGAGTGGAACAAAACACTAGACGAGAGGCCGAGCCTTCCACCCTTTACCAAGTATATAGATGCATTAAGATAACATAGCAATATAATGATATCCAAACAAGTAAATAAAAGATGTTCCAACAAGGAACGGCCTCCAATCTTCACCTGCAACTAGCAATGCTATAAGAGGGGCTGAGCAAAGCGGTAACATAGCCAATCAACGGTTTGCTAGGACATGGTGCGTTAGAGGTTTGACATGGCAATTGGGAGGCTAACAAGCAAAAGGTAGGCATCGTAGCATTGTCATAGCAAAAGAGCGAGCAAACTAGCATAGCAAAGATAGTAGTGATTTTGAGGGTATGATCATCTTGCCTGCATAGTTGTCAGAGTTGACTGGATCCTCAAAAGCAAACTCAACGGGCTCCTCGTTAGCGAATTCGTCTCCCGGATCTACCCAACAAGACATACAAGCAACAAGGATACAATCAACCACGTGCAAGACCAAGCAATATGATGAAATGATGATATGTTATGCGGGATGCGATGCGGGAAGCAAAAATGCAAGATATGGCAGGAAATGCATGAACCTGGCCTCAACTTGGAATACCAAGGGTGCCACTGGAAATATGAGATGAAATCGCTTGAAAACGATATAAAGAACGCCGGAATCAGAGTTACGGTTTGGAAATGGCAAGCGTTTCAAAAACGACACCGGTCTGATATTTACAGCAAGTAGGCATCTAAATGCAATGAGATGAACATGCTACAGCCACCAAACATGGCATCAAAATACATGGCAGGGATGCACACAATATGGTTAACAAAAGTCTAGCACTAAGCTACGGCCAAATCATCCATTAACAGGTTCGAACAAGCATGGCAAAAACGCAAATGGTAAACATATCTCAGACTTAGTGAAATTAACACTTGTCTGGAATTTCAAATCATATAGCCCTCTTCGGAGCATCAAAACAACATGCTACAGGACCTGAACATGTCAAAGAAAGACATGGCATGGAGCTACTCAACAAGCTTAACAAAAGTCCCTTAGTGACCTTGAGCCAAAAGGGATCACAAAATATACTAACAAGCACACGAACATAGCAAAAACATAATCAGTTTTCAGACTTAGTGAAAACTGGGACATGCTGAAACATAACTCACGAAGGCATGTTTACGAGCTCGATGCACTCACCACGGTGCAAGTCATGGCAATACAAGCATACATCCCTTAAGAATGCACAAAATACAAGCTAGATATGGCAAGAACAATAGCATAGCATGCACGGATCAACTACAATAATATCGGCAAAATCGCAAACAAGTTGACGATCTGCCCAGATTCACAACGAAGCAAAAGTAGAGCTCGATTGACTCAAGCTACGGTGCTCCATAATTGCAAACAAAGACATGGATGGATAGAGCATAACAAAGGTAACAAAACTCCTTTACTGATCATCCTCAAAAGAGGCACGGATCACTAGGAAATAGCATGAACATATGGCATCATGAACTAAACAATCCCAGGACTTAGAGAAATCTCTAAGTCCCTGAAAACAGATTTACCGGGTGCCTCACTTTGCAAGCTTGCACAAGTCACCACACACATCCTAAAAATGCATGGGTTGCACCTCTGGAAAGATAACAAGATGCTTAACAAAACATATGAAGGACTCACAGGCATATCATGCACACATTAATCATGGCAAAAATGACAAAAGTCTAAGATGAACTAGCAGATCTGACAATTAACTCACGAAGCCTCCTTCTAACAGCATTTCGGGCATCAAGATGAGCTCAAATGAAAATGATGCAATGGAATGAAATGATGTGCTCGTAGGGCGAACATTTTGATATACTATATGTCCAAAACGGAGCTACGGATGCGAAGATATAGCCGGTCAAAGTTAGCACAAAAATTAGGGTTCGGAGGAGAAAAGTCAACCGTCAAATTTCAGATCTCAGATATGCACGCTTCCCGAGGCTCGCCGGCGCACACTGTTCACCGGAGCACGGAAGTTGAGGTTCGTCGGAGAGGAAGAAGACCAGGGCGGCGCCGGGGAGGTCGGAGGAGGCCAGAGCGGCCGGACGGAGGAGGAGGCGGTGGCCGGA
>NC_041390.1:375867044-375920384 GCF_002162155.2 Triticum dicoccoides | reverse complement strand
GGCGCGGGGGCGGCTCGGGCTCGCGGGGGCCCGATCAGGGCCTCCCGGGCCGCGGCCGCGGCGAGGTGGCGATGCCACATGGCGGCGAGCCACTGGCTGCGGGCGGCGGGTCGGACACGTCCGGCGCGGGTCGGACACGTCCGGCGCGGCGGAGAGGGATTTAGGGTTTCGGGGAGAGGGAGAGATCCGAAATTCGGGGGGTCCTATTTATAGGCATAGGTGGAGCTAGGAGAGTCCAAATGAGGTGTCGTTTTTGGCCACGCGATCGTGATCAAACGCTCTAGGTGATGGAGCAGAGTTTGGTGGGTTTTGGTCCAAATTGGAGGGGTGTTGGGCTGCAACACACACGAGGCCTTTTCGGTCCCTCGGTTAACCGTTGGGGTACCAAACGAAGTCCAAATGGTACGAAACTTGACAGGCGGTCTACCGGTAGTAAACCAAGGCCGCTTGTCAAGTCTCGGTCCAATCTGGAAATGTTTAATCCCCACACACGAAAGAAAGCTAGAAATGGCCACCGGAGGAGAACGAAGCGCCGGAATGCAAAACGGACAACGGGGAAAATGCTCGAATGCATGAGACGAACACGTATGCAAATGCAATGCACATGATGACATTTTATGAGATGCATGACAATGATAACAACACATGGAGACAAAGACCCGAACCCGAGAAAATAAATATAACTTAACACCGGAAACGGCAAGAGTTGGAGTACAAATTGGGAAAATTACATCCGGGGTGTTACAGCATCTCTCCTCTTGAACATCAAGCATCTGGGATCATTGAAGATTACTCTTTCTTGGAGTATTCTCTCCCCCTAGAGATCTCTCCCCCTAGATATATTATTAAGCTTTAATGTGATCTCTCTCTCCCCTTTGACATCAATTTCCAAGAAGGGTCTTCTGGAATTTGTTGTGAATGGGTTCGGTCCTTGAATCACAGTACAAAGCATTAAGGTAAATGTGATGCTTGTAGAGGACAAGATTCATTGAGTGGAGCTGGATGAAGAATAAAGCAGGAATAAATGGCAAAATGTTTTCCTGTAGTGAAATCGGTGTCACCGAGTTGTATGCTTCGGTTGCTCCAAAAATCTTCAGCTAGACCGGAAACATGAAACCGGTGGAACCGAGTTCATCATAGAGAAAGACACTTGTCACCTCAGCTCACTAGACAAATAAGATCTCACAAAGATTTGCAATAAATTGGATGCAGAAAAATGCAGAACAAAAAGCAAAGAAAAGAAACTAAAAGATCTAGATGAAGTTTTTTTGAAAGGGGAAACAAATATGCATGAGACAAATGCAAGAGCATAGAAAAGAACACAAGAGAACTTCATCTAGAGTTGGATGGTGACAAAGTCACCTATGTTAGAGTACATTGACTTAGGAGTCAAGTGAGATCACTTGATCATATGTCGTACTCATCGTTTGAGCTCAAAATGGGGTTACCATTTTTGTTTAAGTCGAGTTGCTTTGACTCATGACTTGGAGTAAAGCTTCTCTAAGATGGAATAACATACCTTGGGTGGCGGTGTTGATCTTGATCATGTAGTTGAACTTGTGTGGGTTGCTCAAGGTTGATGTAGCCCATCAAGAGTTGGGAGCACCCTTTGGATTTTGAGTTCATCTACCTACATGGGTTAGTTTTCGCAAGGAAGAGCAATTGTGTATCCAACATGACAATCAAGAAACTCAACATAGAATTTGTCAAAGGATATGTTTGAAAGGTTTCGTGCTTCCTTGTCATCAACCAACATTGTGTAGAGACTTGGTGATGTAGGGATAGCTCAAGATGTGAGTGAGTTGCAATCTCATAGAATTAGATTCATCCAACTACCTACAAGGGTTAGATAACATGCAAGATGCAAATTTTCAAGACATAAGATCATCATCATAGGAGAAATATCAAGTGATTAGTCGTAAGTTCAAGTCTTGCATGTATCCAATGGAGTTCCTACTCCAAGTTTGAAGCATCAATGATGTTCAATTCACCTCTTAACCTGCAAAACACTTTCTCATCAAGTGGTTTAGTGAATATATCTGCTAATTGCTTATCGGTGTGAACATGCTTAAGGTTTATGTCACCCTTAGCAACATGATCTCAAATGAAATGATGAAGAACTTGAATATGCTTAGTTCGAGAGTGTTGCACGGGATTGTGAGCAATCTTGATAGCACTTTCATTGTCACAAAGTAATGGAACATGTTTCACATATATCCCATAATCTTTAAGAGTTTGGGTCATCCAAAGTAATTGAGCACAACATGAACCAGCGGCAATGTATTCTGCTTCGGCGGTGGATAAGGATACCGAGTGTTGTTTCTTGGAAGACCAAGACACAAGACATCTACCAAGGAATTGACAAGTACCCGAAGTGGACTTTCTAGCAACCTTATCACCGGCATAGTCCTAGTCGGAGTAGCCAACAAGATCAAAGGAAGCCCTCTTTGGATACCAAATGCCAAAATTTGGTGTATGTATTAAGTATCTCACTATCCTCTTCACGGCCTTAAGATGACATTCCTTAGGAGCAACTTGATATCATGCACACATGCACAGACTTAGCATGATATCGAGACGCGAAGCACATAGATATAATAATGAACCAATCATAGAGTGATAAACCTTTTGATCAACCGGTTCACCATCTTTGGTCAAATCAAGATGTCCACTAGTAGGCATGGGTGTAGTCATACCTTTGCATTCTTGGATATTGAACTTCTTGAATAAGTCCTTGGTGTACTTCGTTTGACAGACAAAGGTGCCTTCCTTAGTTTGCTTTATTTGCAAAGCAAGAAAGAATTTGAGTTCACTCATCATAGACATCTCAAACTTCTCCGACATTAGCTTCCCAAACTTTTCACTAAAATGAGGGTTAGTTGATCCAAATATAATATCATCGACATAAATTTGGCATACAAATAGTTCTCCATTAACCCTTTTAGTAAAAAGAGTAGAATCTATTTTTCCAATTTCAAAGCCTTTTTCAATAAGGAACTTGGTCAAGCATTTATACCATGCTCTAGGAGCTTGTTTAAGACCATAAAGGGCTTTGTGAAGTTTGTAAACATGATTAGGTTTCTTAGGGTTGACAAAGCCGGGAGGTTGCTTAACATAAACTTCCTCCTCAATTTCACCATCTAGAAAAGCACTTTTAATGTCCATTTGGTACAAAGTGATATCATGGTGATTAGCATAGGCAAGTAAGATGCAAATGGACTCAGGTCTAGCAACGGGAGCATATGTCTCACCATAGTCCATACCTTCAACTTGTGTGTAGCCTTGGGAGACGAGACGCGCTTTGTTGCGAACCACTTGTCCATCTTCATCTTGCTTGTTGCGAAACACCCATTTGGTACCAATGATGTTGTGGTTGTTGTTGGGCTTTTCAACCAATGTCCACACTTGATTTCTCTCAAAGTTGTGTAGCTCTTCATGCATAGCGTTTATCCAATCCGGATCTTCCAATGCTTCTTCAACCTTCATAGGTTCAATGCGAGAGATGAATAAATAGTGTTCACAAAAGTTAGCTAAACAAGTTCTTGAGCGAGTGATTCTCCCGGTTTGGATATCATTGTAGATTTGCTCCACGAGATGATCTTTAGCAATTCTTGCTCGAACTCGTGAAAGCTTTTGCTTGGGTCTTGGTTGAACATCTTCTTCATCTTGTTCTTCTTCTTGGCCTTCTTCATTGTTGGCATTGTCGTTCTCTTGTCATGGTGGAGAAGGAGGTTGTTGACGTTCGTCTTGGTGCACTTCCTCATTTTCTTCATCTTGGTGTGTCCCACTCGTGGATGCTTCCGTATCAACTCTTCGTTCACCTTGTCGTGAGGTAGAAGCTTCCACTTGGACGGACGAGGTACTCTCCTTCACCTCCATTGGACGAATCTTGCTGATAGACAAGTCTTGGATTGCTTCCGAGGGATCTTTGTCTCCTACATCAATTGGCAATTGCTCTACTTGCGAGCCGTTAGATTCATCAAACTTCACATCTACTGTTTCTTCAACCTTTCGTGTGAAATAGTTGTAGACACAGTATGTGTGAGAGTTTGAGCCATAACCAAGTAGGAAACCTTCATGAGACTTAGGAGCAAATTTAGAACGACGATGCTTATTAAGAATGTAGCACTTTGAGCCGAATACTCGAAAGTATCCAACTTGGGGTTTGTTACCGGTGAGGAGCTTGTATGCCGTCTTGCCGAGTAGCTTGTGAAGATACAAGCGATTTGTTGCATGACAAGCTGTCTCAACCGCTTCCGCCCAAAAGTGTTTTGGCGTCTTGTACTCATCAAGCATCGTTCTTGCCATCTCGATAAGAGTCTGGTTCTTCGTCTCAATAACTCCATTTTGCTGAGGTGTGTACGTAGCCGAGAACTCATGTGTGATCCCTTCTTCGTCAAGAAAGGTATCTACATTTGTGTTCTTGAACTCCGTTCCGTTGTCGCTCCAAACCTTCTTGATCTTCACGTCAAATTGATTTTGGGCCTTCCTAGCAAAGTTTTTGAAGATCTTTTGGACCTGCGATTTGTCATCAAGAAAGAACACCCACGTAAATCTTGAAAAATCATCAACTATGACTAGACCAAATGAGTTACCACCGAGACTCTTGTAGGCATTTGGACCAAAGAGATCCATGTGAAGTAGCTCGAGTGGTCTTCTTGTGGTCTTGATGTTCTTAGAGCTATGACTTCCTCCAACTTGTTTCCCTGCTTGACAAGCACTACAAAGTCTATCCTTGTCAAATATGACATCGTTAATGCCAAGGATATGATTTCCTTTAATGAGTTTGTCAAGGTTTCGCATGCCCACATGGCCTAGCCTTCTATGCCACAACCAGCCTTTAGAAGATTTAGCAATTAAGCAAGTTTTAGGTTGAGCCTTTTTAGTGAAATCAACAATGTAAAGATCTCCTCTACGTATACCGGTAAAGACCATTTTATGATTATCTCTACGAAACACTTGGCAGTCTACTTCAGTAAATAGGACATTGAAACTGAACCAGCAAGTCTAGATACTGAAAGTAAGTTGTAGCCAAGAGATTCAACGAGCATGACATTTTGTATGGAGCTATCATGTGAGATGGCCACCGTACCAAGGCCAACCACCTTACCCTTTGAATTATCACCAAAAGTGACATACTTTCGACGGCCGTCGTTTTCAGCAAGCTCACAGAACATGTCTTTATCTCCAGTCATATGATCAGTACATCCACTATCAAGGACCCATTCCTTTCCTCCAGCCATGTAGCCGCGAAGATTTGCCATAAGACCAAAGTGTCTCATCGCATCATCGAGATCATAGTCACAATCATCATCATCCTCATCAGAGTATCCATGTTCAACATCATCTTGTGATTGATCAATTCCTAGAGAGGGTAATTCATTAGATAAATGATCATTTCTATAGTTATCTTTATGAATTCTAATAGCTCTGGAAATGATATCGCTAATGATTCCAACATCCCCTTTGGCACTCATAAGATTAGTAAGCTCAAACAAGCAGTCACCAAATTTGGGATCATTGGAACTCATCTTAATCAAGGCAATAGACTTATGGAGAATTTCGTCTAGATCTTTCAAGGAATAATTAGGAAGGAGTTCCTCAAGAAATTTCCATATGGTGTAGGCACACTTAAGAGTAGGCAAACACCCAATCAAGTTTCTAGGCAAGCCTCTAGTGATAAGCTTAACAGTCCTAAGATTGTGAATCATGTCAATTGACTCATCAAGGGTAGGATACATGGGATCAACATGGGGTGCACAAGGGCTAGCAATATACTTGTTCAAGTGATATTCATTGAAAATCTCAAGCATTTCATTTTTCCATTCATGAAAATATTCTCCATCAAGAATAGGCACTCTATGTCTAAGACTCCCCAAAGTAGACTCATCCATGTTCCTCCAATGGTGTTTAAACCAAGGCAATGGAGAACAAGGCTCTGATACCAATTGAAAGGATCGAGAAGAGGTGTCTAGAAGGGGGGTGATTAGACACTAAGTGCTAAAAGTTGCAGTTTTTAATTTCTTTAAGTTGAAGTGGAGTTTTGGCACAAGTTTAACAAACACAATACATATCAAGCAAGCATGCAAAGAGCATATGAGCAGCGGAAAGTAAAGCATGCAACTTGCAAGAATGTAAAGGGAAGGGTTTGGAGAATTCAAACGCAATTGGAGACACGGATGTTTTTGTCGTGGTTCCGATAGGTGGTGCTATCGTACATCCACGTTGATGGAGACTTCAACCCACGGAGGGTAACGGTTGCGCGAGTCCACGGAGGGCTCCACCCACGAAGGGTCCACGGAGAAGCAACCTTGTCTATCCCATCATGGCCATCGCCCACGAAGGACTTGCCTCACTAGCGGTAGATCTTCACGAAGTAGGCGATCTCCTTACCCTTACAAACTCCTTTGTTCAACTCCACAATCTTTGTCGGAGGCTCCCAAGTGACACCTAGCCAATCTAGGAGACACCACTCTCCAAGAAGTAACAAATGGTGTGTTGATGATGAACTCCTTGCTCTTGTGCTTCAAATGATAGTCTCCCCAACACTCAACTCTCTCTCACAGGATATGGATTTGGTGGAAAGAAGATTTGAGTGGAAAGAAACTTGGGAAGGCTAGAGATCAAGATTCATATGGTAGGAATGGAATATCTTGGCCTCAACACATGAGTAGGTGGTTCTCTCTCAGAAAATGTGTATTGGAAGTGTAGGTATGTTCTGATGGCTCTCTCACCGAATGAAGAGTGGGTGGAGGGGTATATATAGCCTCCACACAAAATCTAACTGTTACACACAATTTACCAATCTCGGTGAGACCGAATTGAAAAACTTGGTCGGACCGATTTAGCAAACCTAGTGACCATTAGGATTTTCCACTGCAGTGGAAAATATCACTTGTGCTTTCAACCTCCTCCATCGCGGCTGTCAGTGTCAAAACCGGCGGATCTCGGGTAGGTGGTCCCGAACTGTGCGTCTAGGCGGATGGTAACAGGAGGCAGGGGACACGAAGTTTTACCCAGGTTCGGGCCTTCTTGATGGAGGTAAAACCCTATGTCCTGCTTGATTAGTATTGATGATATGGGTAGTACAAGAGTAGATCTACCACGAGATCAGAGAGGCTAAACCCTAGAAGCTAGCCTATGGTATGATTGTGTGTTGTCCTACGGACTAAAATCCTCCGGTTTATATAGACACCGGAGAGGGCTAGGGTTACACAAGGTCGGTTACAAAGGAGGAGATATGCATATCCGTATTGCCTAGCTTGCCTTCCACGCCAAGTAGAGTCCCATCCGGACACCAGACGAAGTCTTCAATCTTGTATATTCGTAGTCTAACAGTCCGACCAAAGAATATAGTCCGGCTGTCCGGAAACCCCCTAATCCAGGACTCCCTCAGTAGCCCCTGAACCAGGGTTCAATGATGATAAGTCTGGCGCGTAGTATTGTCCTTGGCATTTCAAGGCGGGTGCCTCCTCTGAATACATCACGGAAGAATTTGAATACAAGGATAGTGTCCGACCCTGCAAAATAAGTTCCACATTCCACCGTAGAGAGAATAATATTTCCACAAATCTAATCTGCTGACACGTCTAGGCAACACGACATTATGCCATGGCCCGGTAATTATTCGAACCATTTTTCTTCAACCAGCTCCACACATAACGCGAGGCGGTTTCTTGACACGTCTTGTCAAAGCAGAGATCGTATTCCCCTACTTATGGGATTCTCATCAATACGGCCGTGGGTAACCCAACCGTATCTAGGACTCCTAGATTATAGGAAAGTCCCAAACGGCTACAAAGAGGACGCTTGATATTCACCCTCTTTATAAAGGGACAAGGCTTTTACTTTTTCCCTCCCATGCTCAATTGAATCCTTCCCCCGCCTCGAGTTCTAACACCCAAAGCCCAGGTCAGGTGCTCCGGACCTTCAATCATGTCCGGATCTAGCCTTCAAGGGTGGATGCCCTCCTCCATTACGGAAGAAGATATCAAGAAGTTGAGGGAGGCCAAATATCTGACCGCCGAGGTTTCGCATCGGTTGCCCGCCCGAGGGCAGGTTGTCCCTACTCCTGAACCCAATGAAGACGTCGTGTTCATCTCCCACTTCCTCCGAGGTCTAGGCCTTACTCTGGATCCCTTTGTTAGGAGGCTGATGTTTTATTACGGGCTAGATTTCCACGATCTAGCCCCGGACTCCTTTCTCCACATCTCAGCATTTATTGTTGTATGTGAGGCTTTCCTTCGCATTACCCCTCACTTCGGCCTGTGGCTCAAGACCTTTGACGTGAAGCCGAAGATGGTCGAGGGGCAGCATGTAGCGTGCGGAGGCGCATTAATAAGCAAGATCACTAGAGCTCCATGGCCAAAGGGTTCTATTCCAAAGGTGTCCGAATTATGGCAACGGGAGTGGTTTTACATCACAGCTCCCAGAAGTGCCAAGTGGGCGGCTGCCCCTGCTTTCCGCTCAGGCCCTCCACCACAACTGATGTCATGGATTAGCAGAGGGCTGAGCTGGGGTCCAGCCAAGGACGTGCCTGTACTGCAGAGCCGCATCAAGATCTCTTCGAAGGAGATTTTAGTTTGATTATGGTGATGCAAGTCATGCTAGTTCGACGAATCCAGCCATGCAAACACCGGCCCCTTCGCATGTGGGAGTTCAATCCAGAAGGACCGTGCGCTATTCAGAATTTCCTCGGCCTAACGCGCAAGGAGATGTATAGATCATTCTTCAGACCCCAGATAGAGTGTCTGGATACTACCGAGGACATGGGCCTGAGCAACAACCGCACCGCCGACCAAGTAAGTTGTCCTCTAGCCAAACACACCGTCTTTCATTTATCATGGCGTTATTCTGAGAAATCGCTCTTTGACCAGGACTGGATAACAAAGGCAAAGAGGATCTGGTGTTCGGCCCCCCTTCCGGAAGGCTTGGAGAATCCGGTACTGGAAAAGATGCTCGAGCTAGCACCTTGTCCAGAGCCCTCACAGGAGGATAAAGGGGGGAATAAAGGGGAATAAAGGGGGCCTCCACCGCTACCCATTCCGACCGAGGGAACGGGCGCCTCCGTGAGGGAGGATAACCAAGGGGAGGAATCTGGCATTCTCTCACCCTGGGGAAGGAAGAGGACTACCCCTGAAGATCCGGAAACCAAGGTTTCCAAACAGGACAAGAAATCTCCACCAGAGGGTCCTGCCTTGGAGGGTGCTCCTGCCGCACAAAGTCCGCGCGGGGATCTGCCTTCTAATGAGCCATAAGTAATCAAAAGGTGCTTTAATAGTGAGGATATACTGCTTTACTTCTGAGGAAAATAACCGAAGCATTTATCTTGCAGTTTAGATCTTAGCCCTTCTCAGCAGAGCTCGTCTTCGGGGGATCTTCTTCCGGAGATGATGGAGAACGAAATGCCTCCTCTGGATTCCCCCGCTCAAGAAGCGGGCGACCTTGAAGTGTCGTCACGGAGGGCCTCTTCGGATCCGGTGAGGCCAGAAGATAATCCTTTAATCACCTGAAGTCCCCAGCGTCCGGCTCTTGAAGAGAGCAAACAAAAGAGTCTGGCACCGTCTGGTATGCGGTCGGACATACTGAGGGAGCTGTTGGATCGAGCGGCCATCTCAGAAGAACACCGTACGTTAATGGGTACGGTGATGGAAAGAATTTCGCCCGCCGAAAGCGGATTGCATGAAGCTTTTATGAGTCTACTGACAGGCTTTGAGGTACGTGATACTTTTTGATAGTACCGCACATTTTTAGGTGTGCCCTGTGTAGATAGTAGCCCCTGAGACTCTGGTTGTCATCGAGAATGGCGGCGAACAGAGGATCGTAGTCCCAGGTAGTAACCAAACCGCCTTTATGTGCAGGTGGTGGAAACTCCGGTGGCTAGCCGGACTAATGAGTTTGCCGAACTAAAGCGGCAACTGGATGCGGCAGATGCCGACATCAAGATTGTTAACAGGCGGCTTGACGAGGCACAGGGTAAGTAATGCTTTCTGGTGAATGTCACATATTAAGAGCAGCATGATGCCAGTATCTTTAATATGTTGTGACTGCAGATGGAGCTGCCACCATGGAGACCCTTCAGGGGGAACTTGCCCGAGCCCAATAACAAGCAAGGAGGAGTAATGCGACTGCTTTGAAGGCGGCCGAAGAGTTGAGGGCCGAGAAGGGCGCGCATTGCGAGAGCAAAGAGAAAATGGCCAAGATGGCTGTAAAGTTAAAAGAAACTGCCGACCGTTGCCAGTTCCTTGAACAAGAAAACCGAGTGAAGGCGACGGACCTTGAAAAGGCCATGATGACGACCAAAGACACCCGCTCTGCTATGAGAGCGAAGAAGGAGGAGCTGCGTGAAGCCAGGGATATTGCGGCTGGGAAGCCCTTCATGCTGCGGGGGAAGTTTGGAGATCCATGGTATGCCCCTCTGGATCGGCTGTGGAGTTCGGCAGACGCATATATGGACTTGGCGGCGAGCGTTGTTGATGCGGCCAAATACTTCCGAGATCAAACAGATCATGAAGTGGACAAGCTATTCTGGTCGCAATTTAACGTTCCAGAGCGTCCTCTTCCATTGACTGATGTCGGGACCCCGATTCTAAGTCACACCGATCTAGTATGTAACACCTCATATCACTTTGCGGCCTCACACACGGTATTCCCACGGGTGTCACCTTACCATGGCCCGGGACCGTTTGCGCCTTTTGGCTCACGTATATGATAGTGTCGCTAGCATCCATATGACAGAGAACCCGGGCCGACATGACTAGTCGTGAAACCAAAGTGGCACTAACTTACTGGGACATGCATAAATGAATCAACATCGAGCATGTCGGTTAGCAGTGTGCGAATCCGGGCTGTAGCACTAGGCTAACAGGACTCCGGTGAACCGGGCTGTAGCAGGCTAGGCAGGACTCCAGATGTCACCGCGTGCATGGGGGTGCGGTGTTCTTCTTGATACGTGCTAACAAACGGTTAGACTCGCGCTTGTTCCTCTCCATCTCTAACATGAACTCTGCCAATGAAGACTGGTTGGGAGGATCATCATCCCTACCATCACCATGGTTTCGGTTACGAGGAACAGAACTTCGTTTAACCGGCAACATCCTGAAGAATGAAACCAAGGAAAACAAGGATGGATTCAGCACCAACTATAGGATGCAGAAGGTAGCACAAGAAATTAGTATCTCTCGAACTCCTAGGACAATTCCGGCAGCATAACGGCAGTAAGATGCTCAAAATGAGTCATTCTGCAAAAGACGGGGTAGCACCATACTCAACATCAACACTCAAGGTTCTGAGATATTACTAAACAGGCTACACCAGAGGTACTCGAACTGGGATATGACTCAGATCAACCAATCCTTAGATACTACGGAGTAGTAACACGTGATCCTGATAGACAGAAGAGTAAGCCTAGTTCCTTAACCCCGTAGGCAGATAGGATGACTCAGATCAGAAGGCATGAGGTATAAGGAGTAAACAGAGCCTTATGTTCCCTTCCACAATCAATTCCCCTATATAGCTAAAGAATTTCTAGACTCAACTTCGACCAGGTTGGCTTGGAAATCCTACAGGCAGTCAGGCTCTGATACCAAAGCTGTCGGTACCCCGATTCTAAGTCACACCGATCTAGCATGTAACACCTCATATCACTTTGCGGCCTCATGCACGGTATTCCCACGGGTGTCGCCTTACCATGGCCCGGGACCGTTTGTGCCTTTTGGCTCACGTATATGATAGTGTCGCTAGCATCCATATGACAGAGAACCCGGGCCGACATGACTAGTCATGAACCCAAAGTGGCACTAACTTATTGGGACATGCATACATGAATCAACATCGAGTATGTCGGTTAGCAGTGTGCGAATCCGGGCTGTAGCACTGGGCTAACAGGACTCCGGTGAACCGGGCTGTAGCAGGCTAGGCAGGACTCCCGATGTCACCGCGTGACATTTCCCCGAAGGGACAGACACAAGAACGAAGTGAATCACATGCCTGCCAGTCTAAGTGTTCCGGAGCAGTAGTGCTGGGCTAGCAGGACTCTGATAAACCGGGCTGTAGCGGACTACCATGGCTCGGTGGAAGCACTAGACTACATTTCCCCATAAGAGAGGCTACCAAGGATAGACAACTAGGTTGTCGGATCCCACACATAGCAATACACGTTACACATACGCATAACATGCAAGTATGTGATGTACAACATGGCATCACAACATAATGCAAACTCATATAGATAAAGGCCCAGAAGAGCCACATAGCATTAAATACAAACAGGGGTCACATGACCCATCATCCAGAGCATACAAGCAACGGAAGCATTACATGTCTGAGTACAGACAACTAAAAAAGAAAAAGGCTGAGAAGCCTGACTATCTACAAGTCCCTCCCAAGGGTACAAGATCGTAGCTGAGGTAACAAGCTACTCGTCGAAGTCTAAGTGGTACTACTAGTGAGACAGGTGTCTCACCTGCAAAACATAAATAAGGCAAACGTGAGTACAAAGGTACTCAGCAAGACTTACATCAGATCCTATCATACATGCATTTGTATCAAGAAGGTAATGTGGGGGTTTAGTTGCAGCAAGCCATCTTTGACTCAGTGGCTATCCTGTTCTACGACAACGAGAAACTTCTTTGAGGTGAGGCAGCGCACTCGAGTCCACTAATCACCACATCAATACACTACTATGGGTTCATTCCCGTCTCTCTACGAGAAGGCCATCCATAGCACTCACACTTGTCTTGAGCATTTTGGAGTATCCACTTTAAGTTTTCTATGTACCACGTAAGCATCCAAGAAGTCCATGACCGAGGACACGGCTATTCGAATAGATCATGATAACCCTGCAGGGGTGTAGTTCTTCACACACGCTCTCACCACTTATCACCATGTACACGTCATGTATCTCGGCAACCTTCAAGCGGAAGCCCGGCGAGGGTGTCGGCCACGACCTGACTAACCACACAAGACTCTAGTCTAGGTTAATCGCCTATTCGGGTTCCATCCGCAAGGAGATCCGGTCGGGGTTTTGCTCACGGCCCCAAACGATGTGTACAGGGTTCTCGAGCCCACCATCCGGGTGCCACTCAGTGCACCAGGCCACGTGTGCCTAGTCTGTCCCAAGTCCACCCTGTCGGGTGCCACTCGGTAGAAAAATAGCACTACCTACAAACACCAGAAACTATTTGCAACTCCTGGACAGAGATCAAGGCGGTTAATAAGTCGAGAGAGCTTGGAGCCCCTGGAGCAGAATGTGTGGTAGTAGCTAGTCATTGGACAACTTACACAGAACTCAGTTCTTAAGGACGGTCCCAATGAGACAACCCACCATGTACTCCTACATGGCCTCTCACCGCTACCTTTACCAAATCGTGTTCACACGCTTAACTCTCAGCAACAGAACATATCGTAACACTCCAATTCATTCCCGATGAATCAGACCTGACACAACTCTAAGCAATAGCAGGCATGGCATGGTAGGAACACAACATGGCTCAATCAACTCCTACACATGCTAGTGGCTTTTAACTAATTACTGTGGCAATGACAGGTCATGCAGAGGAATGGGTTCAACTACCGTAGCATAAAGTAGCAGTTGAATCGTTGTTGTCCTAATGCAATAAATGAGAGCAGGAGCGAGAGAGTAGGATTGTATCAGAATGAACAAGGGGGTTTGCTTGCCTGGTAGATCAGCAGGGGGCACTGCTCCTCTGACAGGTACTCTAGATCGGTCTCCGGAGCAAGACCTATCAAGAAGGAACGGTGTCGACAATCAAACACAAGCATATGCAACAATATGATGCATGAATATGGCATGAATATGTGATGTGTTTTGAGCTAATGCATTTAGCATTCAACTTGGAAGAGGTCCATTTGAACCAAAGGTTCAAATGCAACTCTAAAATAAGTCCCTTTGAATGCCATAAGTGTGTTTTCATATATACAACATGTATAGGTTGGTTTGTCATGCATGAAAATGGTACAGATGGATAGATTGATTTTTTCTAATAATTTTTCATATATATATTATTTCAGTCTGAGCTACGGTTGAATTTCTATGAATTTTTGAAGTTTAGCTAATTTTCTGGAATTTCCTGATTTAATTTAAAACCAGAAAATGATATATTGCATCAGCACAGCGTCATGCTTACGTCAGCAGGTCAA
Organism: Triticum dicoccoides; assembly: GCF_002162155.2. Classification (NCBI taxonomy): domain Eukaryota; kingdom Viridiplantae; phylum Streptophyta; class Magnoliopsida; order Poales; family Poaceae; genus Triticum; species Triticum dicoccoides. Next base: position 375,906,224 of record NC_041390.1, on the reverse strand, counting down.
TGGCGCTGACCAAGTCAAACCTGATGTGTGGGGTCCACACGTCAGTGACTCAGTTAGTTAACATGGGGGTTTATTTAGCCTAATTAGGATCAGTGGGCGCTGGGCCCACTGGTTAGCGACTAACTAGCTAACTAACCTAGGTTAATTAGTGCTAAACTAATACTAACTAAAATGTCAGGGGGTGGCCCACGCGTCAGTGACACAAGGGGGGAGGTCAAACCTCCTGGTGAGCGGGGTCAAAACCCGCCGGTGACTCGACGCCGGCGAGGCCAAACGCGGCGGAGGGCCTCGGATTTGGTCCTTCGGTGACCAAATGGGTCGTGGAGACCATCTCCGAGGAGCTGGTGCTCGCGCGCATCTAGTGGAGGCGACGGGAGGACGCGGGGTGGCCGGAGCTCGCCAGAGCAGAGCTCGCAGCAGCGGTCAGAGCATGGGTTCAGGTGGAATCGAGCTACGGGGAACGGCAGGGGCTGCGGAGTGCCTTGACGGCCTCCTGGCGTTGCACTGAGCATGGTGGTGTGCTCGGTCGCGGCCCTAGGTGACAGTGGCCACGGCGGCGACATGAACGGCAGCGAAGAGCTACGGCCGTGGTGGTGGACGGGGCTACGGCACGCGAACGGCTAAATGGAGAGAGGGAGAAGGAGCAGGAGCCCACAGCGGTCCCGATGGGCTTGACGGCGAGCTCGGGGACGCACTGGAGACGGCAGGGCGGCGAAGACGATCTCCGGTGGCCGGAGATGATGACAACGGCGATGGAGGTGCCTCGGGGCGCTCCGGCTTGCATGGCTGAGGGAGACGATGCAAGGCAACGGCGCGGAGCTCGTGGGCACGACGAGAGGGCGAGGGGGAGGCGGTGAGCGTGACAACGGCGAGCGGCGGCGACGGGCATGCTCGGACGTGAGAGAAAGAGAGAGGGGGAGAGACAGAGGAAAAGGGGAGGTCACGGGGAGAGAGTGAGAGAGGGTCGGGGGAGTACGCGCGGCTCCAGGAGCCTCTCCCGCATCGGCGGAAGCAGGAGGTGGCCACGGCGTGTGGCCGCAGGCGCCAGGCACGCGCCTCTCGTCCTCCTGGCGAGAGGAGGGGGATGACTGGCAGAGGCCTGGTGGGCTGGGCCGGCCTGCTGGGCCGCACAATGTCAGGCCGTAAGTAAGGTCCAGGTAAGCGTTTCTTTATTTTTGTATTCTTTTCTTTTTTTCTGACATTTGTTTGGTTTAATAAAAATACTAAACCATTTTATTTTCTTATGCCAATTTTTGCAGGGGCTAGTGGTATTATTCCAGAGCTCCTCAACTAATGGCATAATTTTTGGATAATATTTTATATATATATAACAATATATATCCAAAGCAAATAATTACTGCATTAATTCCAAATGCCCAAAATAAATACTTATGAGCTCCTGAAAATGTTGGTTTGATTTTTATCTCTGTCCAATATTTTCAGAGAGCAACATGAGCATTTTCTTGGACCTTTTTGGAGCAATTTTTTTATTTGGGTCATTTCCAGAATGATTCTGAGGGTTTCACAAATCCCCATTTTAAATTTCAATGAAATTTAAACATGATGCAAACATGAAGGCTAGCCTAGGTCATACCATAACTAGGGATGTGACAACTCGCCCCCACTTGAAAGAATCTCGTCCCGAGATTCAGGGGTCGATGGAAAGAAGGTGGGGTACTCCAGTCGAAGATGATCTTCTCGCTCCCAAGTAGCTTCTCTCTCGGAATGATGAGACCACTGAACCTTGAGAAACTTGATGTTATGACGTCGAGTGACACGCTCTGCTTGATCAAGGATGCGAACAGGGTACTCTCGATAAGTGAGGTTATCTTGTAGATCAAGCGTTTCATGGTCCACTCCGCGGATGGGATCCGAGAAGCAACGCCTGAGTTGAGAGACGTGGAAGACATCATGTACTCGAAAAAGATATGGGGGTAGTTCCAACTGGTAGGCAACCTCTCCTCGTTTAGCGAGAATGCGAAAGGGACCAATGTAACGAGGAGCCAACTTGCCCTTGATACCGAAATGATGGGTACCCTTCAAAGGAGTAACCCGAAGGTAAGCCTTGTCGTCAATTTCATAAGCCAGTTCCTTATGACTACAGTCATACTGGCTCTTTTGATGAGATTGGGCTGTTTTCAAATTCTCATGAATGATGCGAACTTGCTCTTCTGCCTCTTGGATCATATCCGGTCCAAAGAATTGTCTTTCACCGGTTTCTGACCAGTTCAAAGGTGTTCGACATCTTCGTCCATACAGAACCTCAAAAGGAGTTTTCTTGAGGCTGGATTGGTAGCTATTGTTATTATCAAACTCGACGAAGGGAAGACACTTCTCCCAATCCATACCGAATGAGATAACACAAGCTCTAAGCATGTCTTTGAGAATTTGGTTGACCCTTTCCACCTGACCACTTGATTGAGGGTGGAAAGCGGTACTGAAGGAAAGATGGGTGCCCATGGCAGTTTGGAAACTCTCCCAGAAATGAGAAGTGAAAAGACTACCACGGTCTGAATTGATCTCTAGTGGAACACCATGAAGTGACACTATTTGAGAAATATATAAGTCAGCGAGCTGACTAGCAGTGATACTCTCTCGAAAAGGTAGGAAGTGAGCCACTTTGGAAAGACGACCAATGACTACGAAGATAGCATTATTCCCTCTCTTGGTCGTGGGAAAGCCGGTGATGAAGTCCATACCAACCTTGTCCCATTTCTACTCAGGAATAGCTAAAGGCTAAAGGGTGCCAGCAGGCCTTTGATGCTCTGCCTTAACGCGATGACAAACGTCACAGTTAGCAATGAACTGGGCGATTTCTCTCTTCATCCTAGTCCACCAGAACCTCTAGCGCAGGTCCTGATACATCTTAGTACTACCGAGATGAATCGTGAGAGGATATTCATGAGCCTCCTTAAGAATTAGTTGTCGCAGATGTTGATTCTCGGGAACCACCAAGCGATTCTCAAAGAAAACAACACCTCGATCATCTATGGAGAAACTGCCACCAACTCCCTTGTTAATGTTTCTCTTGATCCGGGAAATTCTCGTATCCTGCTTCTGAGCAGAGATGATCTGATCCACAAGAGTAGGTTTCGCCACCAAGGTAGAAAGGAATCCATGAGGAGCAATGTGAAGGTTGAGCTTACATAATTCCTCATGGAGCAGTGGTTGGCCCTGTTGCAACATGAGATTGTTGCAATAGGACTTACGACTTAGTGCATCAGCCATGACATTTCCCTTGCCTGGGGTGTAGGTAATCCCTAAGTCGTAATCTGAGATCAACTCCAACCAACACCTTTGCCTAAGGTTCAAATCTGGTTGGGTGAAGATATACTTGAGACTCTGGTGATCGGTGTAAATCTCGCAACGTTTACCAAGAAGGTAATGTCGCCAGGCCTTAAGTGCATAGACTACGACTGCAAGCTCTAGATCATGTGTAGGTTAATTATCCTCATGTGGATGCAACTGTCGAGATGCATAGGCAATCACATGGCGATCTTGCATAAGAATGCAACCTAGTCCCTGTCGTGAGGTGTCGCGGTAGATAACAAAGTCTTTAGTGTAATCCGGTGGCACAAGTATGGGAGCGGTAGTCAGGCGTCTTTTCAGTTCCTGAAAACTGTGCTCACACTGTGGGGACCACTCAAACTTTTTATCTTTCTTGAGAAGTTCCGTAAGAGGTTTGGCCACTTTGGAGAAGTTTTCAACGAAGCGGCGACAATAACTGGCTAGACCAAGGAAACTCCTAACTTGCTTAACTGTTTCAGGCGGAGTCCAATCAAGAACGGCCTGAACTCTCTTGGGATTGACGGCAATGCCCTTACCAGAGATCACGTGGCCGAGATAGGTCACTTCTGGCAACCAAAATTTGCACTTGGAGAACTTGGCATAAAGCCGGTGCTCTCTGAGTTTTTCTAACACAAGTCTAAGTTGTTCGGCATGCTCTTCCTCATTCTTTGAGTAAATAAGAATATCATCGAGGTAAACCACGACGAACTTATCTAAGTATTCCATGAAGATCAAGTTCATCAAGCGGGAGAATGTAGCTGGAGCATTGGTTAGACCAAAGGACATGACGGTGTACTCGTACTGACCATAACGAGTGACAAAAGCCTTCTTAGGAATGTCCCCATTTTTGATCTTGATTTGGTGGTAGCCTAACCTCAAATCCATATTTGAAAAGACCGAGGATCCATCAAGCTGATCATACAGGTCGTTGATCCTGGGGAGCGGATACTTGTTCTTTATCATGACCAAATTAACGGGACGATAATCTACAACCATCCGGTCCGTACCATCCTTCTTCTTGACGAAGAGGACGGGGCAAGCCCAGGGAGAAGATTTAGGACGGATGAAACCCTTTTGCAAGGATTCATCGAGTTGTTTCTTAAGCTCAGCTAGTTCTAAGGGTGCCATCTTGTAAGGTCTCCTAGAGATTGGGGCGGTTCCTAGGATAAGATCTATGACAAACTCTACATGTCTGTCAGGTGGAATACCTGGCCGTTCCTCTGGAAAGACATCCGGAAAATCACGGACTACCGGGATATCTTCAAGGTCAGGAAGAGGGTTGGCATTAAGAGAGAGCTGGCGCTTTGCAACTCTAGTGGAGACAATGACTATCTTGCCAGATGGGTGTGTAAGGTGAACAGACTTGGTGAAACAATCAATCTTGGCATGATGAGCTGTCATCCAATCCATACCCAAGATGATGTTAATATCTGAAGACTTGAGGCTACAAGTGATGCAAGGAATACAAGTCTGTCAACAAGGATTTCATTACAATGGCTTATTCTAGTAGTTTGCCATCTAGACCCTGGGGTTTCGATTTCAAGTGGAGTTGGCATATCACAAAATGACATGTCGTGCAATCGAGCATAGCCTTCAGAGATGAAGGAGTGAGATGCTCCGGTATCGAACAGAACCGAAGCTGGATGACAGTTGACAAGGAGTGTACCAAGAACGACATCTGGATCATCATGAGCGTCTTTAGCTGAGATGTGATGCACACATCCACGTTCAGTGGGAGCTGACTTGACACTAATCATCTTGCATGGTGGCTTACCACGGCCAACATACTTCTCAGGCAGGGGTGGAGCATAGTTGGTTTGAGAGCAGTCACGTGCATAGTGTCCTGGCTCTCTGCATGTGAAACAAGTCCCTGAAGTAGGACATGGACCCGCTTTGACAAGCGGTCTACCAATAGGCCTGGGTGGAGCATGTAACTGAATTGGGTGAGGTGCCACACAAGAAGGCCTCGGTGTATAACCGGGGGGAAGACCGGAGTTCGGAACCCAAATCCGGCGCTTCTGCGAAGTAGAACCGGAGGAAGAACCCAAATCACTGGTGTGCTTACGAGACTCCTCATAAGTGAGTTGAGCTGTCTCTACATTAATGGCCTTGTTCACAAGAGCCTAGAATGTATTGCAATGATGCAAGTGGAGATCACGATGCAACTTGGGGTTGAGACCCTTCCGGAACCTAGCCTGCTTCTTGGCCTTCGTGGACACCTCTTCTGTAGCATAACGGGCAAGGTTTTCAAACTCTCTACTTTAAGCATCAACAGCCATCTTACTCTAGGTGAAACTACATAAATCTTATCTCTTATGGTCAATGAGAGCCTGAGGAATGTGATGCTCGCAAAAAGCCTCAGTGAAATCTCTCCAGGTGGTTATCTGGCCAGCTGGAAGCATAGCCTCATAGTTCTGCCACCAAAGACTAGCAGGACCTTCCAGGTGATATGCAGCATAGGTGACCTTGTCACCTTCAGCTACGTTCGCAGAACGCAGCTTCTGTGTGATACTACGAAGCCAGTCATCTGCATCGAGTGGTTCAATGGAATGATGGAAGGTAGGTGGTTTCAGACCAATGAAATCATAGATGGTCGCTGACTCTTTGCACGGGGGTGCGGTATTCTTCTTGATACGTGCTAACAAACGGTTAGACTCGCGCTTGTTCCTCTCCATCTCTAACATGAACTCTGCCAATGAGGACTGGTCGGGAGGATCCTCATCCCTACCATCACCGTGGTTCCGGCTACGAGGAACAGAACTTCGGTTAACCGGCAACATTCTGAAGAATGAAACCAAGGAAAACAAGGATGGATTCAGCACCAACTATAGGATGTAGAAGGTAGCACAAGAAATTAGTATCTCTCGAACTCCTAGGACAATTCCGGCAGCATAACGGCAGTAAGATGCTCAAAATGAGTCATTCTGCAAAAGACAGGGTAGCACCATACTCAACATCAACACTCAAGGTTCTGAGATATTACTAAACAGGCTACACCGGAGGTACTCGAACTGGGATATGACTCAGATCAACCAATCCTTAGAGACTACGGAGTAGTAACACGTGATCCTGATAGACGGAAGAGTAAGCCTAGTTCCTTAACCCCGTAGGCAGATAGGATGACTCAGATCAGAAGGCATGAGGTATAAGGAGTAAAAAGAGCCTTACGTTCCCTTCCACAATCAATTCCCTATATAGCTAAAGAATTTCTAGACTCAACTTCAACCAATTTGGCTTGGAAATCCTATAGGCAGTCAGGCTCTGATACCAAAGCTGTCGGTACCCCGATTCTAAGTCACACCGATCTAGCATGTAACACCTCATATCACTTTGCGGCCTCATGCACGGTATTCCCACAGGTGTCGCCTTACCATGGCCCGAGACCGTTTGCGCCTTTTGGCTCACGTATATGATAGTGTCGCTAGCATCCATATGACAGAGAACCCGGGCTGACATGACTAGTCGTGAACCCAAAGTGGCACTAACTTATTGGGACAAGCATACATGAATCAACATCGAGCATGTCGGTCAGCAGCGTGCGAATCCGGGCTGTAGCACTGGGCTAACAGGACTCTGGTGAACCGGGCTGTCGCAGGCTAGGCAGGACTCCGGATGTCACCGCGTGACATTTCCCCGAAGGGACAAACACAGGAACAAAGTGAATCACATGCCGGCCAGTCTAAGTGTTCCGGAGCATTAGTGCTGGGCTAGCAGGACTCCGGTAAACCGGGCTGTAGCGGACTACCATGGCTCGGTGGAAGCACTAGACTACATTTCCCCATAAGACAACTAGGTTGTCAGATCCCACACATAGCAATACACGTTACACGTACGCATAACATGCAAGTATGTGCTATACAACATGGCATCACAACACAACGCAAACTCATATAGATAAAGGCCCAGAAGAGCCACATAGCATTAAATACAAACAGGGGTCACATGACCCATCATCCAGAGCATACAAGCAACGGAAGCATTACATGTCTTAATACAGACAACTACAAAAGAAAAAGGCTGAGAAGCCTGACTATCGACAAGTCCCTCCCAAGGGTACAAGATCGTAGCTGAGGTAACAAGCTACTCGTCGAAGTCCAAGTGGTACTACTAGTGAGACAGATGTCTCACCTGCAAAACATAAATACAACAAACATGAGTACAAAGGTACTCAGCAAGACTTACATCAGATCCTATCATACATGCATTTTTATCAAGAAGGTAATGTGGGGTTTAGTTGCAGCAGGCCAGCTTTGACTCAGTGGCTATCCTGTTCTACGACAACGAGAAACTTCTTTGAGGTGAGCCAGCACACACGAGTCCACTAATCACCACATCAATACACTACTATGGGTTCATCCCCATCTCCCTACGAGAAGGCCATCCATAGCACTCACACTTGTCTTGAGCATTTTGGAGTATCCACTTTAAGTTTTCTATGTACCACGTAAGCATCCAAGAAGTCCATGACCGAGGACACGGCTATTCGAATAGATCATGATAACCCTGCAGGGGTGTACTTCTTCACACACGCTCTCACCACTTATCACCATGTACACATCATGTATCTCGGCAACCTTCAAGCGGAAGCCTGGCGAGGGTGTCGGCCACGACCTGACTAACCACACAAGACTCTAGTCCAGGTTTATCTCCTATTTGGGTTCCATCCGCAAGGAGATCCGTCCAGGGTTTTGCTCACGGCCCCAAACGATGTGTACAGGGTTCCCGAGCCCACCATCCGGGTGCCACTCGGTACACCGGGCCACGTGTGCCTAGTCTGTCCCAAGTCCACCCTGTCGGGTGCCACTCGGTAGAAAAATAGCACTACCTACAAACACCAGAAACTATTTACAACTCCTGGACAGAGATCAAGGCGGTTAATAAGTCGAGAGAGCTTGGAGCGCCTGGAGCCCATTATGTGGTAGTAGCTAGTCATTGGACAACTTACACAGAACTCAGTTCTTAAGGACGGTCCCAATGAGACAACCCACCATGTACTCCTACATGGCCTCTCACCGCTACCTTTAGCAAATCGTGTTCACACGCTTAACTCTCAGCACCAGAACATATCGTAACACTCCAATTCATTCCTGATGAATCAGTCCTGACACAACTCTAAGCAATAGCAGGCATGGCATGGTAGGAACACAACATGGCTCAATCAACTCCTACACATGCTAGTGGGTTTTAACTAATTACTGTGGCAATGACAGGTCATGCAGAGGAATGGTTTCAACTACCGCAGCATAAAGTAGCAGTTGAATTGTTGTTGTCCTAATGCAATAAATGGGAGCAGGAGCGAGAGAGTAGGATTGTATCGGAATGAACAAGGGGGTTTGCTTGCCTGGTAGATCAATAGGGGGCACTGCTCCTCTGACAGGTACTCTGGATCGGTCTCCGGAGCAAGACCTATCGAGAAGGAACGGTGTCGACAATCAAACACAAGCATATGCAACAATATGACGCATGAATATGGCATGAATATGTGATGTGCTTTGAGCTAATGCATTTAGCATTCAACTTGGAAGAGGTCCATTTGAACCAAAGGTTCAAATGCAACTCTAAAATAAGTCCCTTTAAATGCCATAAGTGTGTTTTCATATATATAGCATGTATAGGTTGGTTTTTCATGCATGAAAGTGGTACAGATTGATATATTGTATTTTTCTGATAATTTTTCATATATAAATTATTTCAATCTGAGCTACGGTTGAATTTCTATGAATTTTTGAAGTTTAGCTAATGTTCTGGAATTTCCTGATTTAATTTAAAACCAGAAAATGATATATTGCGTCAGCACAGCGTCATGCTTACGTCAGCAGGTCAATGGCGCTGACCAAGTCAAACCTGACATGTGGGGTCCACACGTCAGTGACTCAGTTAGTTAACAGGGGGGTTTATTTAGCCTAATTAGGATTAGTGGGCGATGGGCCCACTGGTCAGCGACAAACTAGCTAATTAACCTAGGTTAATTAGTGCTAAACTAATGCTAACTAAAATGTCAGGGGGGTGGCCCACGCGTCAGTGACACAAGGGGGAAGGTCAAACCTCCTGGTCAACGGGGTCAAAACCCGCCGGCGACTCGACGTCGGCGAGGCCAGACGCGGCGGAGGGCCTCGGATTTGGTCCTCCGGTGACATGGGCCGCGGAGACCATCTCCGAGGAGGTGGTGCTCGCACGCATCTAGTGGAGGTGACGGGAGGACGCAGGGGGGCCGGAGCTCGCCGGAGCAGAGCTTGCAGCGACGGCTGGAGCACGGGTTCGGGCTGAATCGAGCTATGGGGCACGGCAGGGGCAGCGGAGTGCCTCGACGGCCTCCTGGCATTGCACTAAGCACGGTGGTGTCCTCGGTCGCGGCCCTAGGTGATAGTGGCTACGGCGGCGACATGAACGGCGGCGAAGAGCTACAACCGTGGTGGTGGACGGGGCTACGGCGCGCGAATGGCAAAACGGATAGAGGGGGAAGGAGCAGGAGCTCACAGTGGTCCCGGGGGGCTTGACGGTGAGCTCGGGGACGCACTGGAGATGGCGGGGTGGCGAAGACGATCTCCGGTGGCCGGAGATGATGACGACGGCGATGGAGGCGCCTCGGGGCGCTCCGGCTTGCGTGGCTGAGGGAGACGATGCAGGGCAACGGCGCGGAGCTCGTGGGCACAACGAGAGGGCGAGGGGGAGGCGGTGAGCGTGACAACGGCGAGCGGCGGCGACGGGCGTGCTCGCCATGAGAGAAAGAGCGAGGGGGAGAGACACAGGAAAAGGGGAGTGCACGGGGAGAGAGTGAGAGAGGGTCGAGGGAGTACGCGGCGGCTCTAGGAGCTTCTCCCACGTCGGCGGAAGCAGGAGGTGGCCACGGCGTGTGGCCGCAGGCGCCGGGCACGTGCCTCTCGTCCTCCTGGCGAGAGAAGGGGGATGACTCGCAGAGGCCTGGTGGGCTAGGCCGGCCTACTGGGCCGCACAGTTCCAGGCCGTAAGTAAGGTCCAGGTATGTGTTTCTCTATTTTTGTTTTATTTTCTATTTTTCTGACATTTTTTGGTTTAATAAAAATACTAAACCATTTTATTTTCTTATGCTAATTTTTGCAGGGGCTAGTGGTATTATTCCAGAGCTCCTCAACTACTGGCATAATTTTTGGACAATATTATATATATAACAATATATATCCAAAGCAAATAATTACTGCATTAATTCCAAATGCCCAAAATAAATACTTATGAGCTCCTGAAAATGTTGGTCTGATTTTTATCTCTGTCCAATATTTTCAGAGAGCAACATGAGCATTTTCTTGGACCTTTTTGTATCAATTTTTTTATTTGGGTCATTTCTAGAATGATTCTCAGGGTTTCACAAATCCCCATTTCAAATTTCAATGAAATTTAAACATGATGCAAACATGAAGGCTAGCCTAGGTCATACCATAACTAGGGATGTGACAACTAATCAGCTAGCCAAATGGGCCGAACTCAATAGGTTGTCCGGACTCGCCATGAGGTCTGTCGTGGATCAGCTGTGGCCGGAGAAGCTGAAGCCAAACAGCTATTTCAGCTTAGTGCAGCAGTTCCTTGGTGCGGTGCCGTGCATCAATGTGATGAAGAGATCGGCGTGCATAGAAGGCTCGCGGATGGCCCTTGCCCGTGTTAAAGCATACTGGGCGGAGATGGATGCTACCACTGTTGCGGCGCAGGGTTCGGCCATAGGCCGAGTGGATGCCGAGCACTATTTCGAAGAGGTTCTCGAGGGTGCTCGTTTGATAGAGGCCCGGTGCTCGAAGAATATTATGTTTGAGTGACATGTATTCCCATTGTAAACACAATGTTTTTATGAAATTTATTAGGGCTGTGTTTATACTTTTGCCTGAAAGTAATATGATGCCTCCTGTGCGGCCGTTTATGTATACATGTGTATAACCTGAAAGATTGCAGTCGTCGGCTTCAGCCATCACGCATATAATGTGGAGGTGTTTGTAGAAGACGCATGTTCACACTTAACCCAATGTGTTGGCCCTATTAAGGAGGTGATAGCACAGCGAACGAGGTAACTGGACTATAACGCTTTAACACTTTCACTTAGCCATAGGAGTTTGACGGTGGGGCTACTATATAGCCCCTGGTGGCTCCGCACTCTCCCGAATTCGGGGTGCGTGCATGCCTGGCCGAGAAACGGCCCTTCGTTAAGGCGGAGGAATTCTAACATTCCGATCGGTCATCGAGTGGTTGACCAGTCTCGCGCTATATCATGACAGTCAGTTTTCGGCTTTCTCTACTAAGGCGCTCGTCCGGATGACCCGGGGCACAATCGCAGTAGTTCTCCTAGTGCTACCTTAGCCGATAGAGCGGAACGTAAGGTACCAAAACATAGGAGTCGGACAAACCCAACATTTGACCAAAGACATGATTCGGAGCTGATGCATATAAGGCCAAACTCGCGACGCCGAACACTCCCTAAGGTATTCGGTCTTTATGGTATAAACCGGGCCTAAACAGTGCCCTTCGTAAGAAGCCCCTGGTGTCCAGGTACATGCATTATTCTGACGTGGCCACATGCCAAGACGCCAGCATCCTTATCAATTATACTGAGAATCCGAGGGATGTGTATCAACAAGAGAAAGTGAAAAAGGTTGACGCAGGGTCTTAATCTAAAAAGAATCCTTGGGACGGGTCCCTGCTGCACGTCTGCGCCTGTGTCTCCGTTGTGCCGTATCCTGGACGGGTGTAGCACGGTGGTCATTTGTAAAAGAGAGGAACTTAGGTGAAAAGTTGTCATGCAAAAAGGTAGGTTTTAAAGAAACCATGTAAATATCAAGATGAGTAAAAATTGCCACTTGTCTGCGTGCGTTGAGCCCCTTGTATTTGTGATAGGGGTGTGGCCATCAATCCTGTACGAATTACATATAGCTGCGTTGGACTCGTCTAACCGTGTCCATGGTCTTGACGACCTATCGAATACTTTAGTCGGTGAGGCCGTTTTAGTGTGCGGCTGCCGAGGCAGCCGCACCCTCCTCGGTGCGCAGGGATCGCTCAATATTTCCATTTACTATAATGATGCTACGTGGATCGGGCATCTTAAGCATAAGGGAAGTGTAATGCGGTATTGCATTAAAGCGAGCGAAAGCTTCGCGTCCAAGTAGTGCTTGATAGCCACTTTGGAATGGAGCAATGTGGAAGGTTAAATTTTCGCTACGGAAGTTATCGGGGAAGCCGAATATAACTTCTAGTAGCAGGGAGCCCGTGCAATGAGCCCTAGGCCTGGTGTTACTCCTTTAACGGTAGTATTGCTGAGGCAAATTTTTGTTGGGTTTATCCCCATTTTGTGGATTGTGTCCTGATATATCAGGTTTAGACTGCTTCCACCGTCCATCAGGACTCGTGTGAAGTGGTATCCGTCAATTATTGGGTCTAATACCAAGGCAGCCCGTCCTGCACGCCGGATACTTACTGAGTAATCCCGATGGTCAAAGGTGATCGGTTGAGACGACCAGTGCCAGGACTCCGCGGTGATAGGCCCTTGGGCATATTTCTCTGGGAGTGCCGCTTTGTTTCTCCCCTTGAACACGTGTAACACGTTTACTGTTTTGACTTCTGGTGGAAATTTCTTTTGTTCACCAGTGTCTTGCTTGAGAGGCTCATCCTCGTCTTCGCTTGGTATATCCTGCCCCTTGTGTACAGCGTTGAGCTTGCCGGACTACTTGAAAACCCAACATTCTCTAAGGGTGTGATTAGCGGGTTTACCAGGGGTGCTATGGATCTGACATATTTGGTCCAGTATTTTATATAAGCTGGACAGTTCGTCTCTGGCGCCTTTAGAGGGCGGCTTTTGCTGACTTGTCCGAGAGCTTCTGAATCTAGCGTTTACCGTGGTGCTCTTCGGGTTGTCTTATTTATTCCGGCGCTTATTATTTTTGTTGCGTCGTGATTTCCCATTTTCATCTCTAACTTCGGATGTACTTGGGTCGCTAGTGTTGCATCTGGCTAGCCAGCTGTCCTCACCCGCACAAAAGCGGGTCATGAGGCTTGTTAATGCTGCCATTGTTCTCAGCTTTTCTTGGCCGAGGTGTCTGGCAAGCCATTCGTCGCGGACGCTATGCTTAAAAACTGCCAAGGCTTCAGCGTCCGGACAGTCGACTATTTGGTTCTTTTTAGTAAGAAACCTGTTCCAAAGCTTTCGGGCTGACTCTCCCGGCTGTTGAGTTATATGACTCAAATCGTCCGCATCCGGACGTCGGACATAAGTCCCTTGAAAATTTGCCCGAAAAGTGTCTTCGAGCTCTTCCCAGCTTCCAATGGAGTTTTCCGGGAGGCTTTTAAGCCAGTGCCGAGCTGGTCCTTTGAGCTTGAGGGGTAAGTACTTGATGGCGTGGAGATCATCTCCTCGAGCCATATGGATATGGACGATATAGTCCTCAATCCAGACCCCACGGTCTGTTGTTCTGTCGTATGCCTCTATGTTTACAGGTTTGAATCCCTCTCGAAATTCATGGTCCAACACCTCATCGGTGAAACATAGGGGGTGTGCGGCACCCCTGTATCTGGGTGTACTGCGTTGTTTGGATGTTTGTTGTGTTGCGTTGTATGCTGGAGCGCGCTTGCGTGGTCCGTAGATGAATCTGGTTGCATCGTCCTTTTGATGCGAGCCCTCACGTGGATCGTGTATTGGCTTATGTGCAGCGTTGTTTGCCGCTCTATGTCGGCTGTGAGATCGTCTGTCCGGCTAGGTGGCCATTTTAATTTTTGGTTGCGGGGGGTCTAAGGCCTCCTCATCGAATTCAGGTAGCAACTTCCGCTTCGGGTAGCTCTTGGTGGGGCAATTACCGCCGTACTTCGTTGCTGTCTTGAGTACTTTACTCCATCTAATTTTAAGTGTGTCTTGTGCAGCCTTGAGCCTTTGCTTCTGCTTTTTTAGACTCCTCACGGTGGCAACGAGCCTTTGACGGGCATTCTGTTGCTCCGGGTGTCTGTCCGGTGTGATGTCGTCTGGACTATTATCTTTGACAGAATCGGGTTGTTCGGTTTGATTCTCCGTGTTGCCATGGTCCGGCGATGGTTCACCCTGCTGTAATGCTGGGTCTGTATGTTCGTTGTTTCTGCTGAGGTGGGATTTGGAGCGGCGCTTACGCCGCCGCTTTGACTGCTTCTCGAGGGGACAACCCTTCGTTGCGTCCTTTTGTTCTTCGTCGTCGTTTTCTTTTGGTGTGTCCACCATGTATACGTCATGTGATGAAGTGGGCGTTTAGTGCCCTGTGGGCAATGGTTCCTGTTCGTCTCCTTCATCGTCGTTCATACCATCGATGTCTTCGGAGTCAAAGTCAAGCATGTCGGTTAGGTCATCGACAGTGGCTACTAAGTAGGTGGTCGGTGGGCGGTGAATTTTATCCGCATCCCAGTCCTGCCGGACATAGTTCGGCCAGGATTCTCCTGACAAGGAGAGAGACCTTAATGAGTTCAGTATGTAGGCAAGGGGCGAGTGCTGAAAAATATCCGCGGAGGTAAACTCCATGATCGGTGCCCAATCGGATTCGCTAGGAACGGGCGCAGGTGGTTCGGAGTCCGTGGCCGGAGAAGAATCCGGCAGTTTAGCAACACGGCTCTCGTGCAGGGTAAGGTCGATGTTCGGCTCGATCGTTGCTGAGGGTAAGGCCTTCGTGGCGGGGTCCATCCACCCGTCCATGGAAGGCGCAACTAGCTCTGAATTAAGGGTCGGAGCGGCTGCCGGTGCGATCTCCTGAACACTGTATGATGGTAGAGCTAAATCATACTCATCGTGATCACGTGACGCACAAGGCAGAGACTCGAATCTGTCAAAGATCAAGTCTCCGCGGATATCGGCCTTGTAGTTTAAGCTTCCGAACCTGACCTGATGGCCAGGGGCGTAGCTTTCAATCTGCTCTAGATGGCCAAGCGAATTGGCCCGCAGTGCGAAGCCGCCGAATACAAAAATCTGTCCGGGGAGGAAAGTCTCACCCTGGACTGCATCGCTATCGATGATCATAGGAGCCATCAAGCCTAACGGCGACGACACAGAGGAACTCTCAATGAAAGCACCAATGTCGGTGTCAAAACCGGCGGATCTCGGGTAGGGGGTCCCGAACTATGCGTTTAGGCAGATGGTAACAAGAGCCAGGGGACACGAAGTTTTACCCAGGTTCGGGCCCTCTTGATGGAGGTAAAAACCTACGTCCTGCTTGATTAATATTGATGATATGGGTAGTACAAGAGTAGATCTACCATGAGATCAGAGAGGCTAAACCCTAGAAGCTAGCCTATGGTATGATTGTGTGTTGTCCTACGGACTAAAATCCTCCGGTTTATATAGACACCGGAGAGGGGTAGGGTTACACAAGGTCGGTTACAAAGGAGGAGATATGCATATCCGTATTGCCTAGCTTGCCTTTCACGCCAAGTAGAGTCCCATCCAGACACGAGACGAAGTCTTCAATCTTGTATCTTCATAGTCTAACAGTCCGGACAAAGAATATAGTTCGGCTATCCGGAGACCCCCTAATCCAGGACTCCCTCAGCCGCCTTCCCCTTCTTGGTGGTAGAGAACCTCCTCGTGGGCGCCATGACTAAGGAAATGGCGGAAGGAAATGGAGAAGAAAGAAGGACGAAGATGAGCCAAGGGGTCCTCCCATGCCTTTGTATAGCGTTCGACGAAGGGCCTGTCCGCGCCTCCTCGCCTTCGGAAGATGGATGTGATACATCTCCAACGTATCTATAATTTTTGATTGTTTCATGCTATTATATTATCAATATTGGATGTTTCATATTCATTTACTAGCTACTTTATATCATTTTTTGGGACTAACCTATTGACATAGTGCCTAGTGCCAGTTGTTGTTTTTTGCTTATTTTTTATTTCACAGAATATCCATATCAAATGAAGTTCAAATGCAGCAAAACTTTTTGGAGATTTTTTTCTGCCCAGTAGAGACCCAAGGAGCCCAGGAGGTGTACCAAAGGAGGCCCGTGGGGCCCACATGACACCAGGGCACGCCAGAGGCCCCAGGCGCGCTCTGGTGCCTTGTGGGTCCCACGGTGATATTTTCCACTGCCTCTCAGCTCTATAAATAGTCAGATATTCCATAAGCCCTAGGGGAGTCGACAAAACACAATTCCAGCCGCTGCAAGTTCCAGAACCACAAGATCCAATCTTGAGCCCTATTCTGGCACCTTGCCGGAGGGGGAAACAATAACGGAGGGGTTCATCATCCTCATTGTTGCTCCTCCCATGATGCGTGAGTAGTTCACCACAGACCTACGGGTCCGTAGGCAGTAGCTAGGTGGCTTCTCCTCTCTTTTTGATCTTCAATACAATGTTCTCCTCGATATTCTTGGAGTCCAGTTTGATGTAATTACTTTTTGCGGTGTGTTCAGGTAACCTCCCGATACACAGACCTACGGATTGGGCTTGGCGCGCCCCTCCTAGGCTTCCTTCTCCTCTCTCCCACTATGGCCCAATAAGGCCCATATACCTCCCGGGGGGTTCCGGTAACCTCCCAGTACTCCGGTAAATGCCTGAAATCACCCGAAACCATTCCGATGTCCAAACTTAATCATCCAATATATCGATCTTTACGTCTCGGCCATTTTGAGACTCCTCGTCATGCCCGTGATCTTATCTGGGACTCCGAACAACCTTCAGTACATCAAAACACATAAACTCATAATACCGATCGTCACCAAACGTTAAGCGTGCGGACCCTATGGGTTCGAGAACTATGTAGACATGACCGAGACTCATCTCTGGTCAATAACTAATAGCGGAACCTGGATGCTCATATTGGTTCCTACATATTCTACGCATAGGTATGTTAAACCACATATTGGTTAAACCGCATAACAACATACATTGTTCCCTTTGTCATAGGTATGTTACTTTCCCAAGATTCGGTCGTCGGTATCATCATACCTAGTTCAATCTCATTTTCGGCAAGTCTCTTTACTCGTTCTATAATGCTACATCCCGAACTCAACAAACACCATCGGAGACACATGTAGAGCATCTTTATAGTCACCCAGTTATGTTGTGACGTTTGATAGCACACTAAGTGTTCCTCCGGTATTCGGGAGTTGCATAATCTCATAGTCATAGGAACATGTATAAGTTATGGAGAAAGCAATAGCAGTAAACTAAACGATCATCGTGCTAAGCTAACGGATGGGTCAAGTGAATCACATCATTCTCTAATGATGTGATCCCGTTCATCAAATGACAACTCTTTGTCTATGTCTAGGAAACTTAACCATTTTTTATCAACGAGCTAGTCAAGTAGAGGCATACTAGTGACACTATGTTTGTCTATGTATTCACACATGTACTATGTTTCCAATTAATACAATTCTAGCATGAATAATAAACATTTATCATGATATAAGGAAATATAATAACAACTTTATAATTGCCTCTAGGGCATATTTCCTTCAGTCTCCCACTTGCACTAGAGTCAATAATATAGATTACATTGTAATGATTCTAATACCCATGGAGTCTTGGTGCTGATCATGTTTTGCTCGTGAGAGAAGCTTACTCAATGGGTCTGCAACATTCAGATCCATAAGTATCTTGCAAATATCTATGTCTCCCTCCTTGACTTGATCGCAGATGGAATTGAAGCGTCTCTTGATGTGCTTCGTTCTCTTGTGAAATCTAGATTCCTTTGCCAAGGCAGTTGCACTAGTATTGTCACAAAAGATTTTCATTGGACCCTATGCACTAGGTATGACACATAGATCAGATATGAACTCCTTCATCCAGACTCCTTCATTTGCTGCTTCCGAAGCAGCTATGTACTCCGCTTCACATGCAGATCCCGCCACGACGCTCTGTTTGGAACTGCACCAACTGACAGCTCCACCATTTAATAAAAATACATATCCAGTTTGTGACTTAGAGTCATCTGGATCAGTGTCAAATCTTGCATCGACGTAACCATTTACGACGAGCTCTTTGTCACCTCCATAAACAAGAAACATATCCTTAGTCCTTTTCAAGTATTTTAGGATGTTCTTGACCGCTGTCTAGTGATCCACTCCTAGATTACTTTGGTACCTCCCTGCTAAACTAATAGCAAGGCACACATCAGGTGTGGTACACAGCATTGCATAAATGATAGAACCTATGGCTGAGGCATAGGGAATGACTTTCATTTTCTCTGTATCTTCTGCAATGGTCGGGCATTGAGTCTGACCCAACTTCACACCTTGTAACACAAGCAAGAACCCTTTCTTTGCTTGATCCATTTTGAACTCCATCAAAACTTTATCAAGGTATGTGCTTTGTGAAAGTCCAATTAAGTGTATTGATCTATCTCTATAGATCTTGATTCCCAATATATAAGAAGCTTCACCGAGGTCTTTCATTGAAAAATTCTTATTCAAGTATCCTTTTATGCTATTCAGAAATTTAGTATCATTTCCGATCAGCAATATGTCATCCACATATAATATCAGAAATGCTACAGAACTCCCACTCACTTTCTTGTAAATACAAGCTTCTCCAAAAGTCTGTATAAAACCATATGCTTTGATCACATTGTCAAAGCGTATATTCCAACTCCGAGAGGCTTGCACCAGTCCATAAATGGATCGCTGGAGCTTGCACACTTTGTTAGCACCTTTTGGATCGACAAAACCTTCTGGTTGCATCATATACAACTCTTCTCTAAGATATCCATTAAGGAATGCAGTTTTGACATCCATTTGCCAAATTTCATAATCATAAAATGCGGCAATTGCTACATGATTCAGAATGACTTAAGCATCGCCACGGGTGAGAAAGTCTCATCGTAGT
Source organism: Triticum dicoccoides (assembly GCF_002162155.2). Lineage (NCBI taxonomy): Eukaryota > Viridiplantae > Streptophyta > Magnoliopsida > Poales > Poaceae > Triticum > Triticum dicoccoides. The sequence continues at coordinate 375,887,155 of NC_041390.1, read as the reverse complement.
CAACTCCTTGAACTTGTCGAAAACCTTTTACAACAAGTCGAGCTTTGTAGATAGTAACATTACCGTCAGCGTAAATCTTCTTCTTCAAGATCCATTTATTCTCTATGGCCTGCCGATCATCAGGCAAGTCAACCAAAGTCCACACTTTGTTCTCATACATAGATCCCATCTCAGATTTCATGGCCTCAAGCCATTTTGTGGAATCTGGGCTCATCATCGCTTCCTCATAGTTCGTAGGTTTGTCATGGTCAAGTAACATGACCTCCAGAACAGGATTAGCGTACCACTCTGGTGCGGATCTTACTCTAGTTGACCTACGAGGTTCGGTAGTAACTTGATCAGAAGTTTCATGATCATCATCATTAGCTTCCTCACTTACTAGTGTTGGAATCACTGGAACTGATTTCAGTGATGAACTACTTTCCAATAAGGGAGTAGGTACAATTACCTCGTCAAGTTCTACTTTCCTCCCACTCACTTCTTTCGAGAGAAACTCCTTCTCTAGAAAGGATCCATTCTTTGCAACAAATATCTTGCATTCGGATATGTGATAGAAGGTGTACCCAATAGTCTCCATTGGCTATCCTATGAGACACATTTCTACGATTTGGGTTCGAGCTTATCAGGTTGATGCTTTTTCACATAAGCATTGCAGCCCCAAACTTTAAGAAACGACAACTTGGGTTTCTTGCGAAACCACAGTTCATAAGGTGTCGACTCAATGGATTTTGATGGTGCCCTATTTAACGTGAATGCAACTATCTCTAAAGCATAACACCAAAACGATAGCGGTAAATCAGTGAGAGACATCATAGATCGCACCATATCTAATAAAGTGCAGTTACGACGTTCGGACACAACATTACGCTGTGGTGTTCCAGGTGGCGTGAGTTGTGAAATTATTCCGCATTGTTTCAAATGAAGACCAAAGTCGTAACTCAAATATTCTCCTCCATGATCAGATCATAGAAACTTAATTTTCTTGTTATGATGATTTTCCACTTCACTCTGAAATTCTTTGAACTTTTCAAATGTTTCAGACTTTTGTTTCATCAAGTAGATATACCCATATCTGCTTAAATCATATGTGAAGGTAAGAAAATAACGATACCCGTCGCGAGCATCAACACTCATCGGTCCGCATACATTAGTATGTATTATTTCCAATAAGTCTGTTGCTCGCTCCATTGTTTCGGAGAATGGAGTCTTAGTCATCTTGTCCATGAGGCATGGTTCGCAGGCATCAAGTGATTCATAATCAAGTGATTCCAAAAGCCCATCAGCATGGAGTTTCTTCATGCGCTTTAAACCAATATGACCTAAACGGCAGTGCCACAAATAAGTTGCACTATCATTATAAAACTTATATCTTTTGGCTTCAATACTATGAATATGTGTAAAACTACTATCAAGATTTAGTAAAAACAGACCACTCATCAAGGGTGCATGACCATAAAAGATATTATTCATATAAATAGAACAGCCATTATTCTCAGATTTAAATGAATAACCGTCTCGCATCAAATAAGATCCAGATATAATGTTCGTGCTCAACGCTGGCACTAAATAACAATTATTTAGGTCTAAAACTAATCCTGAAGGTAGATGTAGAGGTAGCGTGCCGGCGGCGATCACATCGACTTTGGAACCATTTCCCACACGCATCGTCACCTCGTCCTTAGCCAATCTTCGCTTAATCCGTAGCCCCTGTTTCGAGTTGCAAATATTAGCAACAGAACCAGTATCAAATACCGAGGCACTACTGCAAGCATTAGTAAGGTACACATCAATAATATGTATATCAAATATACCTTTCACTTTGCCATCCTTCTTCTCCGCCAAATAATTGGGAAAGTTCCGCTTCCAGGGACCAGTCCCTTTGCAGTAGAAGCACTCAAACTCAGGCTTAGGTCCAGACTTGGGCCTCTTCACTTGAGCAGCAACTTGCTTGCTGTTCTTCTTGAAGTTCCCCTTCTTCCCTTTACCTTTTTTCTTGAAACTGGTGGTCTTGTTGACCATCAACACTTGATGCTCCTTCTTGATTTCTACCTCCGCGGCCTTTAGCATTGCGAAGAGCTCGGGAATCGTCTTATCCATCACTTGCATATTATAGTTCATCACGAAGCTCTTGTAGCTTGGTGGTAGTGATTGAGGAACTATGTCAATGACACTATCATCAGGAAGATTAACTCCCAGCTGAGTCAAGTGGTTGTGGTACCCAGACGTTATGAGTATATGTTCACTGACAGAACTACTCTCCTCCATTTTGCAGCTTTAGAACTTATTGGAGACTTCATATCTCTCAATCCGGGCATTTGCTTGAAATATTAACTTCAATTCCTGGAACATCTCATATGCTCCATGATGTTCAAAACGTCGTTGAAGTCCCGGTTCTAAGTCGTAAAGCATGGCACACTGAACTATCGAGTAGTCATCAGCTTTGCTTTGCCAGGTGTTCATAACATCTGGTGTTGCTACTGCAGCGGGTTTGCCACCTAGCGGTGCTTCCAGGACATGATTCTTCTCTGCGGCAATGAGGACAATCCTCAAGTGACGGACCCAGTCCATAGTTGCTACCATCATCTTTCAACTTAGCTTTCTATAGGAACGCATTAAAATTCAACGGAACAACAGCACGGGCCATCTATCTACAACTACATAGACATGTAGAATACTATCAGGTACTAAGTTCATGATAAATTAATTTTCAATTAATCAAATTACTTAAGAACTCCCACTTAGACAGACATCCCTCTAATCATCTAAGTGATCACGAGATCCATATCAACTAAACCATGTCCGATCATCACGTGAGATGGAGTAGTTTTCAATGGTGAACATCACTATGTTGATCATATCTACTATATGGTTCACGCTCGACCTTTCAGTCTCAGTGTTCCAAGGCCATATCTGCATATGCTAAGCTCATCAAGTTTAACCCGAGTATTCTGCGTGTGCAAAACTGGCTTGCACCCATTATATGTGAATGTAGAGCTTATCACACCTGATCATCACGTGTTGTCTCGGCACGACGAACTGTAGCAATGGTGTATACTTAGGGATAATACTTATACCTTGAAATTTAGTGAGAGATCATCTTATAATGCTACCACCGAACTAAGCAAAATAAGACGCATAAAGGATAAACATCACATGCAATCAATATAAGTGATATCATATGGCCATCATCCTCTTGTAGCTTTGATCTCCATCTCCAAAGCGCCGTCATGATCACCATCATCACCGGCTTGACACCTTGATCTCCATCAAATCATCGTTGTCGTCTCGCCAACTATTGCTTCTACGACTATTGCTACTGCTTAGTGATAAAGTAAAGCAATTACATGGCGATTGCATTTCATACAATAAAGTGACAACCATATGGCTCCTGCCAGTTGCCGATAACTCCGTTACAAAACATGATCATCTCATACAATAAAATTTAGCATCATGTCTTGACCACATCACATCACAACATGCCCTACAAAAACAAGTTAGACGTCCTCTACTTTGTTGTTGCAAGTTTTACGTGGCTACTACGTGCTGAGCAAGAACCGTTCTTACCTACGCATCAAAAACCACAACGCGGTATAGTGATTGCTTTTTGATCTTCAGAAAGAACCATGTTCATTGAATCCGATTCAACTAAAGCTGAAGAAACAGACACCCACTAGCCACCTGTGTGCAAAGCACGTCGGTAGATCCAGTCTCTCGTAAGCGTATGCGTAATGTCAGTCTAGGCCGCTTCATCCAACAATACTGCTGAATCAAGAATCAACTAGTGACGGCAAGCAATATGTATATACCCACGCCCTCATCTCCTTTGTGTTCTTCTCGTGCGTATAACATCTACGCATAAACCTGGCTTTGATGCCACTGTTGGGAAACGCAGTAATGTCAAAAAAAATCCTACGCACACACAAGATCTATCAAGGTGATGCATAGCAACAAGAGGGGAAGGGTGTAGTCCACGTACCCTCATAGACCATAAGCGGAAGCGTTATGACATTGCGGTTGATGTAGTCGAACGTCTTCACGATCCGACCAATCCTAGCACCAAAGGTACGGCACATCCGCGATCTACACACATTCAGCTCAGTGACGTCCCACGAACTCTAGATCCAGCTGAGGGTCGAGGGAGAGTTTTGTTAGCAGGACGGTGTGATGATGGTGATGATGAAGCTACCGGAATAGGGCATCGCCTAACCACTGTTACGATATGACCGAGGTGGATTATCATGGAGGGGGGCACCGCACACGGCTAAGAATTGTCAACTTGTATGTCTATGGGGTGCCCCTTCCTCCGTATATAAAGGAGTGGAGGAGGGGGGGAAGGCCGGCCCTCTATGGCGCACCTGGCGGAGTCCTACTCCCACCGGTAGTAGGATCCCCCCTTCCCTAGTTGGACTAGGAGAGGAAGGAAGGCGGAAGGAAAGGGGGGTCGGCCCCCCACCCAATTCGGATTGGGCTTGGGGGGAGCCCCCTCCTACGCTTCCTTCTCTTCTCTCCCACTATGGCCCAATAAGGCCCGTATACCTCCCGGGGGGTTCCGGTAACCTCCCGGTACTCCGGTAAATGCCCGAACTCACCCGGAACCATTCCGATGTCCAAACATAGTCATCCAATATATCGATCTTTACATCTCAACCATTTCGAGACTCCTCGTCATGCCCGTGATCATATCCGGGACTCTAAACAACCTTCGGTACATCAAAACACATAAACTCATAATACCGATCGTCACTGAACGTTAAGCATGCGGACCCTACAGGTTCGAGAACTATGTAGACATGACCGAGACACATCTCCGGTCAATAACCATTAGCGGAACCTGGATTCTCATATTGGTTCCTACATATTCTACGAAGATCTTAATCGATCAAACCGCATAACAACATACGTTGTTCCCTTTGTCATCGGTATGTTACTTGCCCGAGATCCGGTCGTCAGCATCATCATACCTAATTCAATCTCATTATCGGCAAGTCTCTTTACTCGATTCGTAATGCTACATCCCGTAACTAACTCATTAGTCACATTGCTTGCAAGACTTATAGTGATGTGCATTACCGGGAGGGCCCAGAGATACCTCTCCGATACACGGAGTGACATATCCTAATCTCGATCTATGCCAACTCAACAAACACCATCGGAGACACCTGTAGAGCATCTTTATAGTCACCCAGTTACGTTGTGACGTTTCATAGCACACTAAGTGTTCCTTCGGTATTCGTGAGTTGCATAATCTCATAGTCATAGGAACATGTATAAGTTATGGAGAAAGCAATAGCAGTAAACTAAACGATCATCGTGCTAAGCTAACGGATGGGTCAAGTCAATCACATCATTCTCTAATGATGTGATCCCGTTCATCAAATGAAAACTCTTTGTCTATGTATTCACAAATGTACTAAGTTTTCGGTTAATACAATTCTAGCATGAATAATAAACATTTATCATGATATAAGGAAATATAAATAACAACTTTATAATTGCCTCTCGGTCATATTTCCTTCAATATACGCATGCGGTTCACTCGGCCCTTGTCGTCAGTGTGTGACCTCTATGGCAACCGTTCGCTCCCCAGGCGCCTCTTCGTGTAGCGTGGCAACCGTCCATCGACTCTTCACCTTTCACTCTCGATTTGGAACCGTTGCCGCACGCTAGCTCTTCCTCCCTCCTCCATTTGCCTTCACCCTTCCTTCTGCCATTGTTCGATCGTCTTCTCCATGAAGGGAACAGGCCGGAAATGACCCCGTTATTCTTGCCCCGATCTGAATGATGACGCGGTGGAGGAACTCATTGATCGGTGTGACGTCATCACCTCGGCTAGCATGGAAGGTTCGTTCAAGACCATTCTTGACTCAACTAATAACTTCATTACAAGGAACCCAAGGGTCCAAGAGCGGTTTGATCTCCCATATCTTCTTCGCCGTGACCCTGCTGAGTGGCGCGGGGACGAGGGAATCCTCGCCTTGTGTAAGTTGATGTCACTTGGTAATGATATGTATGATGTTAAGATGCCATCGCTTGAGGGCAAGGCTTGGGAAGGCGTAAATGGAGATTGGGTTGTTTATATTGGGTACAACTGCGAGTGGGAACTTGTGAATGTGTACACTCGTCACCGGGTTCCACTTCGAAAAATCTCAGACGACTGCCCGGATATTGAGTACACCGGTATTCTACGTGAGTTCAAATACAATCATGTTGACTGTTGTCTACGTAAGATAGCAATTTGTCAAGTTCCCAGCCGCTCTTGGGATTACACGATCTATGAAGTTGTAGCTATCTTCGACAAGCTTGTTGCCATCCTTAATTGCACGCCTCGATGGATATTGCTCGAAAATCAATTTCTGTATACGAATGAGTACTGTGATGCAATTCAATACGAGGGTCTTGTGTTTGCTGCCGCCACTCGTGGCACTGTTTTTGCATGGAATCCTGATGCTTTCAGTACATTTATCTTCCACCGTAATTACAATTGTTTCATCCACATGCATGCGGGTTAGCTAGCTTCCCTTTACTAATTAACCTTCTTGTGTTTCCAAGGTCCTGTGAACATTCCACCACCTATACTTGAAATTTTTTACGAGCATGAGGACGAGCAGGACCCATATACTCAGTGGAGCCTAGCAACTTATTCTGATGGATCACCTCTTCTTGTCTGTATACAAGGCACTGCTGATGTTACTAAGGAAGCAGGTGTTGTCTCGCATGGTCGCACTCTTCGAACCTATTCCAACATCCGTTGCAAGGTATTCGGGATGGATACTAGTGTACTAGCGCCAACACCTTCTCCCTAGTTCAGTATTGAAAGTCTTGGAGGAAACTCGCTCTTCCTTGGACAAAACTATCCAATGATGCTGGAAGGCGATCCAGCTGCAGTTGACACAACGTTACTACCATTTATGAGAAGCAACTGTATCTATACCTCGGAAATTACTATGCTTCCCTACCGTCCCAATATGGGTCCTGACATAGGCCGCTTCAGCCTCGATGATCAGTCATGCGTTGGTCTCAAGATTGATAGTAGCTGGCCCTTCCCAGAGAATCACTTCTGGTTCAAAGAAAGTGTTTCCAACACCGATGAATGGTTGAGCTGAAGTTCATTTCATTGCTTTGTTATTTGTTGTGTGACAAAAACTTTACTACAATGTTTTATTGGAAATGATCTATAATCCAACGTGTATCCTCGTTGTCGTTGTGGATTGATGACTTGTTGTATGTAATCAATGGAACATTTGCATATGCGTCCATCAACTCTTGCATGCTAGTGGTGTCCATATGAACAGTGCTAGTGATTTTAGTTGCAAAAATTAGATAGTGCTAGTGATTTGTAGCTACATATTTTGACAAATCGCAGTGTTACAAGGTTGACAAATCGCAATGTTACTAGATAAACAAATGTCAATCTTTCCAGTTTGACAAATGGCAACATACCCAAAATGACATATATGCAAATCTTACCCAATTGTTTGTACGTGCTTGCACACGGGTCATGCCAAACAACCGTTTGCATTGGAGGGATGCTGAAATCCTGCTCGGCACATTTTCCCTTGGCTTCCTGGGGAAGCTAACGGTTTGTGTTCTAACTAAAACGTTGCAATGTGTTTTCTATTTAAAAACCGTTGACATTTTTTTCAAAAGAAAATCGTTTGATAAGTCTGTACAATAAGAGAGAAAAACGCAAGTTCGTCCAAACCATATATTTCATTCATTCACACTGCGAATGTCGGCGTTCTGGGAACGGGGGTCCCCAGATTTGCCTGCCTGTGGCCTGCGACGTGGCTCAAAGGGGGGCCCAGCACGGCCCATCTTCAACAACACAGACCCAAGACCCTCGCGGGGCGGACGACACGGAGCTTCCTCAGGCACGGCCTCATCAGGCTAGCTCGTGAGGAGGCGGAGAGATCAAGGCGGGGTACCTCACGAGGTGCCCATGACGCAAGCCATGACGACCAAGGGCGCCAGGCGGGTGCCAGCCCATGCAGTGTCCTCCTTTCCTCTTTGGTGCAAAGGGGGCAAGCACAGCCGCGGAGTACCGAGGCATCAGGCAAAGGTTGCCATTTCAGTGCAACGAGACCAAGACCAGGAAGACTGCAAGACGGAGGTCATCATGGAGCCCAAGACGGCGTCACCACCAGAGCTTTGTGCAGGCGAAGACTACTTTTGTCAGGGTAGCGAGTACTAGCTGTCCCCCTTCAAATTAGCCCACCATTGTTGGCTCCCTTCCCGCTCGATATTTGGGAAGAGGACCAGGGCCTCTATAAATAGGACCAGCCACCCACAGAAGAGAGGGGTTCGGAGGGCTTAAGAAGAGAGAGAGAGAGAGAGAGAGAGAGAGAGAGAGAGAGAGAGAGAGAGAGAGAGAGAGAGAGAGAAGGGTGGCTGAACTCCTCCCAGCAGTTCATCGCCCCAGCCAAGAACAGACCCTCGCGAGGCTGTTCTTCCTTGTATCATTCATCATCATTAGCCCAAGAGGCAATCCACCACACCACAAACTGGAGTAGGGTATTACACCACAACGGTGGCCCGAACCAGTATAAACCATATGTCCCTTGTGTTGTTCTTTCCATAGCTTAGATCTTAACGAGGCGGAGGGGTGCAGGTAGGTAGGAAGCGAAATCTCCGCGCGCACCCCAGTGTTCGAACCTCAAGGGTCTGCCGGAACCCGAAATCCGACATTTGGCGCACCAGGTAGGGGTGCGCCGGAATTCACCTTCTATCGCTTCGTGCCCAATCCCGTCGTCATCATCATGTCCGGCGACCAGGCAGGCAACCCAGATCCATGGGCGGCGTGGCCCGCCCGCACAGAACTGCTCGCCTCGGGCGACCCCGTGCCCCAGGCAGCTCGCGGTCCGCAGGGCGCTGCGGGCCGCGGGCGACGCGGACAGGCTTCGACAGCTCCCACACTACGGCAGGCGCGGTCGGCAGCAAGGGCCACCAATCACGCCGCGACCACGACACCGTACACCCGCCAGGAGCAGGCGAACTCGAGGGCCGCGCTCACGGTGGCCCGAGAGCTGCTACAGTGCAGACTGTTGGAGGGCGGCCGCGACGTCCTGTTGGAGCGGGTGGCGGAGCTCCTGGGCTTTGCCGCCTCGGGGGCTCACCCCTTCTGCACCCAGCTCCCATCTCAAGCCCAGGGTGGCCCGCGCGGGGGCTCCGCGCGCGCCCGCGGGCTCCAAGGCTACCCTAGCGCCAGCGAAGCTGTCGGCACCGGACCGGTGGCGGCGCTGCCCCCGCTCCTGGTCCACGAAGAAGAAGGACTCGACACGACCCGCGGCCCCAGTGGATGGCCGCGCTGCCACCTCACGGTGGGTGCGTCAGGCAGGACCGCGTGGCACGCGGGGCACTACGGCGTGGCCTTCGGGATGGCGGCGCCAGAGGAATACGTGCCCCTCATGATGGACCTAGGACACCCTCACGAGAGCGAACAAGGCTCGCTCCTCAGCCCAAGCTGGGGGGACGAGGCGCCAGAAGCTGAGCCTTTTCGGGAGCCCCGGGACGGTCCCACTGGCCACGCTGGAGGCAACGATTATCGGGTACCGCTAATTCTTCAGGAGCAGGCATACGCTAACCATGGATCGTAGGAGGTGCAGGTCGCCACAGCGAGCAACTGCCCCGCTCCCACAGTCTCCTACCCCTCGGGAGGAGGGCGCAGGGGGCTACAGGAGAGGGGCCGGGATCCGACATCACCACCGCGGCGTTCGGAGCAAGGTGTTCTCAGGAGGTAGGCCCTCCGCTAGGGAGGCGCCTCAGGGCCTGCCCCCGGCGGAGGACCCATGGTCGTCGGGGGAACCGCTGGCGATCGCTCTACCCCATCGGCGGCGTCCTAGTTTCTGGTCGTCGTTGATGGCACTAGAGTGTGGCGCAAGGCGGGGCCCTCATCTGGCGATATGAAGCAAGGCCAGTACCTGTGAAGAAGGCCCAGTGCCTGTGAAGCTCGCCGCCCCGTGACACTCTCACGTAATAATGAGTGGGGCTGTACACACCCCGGAGTCTCATGGGTGCCGGCCTCAGGCCCTGGGGCTCCCTCCCATGCCTAGTGGCAGCACTTAGCTCCGCGCTGGTGAGAAGATGTCCAAAACTAGACTAGGTGCCGGACGCGGCCTTTTGTTTGCTTTCATTGCTTTTCCCTTTGATTGTCGCTTTCCCTCGCTGGATTCAAGTTGGATTCGAATTTGAGATTTGCGTGTGTTCGGGGAAGGGGTGCTTAGTCTCGTCCGAGCAATTTCTCGCGTTTTGGTTACCACTTCACCTTAGCTGCCTCCCCTCGCGAGCCCCTCGCGAGCTGGGTCGGGCCTAGCTAGCGCGCAGCCCAGACTGCCGCTGACGTGTCCTCTCAGGAGGGTGTTTTACTGCAGATCCTACGAACCCAATCAGGAAACACTCGAGACACCACAACCTCCCACAGGCTGCCTCAGGGCCAGCACGGGACAAAGGTAAACTAGCCGACCAGCGCGTCACTTAGGCCAACCACTTGGCGTGGGCGCATGGGCAATGTAGCGTCTACTAATACGATGAACACAAGTATTACATAAGGGGCTCCCCCTCCAAAATGCTCTCACTGCCATCAGGCCAAAACCTGAGTTATATTCATGCAGGGTAAGGAAGTAGGAACGATGCACAATAAGTCGGATAAATCCCCCAATGTGTTGCCAGGAGCACCACCCGAGCCATTGCCGGCGTCACTGAACTCGCCATCGCTGTCCGCCTCGCCGCCAGCGGCGTCAGGGCCGTTCACCACGCCGCCCTCGTCGGCCGCCATGATCACGTCGTCGTTGTCTGAAGCGAAGGCCCTGATAAGAGCATCCACATTGTCTTCCACCCAGTGCGCCAGATCGCCTGGGACGGCCTGGGGGACTGGGGCGATGGCGGCGTCAAAATCAAAGTGGGGATCCATGTTCCGGAGGTGGATGAAGACGCGAGAAAAGGCGCGCCCGAGCAGGGCGCGACTCCTCTCCTCCACCAACCTGTCAGCCCTAACCGACCGCGCCTCCAGCTGCGTCACCACGTCAGTAAAGAACTGAAGATTGCCATCATAGTTGACTGTGTGCGGCTCGCGAACAGCCGCCTCGCAGATGTTGCCCAAGGCTGTGTTGGCTCTCTTCCGGAGTGTGGTGAGCATGGGGCCGTGCTCATGCTCCAGGATCCGCCACTGACGTATCTCGTCTGCGTTCTCGCCCGCGACGACCTCAGCCTCCTCCACCCGCTGGCGGAGAAGGAGGACCTCGGCCTGGGAGGCGGTTAACTCACCTTGCGCCACCTCAAGAGCGGCCCGGAAAGCGTCGGCCCGCCGCGTCGCCTCCTCCAGCTTGGCCCTCAAGGCAGCAGTCCTGCCTTCAGCTTCGGCTCGGATCAACCCCAGCTTCTCTTCACACTCGTGCTCGAGGTTCAAATGCGCCATCGCCACTTGACGTCCGACCTCCTCCAGGACGCGGGCTTCCTATGCAGCGACATCATCCTCCGCCTGCGTCACCAAGCGCTCCCTCGTCTCCAGACGCTCGTACTCACGGGTACGTTCGGCGGCTTCCAGCGTCAGTGCCTCCTCACGCTTCTGGAGCTCTGCTGAGTCACCGGAGGCCACCTTCATCGACGCGAGGGCTGCCTCGCGCAGCTCCACCTGCTCCTCCAGTGAGTGGCACCAGGGAAGGAGCTCCCGAGCCCGCTCCTCCATTGCCGTTCGCTGCCGGTCAGCTTCCCGAGCCTCCTCGGTGGCCCAAGATCGGGCCTCCTGAGAGGCCACCAGCGACGCCTTGGCCTCTGTGTCGTCAAGATCGCGCTGACGGCGCGCCAGGGCGATGGCGCCCTCCAGGTCGCGCCTCTCTGCAGCCAGGCGCAGGCCCTCGGCCTCAAGGCGCGCGTCTTCATCGGAAAGCTCCTCTCCAAGCAGGCTTACCACGTCAGCCGCCCTTCGAAGGAATCCTTGGCGGAGAGCGCGATGCTCCCGAGCGCGCTCGAGCACGTCTTCCACACCATCATCTGCCCCAAGCAAGCGTCGGGGGCCACGAGTCAGCACTCCCCCGTCGGGCTGGGGGCTGGCACCCTCGCGACGGCCGGGAACGCCGCATCAGAAGCCCATCCTGGGGCCAGCCCGTCCCCAGGTGAAGAGCGCAGGAGGTGCCTCAACCAATCGCAGTCCACGACCAGGCGAGAAGCCCACGGCAGGCTAGCTATGCCACGAGAAGGCCCGCAAAGGATCACGAGGTGCGTAGGGCCACGATACGCCTCGGGACGGTTTGCCTCGTCGATCGCCCTCACCACAAGGGCTCCACTGCTTGGAGCGCTTGAGGACGGTGGAGGGGGCGAAACCAAGGGGGACGGCTCCTCAGCCATCTCCGCAAGCTCGGCTGGAAGGGGCCTTCGGAGCAAGGGTCAGTAAGAGCAACAAAAGGATCGGGAGCTGGGAAAGGAGAAGGCTTACTCATCAGTGGCGAAGTACTTCCTACGCTTCAGTAGGCGACAAGGGTAGTCGTCGCCCAGGGCCTCCCTTCTCTTCCGGAGGGCCTCAAAGTCCATGCGGAAGCGGCCTAAGAGTTGGGCACAGGGATCAACCTGCGACGAAGATGGAGCGTCAAGGCGATCTGCGTCAGGGGCGCCTGCCTGATGTGTGCTGCCAATCGCCTCGCCAAGAGAAGCCGCCGGAGCCTTAGGGGCCTCGGTCGTAGGGGCAGAGGGCAGCTGCTTGTCACCCTCAGCCTCAGCGACATAGGCCCCAATAACTGCTTCCTCATGAGCATCGTCCGGCACTGTCACCCCGCCGGGAGCCCCCTCGGCCTCTAGCACCTCATGCCTCCCTGCTCCGCCACTTGAGGAAGAGTCGCCTTGGCTGACTAGAAGGGCAGTCACCACCACTGGGTTCTCGCGAGGCCCCTGGAGGCCGGTGGGGCGCGGCCCCCACTCATCGAATATAGGCATCTGCCTCACAAAATCGCCCCTGCTCTGTCAAAGGTACAGCAAGGCCCCTCCCTGCTAGATGCTGCCAGGGTTGGGGTCCCCCGTCAGGGTCAAGAGCGCCGTCCTTAGCACTTCAGGCGTCAGGTCCTCTTCCTGGAGCCTCATACGATCATCGTCCCTGCTGAAGGCCCACATCCGGCGGGAGTGGCGTTGGAGAGGAGCAACGCGGCGTAGCAGGAACTCCTTCACCACCTTGGGCGCTGTCACGCCAAGCGACCTCAAGAGCGCGAAGCAGTGCCAGACGAAGACGAGCCGGGGGCTCTCAAGCGTCTCCTGGCCCCAGCCCGAATTGGGGACAACAAGCGAAGTTGGCTCCGACAGCAGGGGGCTGGGCACCCCAGCATCCACATACAGCCACCACTCGCGGAACCCAGCCGTGGGCGGAGGGAGCTTGAAGTCAATCCCAGAGGCCATCGTCTCAGACGCGGCAACGAAGCTCACACACGCCCAGCATTGGGTAGGGTCAACAAGGCGCAGCGAGAAGAAGTGGCGCAGCAAGGCAACCGAAGGAAGGATGCCCATCATAGCCTCGCAAACAAAGGCGAAGACCGAAAGGAGAGTGATGGATTCAGGACCCAGATGCATCATGTGGATCTGATAGTGGGAAAGCATGGCATTGAAGAAATCAGAAAGGGGAGGAACCAGACCCGCCCACAGGGCGTCGGCAAAATACGGGACCTCGGTGACTATCCTGTCGATGGAGAAGTGGGACGCAGGCCAGGTCGTCGTCCTCCCGCATTCGTTGAAGATGGTGGACAGAGCCGAGATGACCTTGCCCAAGCCCTCGGCGGGGGCCGCCAACGGCGGAGGGCAAGGCGGAGACACGGGTTTCTTTCCTCTTCCCTTCTTCGTCGGAACCATGGCGATGGGAAGGGGGGAAGGTTCAAGATTGGGTTGAAAACAGAAACCAGAGTTCAAGCAGAGGAAGGACAGAGGGCGCTTGAGCAACGGAAAGGGGAACGGGAGTGTACGACTACGGGTCTGCCTAGCATGGCGCAAAATAAGGAGGGCATGGGGGAACAGTGCCACCCACGTCCAATCAACCGCCACGCGGCGCCCAAGGCTGCAGGCTGTTAGGGCCCGCGACGCTTCTCTCTTGCCCTTTCGCCTCCCTGCACGGCCAAGTCCAGGCGCGCCTTGGGCCCGGGGGCTGCTGTCGGAGTTTTGGGAACGGAGGTCCCCAGACTTGCCTGCCTGCGGCCTGCGGCGTGGCTCAAAGGGGGGCCCAGCACGGCCCATCTTCATCAACACAGACCCAAGACCCTCGTGAGGGGCCCAGCCTCGCGGGGCGGACAACACGGAGCTTCCTCAGGCACGGCCTCATCAGGCTGGCTCGTGAGGAGGCGGAGAGATCAAGGCGGGGTACCTCACGAGGTGCCCATGACGCAAGCCATGACGACCAAGGGCGCCAGGTGGGTGCCAGCCCGCGCAGTGTCCTCCATTCCTCTTTGGTGCAAAGGGGGCAAGCGCAGCCGCAGAGTACCGAGGCATCAGGCAAAGGTTGCCATTTCGATGCAACGAGACCAAGACTAGGAAGACTGCAAGACGGAGGTCATTGTGGAGCCCAAGATGGCGTCACCACCAGAGCTTTGTCCATGCGAAGACTACTTTTGTCAGGGTAGCGAGTACTAGTTGTCCCCCTTCAAATTAGCCCGCCATTGTTGGCTCCCTTCCCGCTCGATATTTGGGAAGAGGACCAGGGCCTCTATAAATAGGACCAGCCACCCACAAAAGAGAGGGGTTAAGAAGAGAGAGAGAGAGAGAGAGAGAGAGAGAGAGAGAGAGAGAGAGAAGGGTGGCTGAACTCCTCCCAGCAGTTCATCGCCCCAGCCAAGAACAGACCCTCGCGAGGCTGTTCTTCCTTGTATCATTCATCATCATCAGCCCAAGAGGCAATCCACCACACCACAAACTGGAGTAGGGTATTACACCACAATGGTGGCCTGAACCAGTATAAACCCGGTGTCCCTTGTGTTGTTCTTTCCATAGCTTAGATCTTAGCGAGGCGGAGGGGTGCAGGTAGGTAGGAAGCGAAATCTCCGCGCGCACCCCAGTGTTCGAACCTCAAGGGTCTACCGGAACCCGAAATCCGACAGCGAATTTATATTCATATGATCGAGAATCCGAGATACAGTATTAAACCCCAAAAAACTATTTCCGGCGGCGGCGGAGGTCGTTGTTGTCCTCCAGGACGCCGTTGTTGAAGTCTTCAAGGAAGCACAAAATGTTCTTCACAATCGACGGGCGGGGCGCAGGAGGACGGAAACTGGCGCCGCTGAGAGGTAGCGGTCGACAGCAGCATCCCATGCCACTGAGGGGGGCACGCACGAGCACGGGCGCGGCGGGTGCAGCCAAACGCACGGGGACCGGCACCGCGGTGGGTGGAGGGGCGCGCACGGGCAGGGGCACAGGCGCAGCGGGTGCAGCCAAACGCACGGGGGGCGACGCCACGATGGGTGGAGGGGCGAGCACGGGCGCTGGCGCTGGCATGTACACGAGCTCGCGCGGGTCCGCGGAGACCTCGCTGACGCCCGCAGCTTCCTGCTCCGCGATAGTGCTCGGCGACCAGCCCGTTAATGCTACGGGGATGGACGCTGGCACGGGCGCAGGGATGGGAGCTGGGACGGGAGCGGGGCAGCAACCCCCGCGGCCAGCTTGTTCTGGGCCATGTCCATGAGGCCCCATTCCTCCTTATTTTCTATCTCCTCCGGCTCGGAGTCGACTTCACAAAACTTGAAGACTAGTGGCAGATGATCATTCTGTGCCATGGCGTTGGTGGAGGTCTATGGGAGGGAGGGGAATGGGAGCCGAACAGTAAGGCCGGCCATATTTAACAGTGGCTCGGTGCCACTAATGGAGAGGAAGACGGGCGGCCATGGAAGTCAAAGGGCCCCCTTTCTTAGTGAGCATGCACAGCGTACAGCTTGCACGCTTGCCAGTGGGCCTACGCATTGGAGGACAGCTTGCACGCCTCTTGGTAAGCCTGTGCACCGGACTGCGCTCGCACGCCTCTCATTCGGTCACGGTCAAGTAGTTGTCTGCACGGCACCTCCTACAACCATTAAAACCAAGACACGTGGCATCACGTGAATGGTTAACAGAACGCACATGGTTTGTATTATACAAACGTTTGAGATATTAAAGTGCCAGCTATTTTTTCAAAATGCCTTTGTTGGCTGTCATTATTTGAGTGCGCCTTCTCCCAAAATGGACATGAAAAATGCCACAGCATGTCGGGTGCCATTCCATGATAGCATGCCAAGTTTCATGAATTCCAAACGAGTTTTGGATTTACTAGAACTTAAAAACTAGGCATCTCAATGTTTTGCCGGCAATCAACAATGCCCTGGTGTTTGAAATTCATTCCCATTTCTTGCATGGGACCTAAGAATGCACCCAAGGACACATATTAGATTTTTCAACCAATTTATATGCATTAGAGCATGTGCATGTAGTTCAAATTTGAATTATGCACATGAATGCATTGAAAACTCAGTTAATGCATAAAACTATCCAAATGAACCCCGAAAAATCCCAAATATTGACACAACACTCCTGTTGTTCTATGTTAACACGAGAAATTTTTTGAAAGCAATAAGAGACAATGGATATCGTTTCGTCCCCAAAGGTGGGGTGTTCCCTACCGAAACCATCAGGCTTGTTGTGAGAAGCTCTGGTTTGTGAGAAGCATATCCCCAAACCTTCCCCAAATGGGACAAAAAAATTACCACGGCATATTGAAGCCGCTCCATGATAGCATGCCAAGTTTCATGAATTTTAGACGAGCTTTGTATTTACTAGAATTTAAAAACCAGGTATCTCAATATTTGCGGCTGAGTGACGGTGGTAGGATGTTTGACATTCATTCCCATTTCTTGCATGGGACCTAAGCATGCAACCAAGGACACAGATTTGAATTTTCAACCAATTTATATGCATTAGAGCATGTGCTTGTAGTTCACATTTGAAATATGCACATGAATGCATAGAAAACTCAGTTAATGTATAAAAATGTCCAAGCGAACCCCAAAAAATCCCAAAATTGACACAACACTTCTGTTGTTTTATGTTGACACTAGAAAAAAAATTGAAAGCGAGAAGAGGCAATGGATATAGTTTCGTCCAGAAAGGTTAAATGTTCCCTACTGTGACGCCCCCGATTTGACCGTACACTAATCATACATGCAAATGTGTACGATCAAGATCAAGGAATCACGGGAAGATATCACAACACAACTCTAGACATAAATTAAAATAATACAAGCTTTATATTACAAGCCAGGGGCCTCGAGGGCTCGAATACATAAGCTCAAAAACACAAGAGTCAGCGGAAGCAACAATATCTGAGTACTAACATAAGTTAGACAAGTTTGCCTTAAGAAGGCTAGCAGAAAAGCAACAACGATCGAAAAGGCAAGGCCTCCTGCCTGGGAGCCTCCTAACTACTCCTAGTCGTCTGCGGTCTTCACATAGTAGTAGGTATCCTCCGGGTAGTAGTAGTCATTAGTGGCATCGTCTGGCTCCTGGGATCCGTCATCTGGTCGCAACAATCGGGTATGGGGGAAAAAGAAGTAGCAAAGCAACCATGAGTACTCGTCCAAAGTACTCGCAAGACTTACCTCAGATCTAAACTAAGTATGCATCTGTATCAAAGGAAATGGGTTGTATCTGTGGACTAAACTACAGAATGCCAAAAGGGAAGGGGAAAGCCTAGCCTATCGAAGACTAGCATCTTCTGGAAACCACCATCTTGCAGCAACAGGAGGGAGTAGAATAGCATAAAGTAAAGTAGTAGAAGTGTTATCAACCTCGGCCAGAGATCCTTTCTCAACTCCCTCTGAGAAAGCAATCCCAGAGCCATACTATCCATTCCTCATAATCATGTATCATAACCATTTCTCATCTCAAGTATCCAGTTCTAATTGTATCGATCGGGATACAACTCCAAGTGTCCATTACCGTAGGACAGGCTATCGATAGATGTTTTCTTCCCTGCAGGGGTGCACCAACTTACCCACCACGCTCGATTAACTCTGGCCAGACACACTTTCCTGGGTCATGCCCGGCCTCGGCCAAACAATACGCCGCAACCCGACCTAGGCTTAATAGAGAGGCCAACACGCAACCTATGCCCCTAGGGGTCATGGGCCATCTCCCCGAGAACTCCTGCACGTTCCGTACGCGGCCGATGAACAGACCTAGATACCTCCTTCAACAAGGCAGGAGCTTACGTAGTCCAACCCGGCGCGCGCCGCTCAGTCGCTGACGTCTATTAGGCTTCGGCTGGTGTATACGACGCAGAACGCCCATACTATGCCCACGTGATGGTTAGTGCTATCAGGCCAGAGGCCCCACGGATCAAATATCCAAATCATAGTGGATTAGGAACGCGCGGTAACAAGCAGAGACTCACGAAAGATGTGACCCCGTTGCCCTGTCTCGAGTACTTGTGGCAAGGGCTAAGAATGCCTGGCCATGCCTCGTAAGTATCTCACGGGCACCCTCCAGGTCAACCCGTCTCCACATCACTCGCTATTAAGCTCGTGCGGGTACCCCTCATGGCCTACCCGTCTTTAGTAACATGGTTCGGTTGTAAAGTCATAGTAACCATAGTAACTGTGTGTCTAACACCAAGGGGAAAACTAGAGGAATCACCCTCGGTGAATTCCACTCGATGTAATCTTCAAGGTGAACATAAGAGGATCCACCCTCGAGGTTCACACTTGAGGTGTTGCACGACAGAGCCGTATCAGAAGTGGTTAAGGAGGAAATCACCCTCGATGACCACGACTGAATAGCTACACTATAGAGGTCTCGTCAGGAGCGATGTAAGAGGTTCCACCCTCGGCAGTCGATGGTAACTCTGCAGAGTCGTACAACTAGGGGGGTTGATGTGCGGTGTCGGGGCCTGGACGTCGATCACGTTGATCGAGTCATCGAACATAAAGCGAGGCAACTGGGACAAGGTGGGGGGTCACTAATGCTTCTCTAACCAACCTATACTAAGCAGTTTAGGATAAGCAGGTAAGGTATGAAAGTAGGTAACAACATCAGGCTATGCATTAGAGTAGGATCATACATAAAGCAGTAGCAGTTCTAATGCAAGCATGAGAGGGAAAGAAATAGGCGATATCGGAATGCTCAAGGGGGGTTTGCTTGCCTGGCTGCTCTGGCAAGGAGGGGTCGTTAGGGATGTAGTCGTACTCAGTCGCATCAATGTCGGTCTTGGGGTCTACCGGAGAAGAAGAGGGGGGAGAAACAGTAAATACGGGGCAAACAAGCATCACAAAATATAACAAGGCAAAACGCGGTGCCAGGGGTGAGTTGTCGTAGTACTAGGCGATACTGGCGAAGGGGGGAAACATCCGGGAAAGTTTTCCCATAGTTAGGCATTTTCGGACAGATGAAACGGATGGGGACGGTTGCAGGTTTGCTATACTAGGGACATGTGGCAGACAAACGGGTTGTGTATCCGGATTCATCTCGTCGTTCTAAGCAACTTGCATGTACAAAGTTTTCCCATCCGAGCTATGGTTTAATTTATATTATTTTCTAAAGTTTTAAAGTATTTTTAGAATTAACAAAATTAATTTAATTTAGAAACGCCATTATGATGTCAGCATCAGGTCAGCATGATGTCATCAGTCAACCAGTCAATTGACTTAGTCAAACTGACTGGAGGGTCCCACTGTCATTGGCTGTTTGTTAACAAATTAATTAAACAAAGTTAATTAGTTTAGTTAAATGATTAGGTTAATTAAATACAATTAATTATGTTAATTAATCTTTTAATTAATTAATCAATATATTTTTAGTTTTATTTAATTTAATTTTTTTAAACGTTTAATAGGGGCGGGCCCCACATGTCAAAGGCCCAGGGGCCTTAGCGGGCGAAAGGGCACGTGTATCGGGTGCCAGCCCGATTGGGCCCGATTGCAGTTGGCGCGAGGACGCGGGCAGCGGGGTCGCTGTGCGGTGGCGGCACGACGAGGCCAGCACGGTGGAGGCGTAGCAGCAGGCCGCGGCGGGCGGCACGGCAGCAACGGCCGGAGCTCAACCGGAGCTGCGCGAGCGGAAAGCCGCGGGCGGAGCGAGGCAAGGCGCGCCCGGGGCGTGGGCGGGCGTGCGGGGAACCGCGATGGGGCGCAGCC
>NC_041390.1:375858805-375866531 GCF_002162155.2 Triticum dicoccoides | reverse complement strand
TCCAGGCGTCGGGGTCGTTGCCCCCCGATCCAGATCGGGGGGGAAGGGGAATGGAAGGGGATCATGGGGGAAGTGGGGGAGGGGTTAGGGTTTGGCCAGGGGAGGCCATATAGGGGACGGGGTGGGCCGGCCTAGGTGGGGGGCTGGTGGGCCGAGGCTGTTTGGTCAAGTTGGGCCACGGCCCAGTGGGGGGGCTCCTTTTC
The DNA here is from genome assembly GCF_002162155.2 of Triticum dicoccoides. Classification (NCBI taxonomy): domain Eukaryota; kingdom Viridiplantae; phylum Streptophyta; class Magnoliopsida; order Poales; family Poaceae; genus Triticum; species Triticum dicoccoides. The sequence goes on along the minus strand of NC_041390.1, from coordinate 375,866,328 downwards.
CTTTTTGTTAGTTTTCGGTTTTTTTGTTTTCCTCTTTTTTATCTTATTTCTTTTCTGTTTTAATTCATTTTGAAGTACTTAGGCATTCTGTAAAAGCGTGGTCTCTTCACCGTAAATATCTAGGCATTAATTGGCACACTCCGAACATTTCAGTTTTAACGTTCAAAAACTTTTATTATTTGCATTTGTTTTAAAATTTGAAATTTGAACTAGGTTTCGAACTAACGTGAGTTTATCCACAGTAACCGAGGTGAGGTTGCATCATTAGTGGGGAATTACTGTAGCTTAATTATTCGGGCGTCACAATTCTCCTCCACTACAAGAAATCTCGTCCCGAGATTTAATAGGGAAGTAAAGGGGGAAGGTGCAGGTTACGAAATTCTAGGGAGTGTTCTTGGTCTTGGTTGTTCTTCTTGAAGAGGTTGATCCATTACATTGATGTCTTCATTTCGCTGTTTCAGGTCATCATGATGAAGTTGTCGTCCTTTCTTCGGGAACTCCATCGTACTTAGGAATAGGTAACGGGGCAGATCGACAATGACAGAATGCTATAAGGGTAATAATCTGGGATTAACCCATGAATGAGCATATGAGAACTTCTCGAGTTGAACAATTAAAACACATCGAGAGTAAAGTTTGAAGGTACAATAAGAAATTTCAAGCAGCCAGGCAATCGTTCAATGCCCAGACAGAAGGTGAAAGGGGTTCAGAGCAACGATAACAAGTATTGCGTCTGATACCAGAACAGATCACTAGGCAGGTGGCCCGTGAATTACATATGAAGTCAAGCGCAAGGAATAACTTTGACAACAGGGTGTGCAGGAGAGTTAGGTTTCGATCCTGTGGAACTGTGGGTTGTGGGCCCACCATGTGGTTGAAAGTAGGAAGGGGGCCAACATCTCGCACGGTCATGATAGTAAGGCGTGTCAGAGGGTAGCCTATCAGTTATGTCGGCAACAACATCGATACCAAGGGCGAGGGACGAAGAGAACCATTTTCCTGCTCGTTGAATGAGGCGGGCCAAGAGGCAAAGTTCTCATCCATCGGCGGTTACTGAAATGTCATCAATAGTAGAAACAGGGTCTCACTGGCAGAGTTGTACACTGAGGTGTTTATATATAAGCAGTGAATTATTACTGCTTAGATTATATAGATCACAAGAAAGATCAAACAAACCAATGGAAAGGAAAATGTGATCAATAGGTTAAACAGAACAATGGAAAGGAAAAAATGTGTCTAAACATATTTCAGGGGTATATCCTTCCTAAGGACAAGCAGAGCATGATATCCATGACAGGATATTATGTAGAAAACTCCTTAGGTAGGGGAGAGAAATTTCATGACATTATCCATACAACGATGTTTGGATAATTTGATTAAGAAAATTTAGGCTTGTGCTTCAAGTGTTCTTATCGATGATAGGAGTACCACATACATGCTTCGAGATAGCATTGACATGGTCTTCCAGCAAAGGTCGGACTTCGGATACACGAAGGATCCATTAGGATAAACTTATTAAACAAGGCATTCAATTTCCTCATGGAAAAATGGTTAACCTTGTTAAAAAGAAAACTATAACAATAGGTCCTCCGGCCAGGTGTACTCGGGATGACACCACCTTACCGGTTCATATAACGACCAATGTTATAACTCTTGAAAATATGTTCCCACCATCATATCTGACCGAGGTTCAGATCTAATTGGTGTCATGATACCTCAGACTCAGGATGTCCGAGAAGAAAAGGTGCAACACAAATAGACGAAATGACATTGCCAGATTCTCGGGAAATGAACTATGGGAGCGGGTTCCCAGAACAATAGTTCATCATTAAACCAAGGAGGGGATGAGAAGGTGGCTGATGGGCTCAGCGACAATTCATCGAGAATTCCAAATGGGTGGCTTTCCACAATAATGTGAACAAGAAGATGACACTTGTCAATTCAAATGATATAATGTTGTATGCTCTAGGAAAACATACACCATCAATCATTAGTTGAAAGGTGTGCCCAAAGTATGACCTTAGGTAGCAAGATCAATGTTAGAGTGACGATTCAATAACCAGCACTCTAAGATCAAATTGTCTATCGTTAACTTCAAAGCAATAGGGTTGCTAGAAGTACAGTACTCAAACAACATCGTTAGCATATTGGTATCCTGGTTAAAAACAACATGGGGACCAAGGAAGAATGGTGATGGTGAGAAGTATCATCATGTCGAGAATTTCTAAGAGGTGATGAAATTCTCATGACATTATTGACACAAAAGATGGTAATACTCCAAAGTAAAGAAGAACAATTGTTGAATAGCATGGATCTCAAGGTATAACACAAAACACTAACAAGTTTGTGTTAAACGGAAGGCAATAAAGTGGACGATGATAACACAATCATCGAGGGGCAAGGATGGTATTTCCCATCATGAATTCGGTTCAGACTTGGAAGAAGGCATATCATTGTTGGTGATGATCACGACACATTTGTCGAGAGTTTTCTTGAAGATGTAATTGGTCGGCGATGACATCAAGTCAAATGAATGATGGAGCGAAAGGTTATTGGAACCAGGGTTACAACACAAACTCGAAATCAAGCTTGTTGTTTAAGGTGAAAGGGTATGACGAGGAAGATCGACGTAAGCTTAGCTATCGTCGCAAATTGTGCTCCCGGAAGAAGGACCAGATAGCATAGTTAAAATTAGCACTATCATGATATAGCCGAGCAGGCTAGAAATGACGTGATCGAGTTCAAACTCGTAAGTAATGAAGGTTACTAAAAGTTGTTGAATCGCAGTGTGGACTCGATTCAGTTGCCGGTGTCCTTGAGGGGTTCTAACAACTTAGAACCCGTTGGAAAAATGGAATCGGCGATAATGTAGCACTTGATGAAGAACTCATAAGAAGTTATGCAGTTCCGTGATAATCTTGAGATACCAGGGGGGTAATACTCGACGACAAATCAAAGTAGAGGTTGGACTGGGGTATTACTCTGCAGAAGACAAATGCTTAAACTTGCACAAGAAATGGTATTTAAAGGAGAACATGGTCGGAAACCATGATCATAAATGATCAAACCACGGATACAAGATGAACTTATAACAAGGGGGTAATTATTTTTACGAGAAGCTTCCATGATAAATTATACATCGTGTCCATGGGCATGAATGCAAGGTTCAAGGTCGACTCCCACTTCTTTAATGTATAACCTTCCATTCACTTCTCGCTTTGATAAAGGCATTAGTGTTGAAAGTTTTACCTGGTGAAGTACCAGATGAGTATGACTCGTGAAAACTTCCGAGTTCACACATATTAAGGAAGGCATAGGTTCAACCCGTCAGGGTATCGTGGAAACATATACCACAAGCTTCAATAGTAAAGACCACCAGCTCGAAAACAGAGCATGGTTGAGAAATCAGAGGATACAATTTACCCAAGGCTTTATATATCCGTGGAAAGACTCACAAGGTTATTTGAATATGAAGGACGCTGTCGGATAATAATCCAACAAGAGGTCCGGTGGTCTACAACGGAGCTGATGTGAGTATCGGTACTCTATCAAAGGAAGAAGGAATGCAAGTGCATCGGATTATAGAAACAACTGACTAACTCAAAGCTTAATTGCAAAGGAATTATGAATTCCAAGACAAGGGATCAAAAGCAATGCTCTGATTAGGGATGGATAAGCTGAATAGACTTAGGGATACAACCGATCAAGGCATTGATTGGTCAAGAACCAGCTCATATCCAAATGACGTCTGAGCCGGAAGGAAAATTTTCAGGGAATAACTTATGATTGCGAGCATTCACACACATGTTGAATCAACAGGATCAGAATGCCAATCAGAAGGATTATAATGGTTATTGATAGACAAATGGAATTGTCCAGACTGCAAGCAGACAAGTATTTGCAGAGCAATAGTTGGTAGAGGATTACCGAAAGATCGGGTAGCATTTCAATGTATCTAGAGAATCCTATGAACAACTGATAATGAATGTTTCTTCGATAAGCGTGAAGAAAAAAATCGTAGGGATATTTTTGCGGCAAGGAACTGCGGGGTAGTAAGCATAAAGGATGCTTGGAACATCAGAGAGTATTTGAGGGCACCTTGTAATAACAAGGGCAAATGGGGAGGAAGGTATGAATGACAAAAGTATATAGTGATCCATAAAGGTCTATCATTGGTAGGGATCGCAACGGCGAAGGGCATAAGGGTCTCGGGAAAGCATCAGAGAGTGTCTTCAGAATCTTCTAGTGCAGCAGGTGATCAACTGGCCTGAAAGGGATCTCCGTTAGGAAGTATTTTCGAGAACCTAAAGTTAGATTTTAGCAAAATCATTTAACCCGAATAGAAGAGACATCAGAGTCCCAGAGTATAGACGAGGAGTAAAAGATCCTAATACCACCCAATGGCGACGTGGGCCCATAAGCCGCACAACCATGTTAGTAAAAGTTTTGTAAAGTCTAGACTTGACTTCGGCCAAGGAGTGTGGAAGGAGGATTCCTACAGGCAGTCGGCTCTGATACCAACTTGTGACGCCCCCGATTTGACCGTACACTAATCATACACGCAAATGTGTACAATCAAGATCAAGGACTCACGGGAAGATATCACAACACAACTCTAGACACAAATTAAAATAATACAAGCTTTATATTACAAGCCAGGGGCCTCGAGGGCTCGAATACATAAGCTCGAAAACACAAGAGTCAGCGGAAGCAACAATATCTGAGTACAGACATAAGTTAGACAAGTTTGCCTTAAGAAGGCTAGCAGAAAAGCAACAACGATCGAAAAGGCAAGGCCTCCTGCCTGGCAGCCTCCTAACTACTCCTAGTCGTCTGCGGTCTTCACATAGTAGTAGGTATCCTCCGGGTAGTAGTAGTCATCAGTGGCGTCGTCTGGCTCCTGGGATCCATCATCTGGTCGCATCAATTGGGTATGGGGGAAAAAGAAGTAGCAAAGCAACCGTGAGTACTCATCCAAAGTACTCGCAAGACTTACCTCAGATCTAAACTAAGTATGCATCTGTATCAAAGGAAATGGGTTGTATCTGTGGACTAAACTGTAGAATGCCAGAAGGGAAGGGGAAAGCCTAGCCTATCGAAGACTAGCATCTTCTGGAAACCACCACCTTGCAGCAATAGGAGGGAGTAGAGTAGCATAAAGTAAAGTAGTAGAAGTGTTATCAACCTCGGCCAGAGATCCTTTCTCGACTCCCTGCGAGAAAGCAATCCCGGAGCCATACTATCCATTCATCAAAATCATGTCTCATAACCATCTCTCATCTCAAGTATCCAGTTCTAGTTGTATCGATCGGATTACAACTCCAAGTGTCCGTTACGGTAGGACAGGCTATCGATAGATGTTTTCTTCCCTACAGGGGTGCACCAACTTACCCACCACGCTCGATTAACTCCGGTCGGACACACTTTCCTGGGTCATGCCCGGCCTCGGCCAAACAATACGCCGCAACCTGATCTAGGCTTAATAGAGAGGCCAGCACGCCGGACTAAACCTATGCCCCCAGGGCTCATGGGCCATCTCCCCGGGAACTCCTGCATGTTGCGTACGTGGCCGGTGAGCAGACCTAGCTACCTCCTTCAACAAGGCAGGAGCTTACGCAGTCCAACCCGGCATGCGCCGCTCAGTCGCTGACGTCTATTAAGCTTCGGCTGATGTATACGACGCAGAACGCCCATACTAGGCCCACGTGATGGTTAGTGCTATCAGGCCAAAGGCCCTCGGATCAAATATCCAAATCGTAGTGGATTAGGAACGCGCGGTAACAAGCAGAGACTCACGAAAGATGTGACCCCGTTGCCCAGTCTCGAGTACTTGTGGCAAGGGCTAAGAATGCCTGGCCACGCCTCGTAAGTATCTCATGGGCACCCTCCAGGTCAACTCGTCTCCACATCACTCGCTATTAAGCTCGCACGGGTACCCCTCGGGGCCTACCCGTCTTTAGTAACATGGTTCAGTTGTAAAGTCATAGTAACCATAGTAACTGTGTGTCTAACACCAAGGGGAAAACTAGAGGAATCACCCTCGGTGAATTCCACTCAATGTAATCTTCAAGGTGAACGTAAGAGGATCCACCCTCGAGGTTCACACTTGAGGTGTTGCACGACAGAGCCGTATCAGAAGTGGTTAAGGAGGAAATCACCCTCAATGACCATGACTGAATAGCTACACTACAGAGGTCTCATCAGGAGCGATGTAAGAGGTTCCACCCTCGGCACTCGATGGTAACTCTGCAGAGCCGTACAACTAGGGGGGAGGATGTGCGGTGTCGGGGCCTGGACGTTGATCACGTTGATCGAGTCATCAAACATAAAGCGAGGCAACTGGGACAAGGTGGGGGGTCACTGATGGGTCTCTAACCAACCTATACTAAGCAGTTTAGGATAAGCAGGTAAGGTATGAAAGCAGGTAACAACATCAGGCTATGCATTAGAGTAGGATCATACATAAAGCAGTAGCAGTTCTAATGCAAGCATGAGAGGGAAAGAAATGGGCGATATCGGAATGCTCAAGGGGGGTTTGCTTGCCTGGTTGCTCTGGCAAGGATGGGTCGTCGGGGATGTAGTCGTACTCAGTCGCATCAACGTCGGTCTCGGGGTCTACCGGAGAAGAAGAGGGGGGAGAAACAGTAAATACGGGGCAAACAAGCATCACAAAATATAACAAGGCAAAACGCGGTGCCAGGGGTGAGCTAACGCAGTACTAGGCGATACTGGCGAAGGGGGGAAACACCCGGGAAAGTTTTCCCGGAGTTAGGAATTTTCGGACAGATGAAACAGAGGGGGGACGGTTGCAGGTTTGCTATGCTAGGGACGTGTGGTGGACAAACGGGTTGCGTATCTGGATTTGTCTCGTCGTTCTGAACAACTTTCATGTACAAAGTTTTCCCATCCGAGCTACGGTTTATTTTATATTATTTTCTAAAGTTTTAAAGCATTTTTAGAATTAACAAAATTAATTTAATTTAGGAAATGCCATTATGATGTCAGCATGAGGTCAGCGTGATGTCATCAGTTAACCAGTCAATTGACTTAGTCAAACTGACAGAAGGGTCCCACTGTCATTGGCTGTTTGTTAACAAATTAATTAAACAAAGTTAATTAGTTTAGTTAAATGATTAAGTTAATTAAATACAATTAATTAAGTTAATTAATCTTTTAATAAATTAATATATTTTTAGTTTTATTTAAAAAAATTAACGTTTAATAGGGGCGGGCCCCACATGTCAAAGGCCCAGGGGCCTTAGCGGGCGAAAGGGCACGCGTATCGGGTGCCAGCCCGATTGGGCGCGGTTGCAGGCGGCGCGAGGACGCGGGCAGCGGGGTTGCTGTGCGGCGGCGGCACAACGAGGCCAGCATGGTGGAGGCGTAGCAGCAGGCCGCGGTGGGCGGCACGGCAGCAACGGCCGGAGCTCAATCGGAGCTGCGCGAGCGGAAAGCCGTGGGCAGAGCGAGGCAAGGCGCGCCCGGGGCGCGCGCGGGTGTGCGGGGAACCGCGATGGGGCGCG
>NC_041390.1:375853400-375858451 GCF_002162155.2 Triticum dicoccoides | reverse complement strand
GACGGGGTCGACGACGGCGGGGACTAGGCGACGGGGTCGGGATGGCACAGGGCTCCGGCCATTTGGCCCCAGGCGGCGATATGGCTCCAGGCGTTGGGGTCGTTGCCACCCGATCCAGATCGGGTGGAAGGGGAACGGAAGGGGATCGTGGGGGAAGTGGGGGAGGGGGTTAGGGTTTGGCCAGGGGGGCCATATAGGGGACGGGGTGGGCCGGCGTAGGTGGGGGCCTAGTGGGCCGAGGCTGTTTGGCCAAGTTGGGCCACGGCCCAGTGGGGGAGCTCCTTTTCCTTTTTGTTAGTTTTCGGTTTTTTGTTTTCCTCTTTTTTATCTTATTTCTTTTCTATTTTAATTCATTTTGAAGTACGTAGGCATTCTGTAAAAGCATGGTCTCTTCACCATAAATATCAAGGCATTAATTGGCACACTCCGAACATTTTAGTTTTAACGTTCGAAAACTTTTATTGTTTGCATTTGTTTTAAAATTTGAAATTCAAACAAGGTTTTGAACTAACGCGAGTTTATCCACAGTAATCGAGGTCACGTTGCATCATTAGCGGGGAATTACTATAGCTTAATTATTCGGGCGTCACACCTACTGAAACCATCACACTTGTTGTTTGAAGCTCTGGTGGGACAAAAATTTTACCACGGCATTTTGATGCCACTCCATGATAGCGTGCCAAGTTTCATGAATTTCAGACAACTTTTGGATTACTAGAATTACAAAAGCAAGTACGTCGACGTTTGCCAGAGAGCTACGGTGCCAGGGTTTTCGAAATTCATTCCCATTTCGTGCATGGGACATAAGCATAAACCCATGGATACATATATGATTTTACAACCTATGTTGGTGCACCGGAGCATGTGCATGTAGTTTAATTTTTCATTGTGCACCATAAATGGCTAGAAAACCAATTTAATGTATAAAATGTCCAAACGAACCCTGAATAATTCCAATTCTTTTACCACACACATATAGTTGCATGTTCATTGTAGATAAAAGGTCTAGCAATTCAAACATCGTCCATTGCCGCTGTGACCCCATTATGTAATTCAAATCAAGATGAAAAATCAAGTAGATCCCACACAGTGTATTATCACCAACCGTGTGAGATGCAGTACAAAATATCCTGGAGCATCGTCGCTGTATAGTATGCCTATGGCTTACGCGAGAAGGTGCGTCGGCTACAGTCCACAGTCGGCATGTCAAGCACACTAATTTGCTCCCCAAATATCATTTCATTGTTCAATCATCGCCGGTGAAAGATGGGGACGTGGACCCGCGTCGTGAGGGAAACTTTTGCAACCCACTCTGGCAAGAGCGCGGCCGCAGTCGCCATGCGCGTGCTAAAAAGCGGCATGAGCGCAGCCGCAATCTGCGACCGGGTGGCCAAGGCAGCCCAAACAGCAGCTATTGCTTCTCAGGTGGCAACAGCAACATATGCGTCGGTGATATCAACTAGCGAGAGTGGCACAACAGCTGTTTGTTCCGCAACGGCGGCCTTAGCCCTGATGGAGGCCGCCCACGACCATGTCGAGGCCGCGCACGCCCAGCTCATGGCGGTCACCGCACAAATCAAACGAAGCTTCTCAGACAACAGTCGGCAACCCACTGTAGAAGAGTTGGCAATCACCAAGAGCGTTCGAGCAGCCGTCCGTTCCTTCGCCGCATACCTTGCGATGACAGAGCCCGTCCAAGCCTATATCGCGACCGCCCACGCCCACCTCGTGGTGGCCTTTTCCAAAGAGATGGCGGACGCGTATGGCGAGATGCTTGCCGAGTATGGTGCGATGGATTCCATGGAGCCCCTTCCTTTGGAGACCGTTGGGCACAAGCTGGACATGGAGGCGGCGGCAGAGATCGACGAGCACCGGCCGTAGTAGTACTCTATGTTTTGTTTAATTTAGAGCACCGTTCTTTAATTTGCTAGAGTAATTTTTAGGTCAGCTAGCTCTGTTTAATTGCTGAACTTGCTCGATTAAGAAGTGTGGGTGTGTTGTAGTCTCCTTTGTGTACCCAAATTATGCAATGACGTGGATGACCACTGTAACCAGGGAAATTCGAACCAATATTTTTGACATTCAAACTCATCACGCATGGTTAAGCTATATGAATTCTTTGTGATGTTCACATATCATACACAGTTCTGAATAAGGGACCGTGTCTGATGGCACTTTGCGCGTCCGTTTTTTCGCTGAAGTGATTCCAAATTTTCGGCTCCCATGGAAAATATCTACCTCCCTGCCCCCTCTCCCTTACCAAAAGCCACATTTCCCCTGTTTCTGCCTTCCTTTCCAAGTTAAAACCTTCACTCCTTGCTTGCAGCGCCGCCTCCTCGCCGGTGAACCTCCTTCATGCTGCTCGGCCTCCTCTATCCAGGCAGGTAATCTACACCCAACCCCCATCCTCCTCCTCCTTCCACATCCCACATGCCCCGACCGCCAGCGCAACACCTTCCACCCAAATCACCAGCCCCTCCACCAAATAAGCGCCGCCCTAAGCCATGGTGCATGCAGTATAGCCAGGAGCTCAAGGAGCATTTGGCAGCGGAGAAGCAAATCGCGGCCGCACGCGCGGATGAGGTCGCGATGGCTGCCATTTGGGCTGACCCCCAAATCTTGGAGGAGCACCTTGCCATTTGCTAGCTACGCCGGTTAAGCATGCTCGGTTTACCTGTTGCGTGTGCTGCTCCTGCCTTTCATTCACAAATTCTAGTGAATTATGCTACCAAATATTACCATGCAATCTGTTGCTCTAGTGTATATGTTCTATATGTCTTGCAGTGTGGTGCTCACTTATTAACTGTTTGGTTAATTAGTTGTCGTCTTCAATGAACTATTTGGTTCAATTCTACAAATGTGATGTTCAATTCTTCAGGCTACAATTTGGTATTGTCTTCCATGTGAGAAATAAATCGAATTTATATTTACAAAATACATGAGAAACGAATACAATTGCTATATTTCTAAGTGGTCAAGCATGCTTGGTTTGGTTATACATTGCGTAATGTGGTGCTCAGTTAACGTTTGGTTCATTTGTGTTGTGGTGTTTAGTTAACTGTTTGGTTCAATTCTGCAATGCGACGTTCAATAGTTGTGGGTGCATTCTGTTATTGTATACCATGTAAGGAATAAATTGAATTTGGTTGTACTAAATACATGAGAAACAAATACAATTGCTATATTTCCAAGTTGTTAAGCATGCTTGGTTTGGTTAACTGTCTGATCTTCTATTAGGAGTATGTTATATTGTGCAATGTGGTGCTCAGTTAATGTTTGGTTCATTTGTTGTGGTCTTTAGTTAACTGCTTGGTTCAATTCTGCAATGTGATGTCCAATTGTCGTTGGTAGAATTTTGTGTTGTTGTGCATGTGAGGAATAAATCAAATTTGGCTACACTTAATACATGAGAAACATATACAAGTGCTATATTTCCTAGTTCTTAATCATGCTTTCTTTGGATAAATGGGTTTCCATGTGGCTTGAATTAATCTGATGAATCTGCAATGTGCTTATTTTTCATCAACATATTTTACTGATAGCATGCGAACCCTTACTTAACTTCATGACTAACTACCTTAGATGTGTTGCAGGGAAACAATGGGAAGCATTGAGGTTTACAATCAAGGTTAGCACGTGCATGGTCTGTTGTCTAATAGCACATTACTGTGCAATTGCAGGAACCATTCTAATATTTAGGTTTTTAATAATTTGGTCTTGCACATGTAGGTCCTCCTGTCAGAGGTTTTGACCCCCTGTTCGACCCTTTTTGCATATGGGGAAATGAGTTGTCCATGAATATCAATCAAGTCAAGAAACTCAGAAAGATTGTTAGGATAAAGCAATTAGCGACAAAAAACAACAAGATATTTGTCTGCACAATGAAGAAGACATCAATTCACTACAAGATGGTAGTAACTATTATACCTTGCCTTTTTTATTCCTTTGCCCCATTTCCAATATAGAGAATATATTTACGCACATCCTTGTTTGTAGGCCTTTCCAAAGCAGTTCACCGATGATTAACTCTCAAACCACCTCTATGGTCAGGAGGCGAGGAAGGTTTTCATACAACACCCACAGTTCAATATTGAAGTGTTCTTGAAGAGGACGAAGGACGGTCGGTCAATCATCCACAGGCACTGGCCTAAAGTTGCAAAGACCTTCAACATGAATGAAGGCTAAATATTCTCCTTCCGCTTCAGCAGTTTTCCAGATGAGATGCATCTGTCTAAATACCGTCTATGATGCTAATTTCAAAAGGTTCTACATGTTGCATGTGAAACTTGGTGCTGGTGCAGTTGTTGTAACATCCCAAATTTTCAATTTGGAATGTTATACATTAGGTCATCATTGCATATCATATTTTATTGCATTTTGCCTTGATCCTAGAAATTCTACGCAACTCAAGGACCCACGGAGAGAGTTGGGGAATTCGTTAATTTCATACTAGAGTTTTCTCAAATTTTGAAAATGGTTTTGATTATTTTTTCCTTCCTAATATTTCTAAAATAAAAATATATGAGAGGAGATAAAATTACTTCTCCAAGATAGATGAAATATTAGAGGAAAAATATTAAAATCAAATAAATGTTTTATTTGGATTTTATTGCAATTTTTTTTGCATTAGAAAAATTGCACGTTTTCAAACTTGCATTTTAGGGCCAAGAAAATGTTCATCTTGTTCTAAATATTTTATTTAGATGGTGAAAATTTGTTTTGGCATTTTTAGATTTTTATTTATTTTTCTAGGATTTATTTTCATCAGAACGTTTTTTAAAGAGAAGCCCGCCGGACCGAACTGGGCCAAGGCCCAGTTGGCCCAGCCTCCCCGCGCCGCCGTCTCCCTCGCGAAGACCGCGACCGCCACGCCGCCACTCGCTGTGGCCGAGTCGGCCACGCCTCCCCGCCCCCTCCCGCAAGCCACCTCTCCCCCCCCCTTAAAAGCCGACTTGGGGCCCCCCTAGAGCCCCAAGCCGCAGCCGCCGCCGCCGCCCGCACGCCGCCCTGACGCCCTGCGCCGCTGCTGCCGCTGCCGCCGCACACCGCTG
>NC_041390.1:375782513-375852814 GCF_002162155.2 Triticum dicoccoides | reverse complement strand
TGCTGCGCCGCCGCCGAGCCGCCCCACGTCGCCCTCCGTCACCCCGCGCCGCATCCCGTCGTCGCCCGCGCCGCCGCCCCGCTCGGTGGAAGCCGCCAGAGCCGCGCCGGAGTTCGCAAATCTCGCCCTCCGGTTTTTTTTCGGTTTAGGTAAAAACCATCGGTTTTTTAAACCCTAGTTTCGGTTTTTTTATTAGATTGGTTCGCCGGTTTTCTCAGTTTAGTTACTTAGCGGACGTTCGTCCGTACGTTCGTTTTAACGAACGGTGTTCACTCGTTAGCCGCAGACAGCGAACGTTCATTCATTAGCTTGTTCGTTAGTTTTTCTTTTTCCAGGGTTTTTCCGCGATTATTTTCGATCGCGATTTCTGATCCGATTTTCGTTTTAGTTTATCTTTTTGCTCGTTTATCAGAATCAGTCGATTCAAGTGCCTAGATCTTCGACTCGAAGTCCTCTTTCCGTTTAACCAAATTGAACAAGATTTTGGTACTATAAAATTTGACTTTAGTCCAGTTTAGAAATCGGATCTTGTTTCTTTTGTAGTTTGAGTTTAGTTGCTCCATTTGATTTGATTCTTTTTGCAAACCGGAGTTCTTTAGTTGATATTTTTGGTTAGGTCTTCTTATTCGTGTTTTACCCGTGCTTCTTCGCTTCTTTTCTTATGTACGCTATTGTTTGTTTGCGATAGAACACCCGGAGTGCGAAGCGTGCTACTACGAGTCTCTAGGTTTTGCGGATCATCAGCAAGGCAAGTAACACTTTGATCATACCCCTTTATCACCCAGTTTTTATGCATTAGTTCCAATCCTCAAATATTGCATGATTAGGTTGTGATATAACATGTGGATTGGGGAAGTAGTTGATGAGGTAGAACCTATCGCCCTGTTATTATCAAACCCTGGGGAGTTACTTCTACGTATTGCTTATATTGCTATGCTATGCTCGTAGACGTGGTTCGGGTGAGTGAATGCATGACAGATGTGAGATTGTTAATTAATGGTTCAACATAAGGTGGCAACTTTAATACACATCTGGGTGGATTGCTTGTCGGGCACCTGGAGAATCCAGTGTTGTCCTGGGATATCCCGGAGTACCCGTGTGATAATCCTAAGGTTCGCCACCCAGGCTCAAAGGGAAATGACATATTTCATGCTAGAAACTTCTGTGTGCAGCCACAAGCTATTATGAGCTCTAGCATAGTTGAGTAAGTTGCATGACCTCTTCCAGTGGTAGGCTAGCAGATGTAGAGGGATGTAGGTTGGTACTGTCTACCCGGGGTTAGAGCTAATGTTTCTGAAAGACTGTGTCTCGGTCATCCGTTCCCCAAACACCATGTAGTGCGAGAAACCCAACCGAGGAGATCGAGTCTTGTGGGGAAAAGTGCGCAAATCTCTGCAGAGTGTACAATCTAATCATGGTTAGCCGTGTCCCTGGTTATGGACATCTTCAGTATCTAGTACTTGGATTATCATATGTGTCTCATTACTCAAATTTAATATTGTTGGGTTGATAATTACTTTTAATTGGGATTGAGTTGGAGGAACCTTCTCAATGATGTTTCAACTACCATGAAAAATAAATAAAATTTATTCCTTTGTTGTAGGGAAAAATGGCTTTTCGCAAAACTTTAACCATAGAGCTTTTCCACCAGCCAAATATGCATGTAGTGATGGCATTATTCAGTTCTTGCTCTACTATGTTATATTGCCAGCATATTCCATGTGCTGGCCCGTTTTCGGGCTGGAACATATTATGTTGCAGACTTTTCAGACGAGAAGGTTCGTTAGGTCATTGCCGTGCAGCTCAGCTATGCCGTTGGAGTTGATGGACTCACTTTATCTTCCAAGTATTCCGTTGTTATCGTATTAGATTGCCTTATGCCATATTTATTGTAATAAGTTCTGTTTTGAGACATTCGATGTAATAAGTGTGTGATTGCTACTCTGTTATGAATCCTTCGAGTACTGTGTGTGTCAGCATTATCGATCCAGGGATGACACTGAAGCACGGAGACTTGACCGTTTGAGGTCGGGTCGCTACAAGATGGTATCAGAGCACACGCTGAGTATAGGACACGACCACTAAGCTAAAGCCCTAGATCACTACTCTCTTCTCATTTCTGACTCCTCTTCATTTTTTACTCTTTAGGATGACGGACGCAAGGAACAAGTTTGCACAACCGGATGAAGAAGCACCTTTTGGATGACACTTGAAGGAAGTCACTAAGTACCTAAACATTGGAATACCAAGCTTCACCGGGACTTACAACGCCACTTTACCAGAAGATGAGTGATGGATGATTCAAGTTCAAGTTCCAGGAAGGACATTCGCGCCAGTCACTAAACCCATAGAGTTTTTCTTTGATGCACTAACCTGGAGTCTAGGAAAGAGTATGGCAGCTCACATCACCATGGAACGCATTGGAGAATTTTACCATAAGGAGCTTAAGGATACTATCTATCAGATTTGTGGGTGCCGAGATGAGCAATGGGAGATGATCTGCACCAGGAAGGATAGATCAATCGCAGCTTTCATCCAGGAGTTAAACAAGCACATTCATCTCTAGGAGAACCAGATGTGCGCAGGCATGATAGATCTGAAGAAGGCGATGACAAGGATCATGGAACTGGAGGAAGAACTCAAGGCTACTCGCGAAGATTATGAGGAGGAAATCGTCGTACTAGTGGAGAATAATGACGATCTGGAAAGGAAGCTAGGAGTCTTCATGGGAGACCCCGCGCCCGAAGGAGAAGACGATGAACCCAAGGAGATTCGTTCTAAGGACTACATCATCATCAACAACACCAACTCGGACCCCGATGATAGCGATGATGACTACGAAGACGAAGCTGGAGCAGAGATCATGGAGTCTTCGACCGATCAATATTTCTAGTAGACCACCACATCAGTAGTAGTATTCCACCATGTATATAGTATAGTCCGAGCACTTCTGTAATGATAGTTAGATCGATTGTATGCCCTTGTTTGATTGATTGAGTGATATGATTGTGTTTGTCTCATGTGCATATGGGTAGTGTTTCTCTCACTAGACCTCATTCTATTCTATTCTCTTCCCTCTAAACCCTCAGATGCCTCCGAGACGTGACCCCGGATTTACCTTCCCACCGGAGCTCACTCAATTGATCCAGCAGCAGAATACACTAATGCGATTGTTAGTTCAGAACCAAGGAAACAACAACAACAACCCATCGCCACCACCACCAGTTGACAACTTAGCCCGCTTTTTGAGGTTGCAGCCGCCGGTGTTTTCCAGTAGCACCGAGCCGATAGTGGCAGATGATTAGCTCCGCAAGATTGGAAGGGAGTTAACCACTGCAGGATGTACAGATGCTGAGAAGGTGCGTTTTGAAGCGCATCAGTTGGATGGACCAGCAGCCTCATGGTGGGAGAATTACACTATCACCTACCCTATAGCCACTGTTACATGGGATCACTTTCAGCAAGCATTCCGCACCGCCCATGTCTCAACGGGAGCTATGAGTATGAAGAAGCGTGAGTTTCACAACATGCACCAAGGGAACCGTACTGTGGGGTAGTATGTGGATGGATTTAGTAAGTTGTCTCGTTATGCCCCTGACAATGTGGCCACAGATGCCGCGAAGCAGGAGAATTTTATGGAAGGGCTGAATGATGAGATGAGCATGCAATTGGTGGTGGCAACATATAACAACTACCGGGAGTTGGTAGACAAGGCTCTTATGATTGAAGGGAAGCAGCAGCAAATTGAGAGCCGGAAAAGGAAGTATGGATAAGGAAGTTACAACTCAGGAGCTTAGCAGAAGCCTCGTCTAACCCCGAACTCGGGAGGACTTGTTCATAACCATGGAGGTCATAACCACAATGGAGGAAGTTCGCATAACCACAATGGTTCCAAGAATGGGACTGGGAATGGAACAAGCAACAACCAGAACCGCTCCAATCCAGCCACACCCGCCAAGAGAGACCTAAGTCACATTACTTGCTTCACGTGCGGGAAGACTGGACACTATGCCACGGAGTGCCCGGAAGCAAAGAATGGAAACGGTAATGGGAACTCTGGGAAGAAGCCCAATCCATTCAACAAAGGACAAGTGAACCATGTTAACGTGGAGGAGGTTGAAGGGCATCCAGACGCAGTTATCGGTAAGTTTTTGGTTAAGTCTTTTACCGCCCTTGTTCTTTTGATACTGGTGCATCACATTCATACATATCAAGGGGATCCGTGGACAAGTTTAAACTATCAACCCAAGCCCTTAGGACCCCTCTGTTAGTAAGTTCACCTGGAGCAGAGTATATGGCTAGCCGATGGTGCGACCGGATACTCTTAACCATTGGTAGCCATGTTCTCATGTCAGATCTGATAATTTTGGAGTCACAAGGATTGGATGTGATATTAGGCATGGACTGGATGTCAAAGTATGGAGGAAGCATTGACTGTGCTAGTAAGTCGATTTATCTCACCACCCCGGAGGGAAAAAGGATCAAGTATGTATCTAGGCATGCGCCTAGGAGGAGCCAAGTAAATACCCTCACGAGAGTTGTTTAGGAGGAAGTGCCTGTAGTGAAGGATTACCCAGATGTTTTTTCCAGAGGAGCTACCAGGCATGCCACTGGATCGAGACATCGAGTTTTTGATAGAGCTATTGCCAGGTACAGGGTCAATATCAAAGAGACCCTATCGGATGCCCGCAAATGATCTGGAGGAGATTAAGAAGTAGATCAAGGAGTTATTGGAGAAAGGTTACATCTGACGGAGCTCATCACCATGGGGAGCCCCAGTGCTTTTGGTTGAGAAGAAGGATAAGTCTTTAAGGATGGTTGTTGATTATCGTGCGTTTAATGAAGTGGCGATCAAGAACAAATACCCACTGTCGATGATCAATGATTTGTTTGACCAGTTGCAAGGATCTAAGGTGTTTTTGAAGATCGATATATGATCATGATATCACCAGCTGAAAATCTGGGAGAAGGATATACCTAAAACCGCATTTACCACAAGGTACGGGTTATATGAGTATACAGTCATGTCATTTGGACTGACTAACGCCCCTACCTATTTCATGAGCATGATGAACAAGGTGTTCATGGAATATTTGGATAAGTTTGTTGTGGTGTTCATTGATGATATAATGGTATACTTGAAGAATGAAGAGGAGCAAAAGGAGCATTTGCGTTTAGTTCTCGAGAAACTCAGGGAACATCAGTTGTATGCCAAGTTCAGCAAATGTGAGTTTTGGTTGAAGGAAGTTGGATTCCTTGGACATGTTATATCAGGAGAAGGTATAGCAGTAGACCCCAACAAGGTTTAGTCAGTCACTGAATGGTTGGCACCCACTTCAGTTAGCGAGATCTGCAGTTTTCTTGGACTCGCAGGATACTACCGGAGATTCATTGAGAATTTTTCCAAGATTGCAAAGCCAATGGCGGAGTTATTGAAGAAGGATACCAAATTTAAATAGACGGAAGAGTGTGAGGCGAGTTTTTAGGAGTTAAAGAAACGTCTGACTACAGCCCCAGTGCTGATTCTGCCGGATATACGCAAGGATTTCCAAGTGTATTGTGATGCGTCTCTCTTAGGACTTGGAGGAGTACTGATGCAGGACGGAAGAGTTGTTTCGTATGCCTTGCGACAACTGAAACCGCATGAGTTAAATTATTCCATGCATGATTTGGAGTTAGCTGCCGTAGTGCATGCGTTGAAGACTTGGAGACATTACCTTATTGGAAACCGTTGTGATGTGTACACTAATCATAAGAGTTTGAAGTACATTTTCACACAGAAGGAGCTGAACCTTAGGCAGAGGAGATGGTTGGAGCTTATAAAGGATTATGACATGAAGCTTCACTATCATCCAGGCAAGGCCAATGTCGTAGCAGACGCTTTGAGCCGGAAGAGTTATGCTAACACCCTCGTAAGCATAGGATTGCCAAAGGAGTTAGCAGAGGATCTCAGGGAACTTTAATTGGAGATTGTCCCTAGATGTTTTTTTGCAACAATGGAAGTTCAGTCTACATTGTTAGGAAAGATTCGAGAAGCTCATAAGGATGACAAAGAGATTGCCGAGATAAAAGAGAGAATGAGCAAAGGAAAGGCCAAAGCTTTTCGTGAGGATGAACATGACACCTTGTGGTTTGAGGACAGTGTTTATGTGCCCAATAACACAGAGATCAGGAAGTTAATACTTCAGGAGGCTCATGACTCACCATACTCGATACACCCTGGAAACACCAAGATGTATTTGGATTTAAAGGAGTGTTTCTGGTGGACTGGTATGAAGAAGGATATTGCCGAGTATGTAGCCGTATGTGATGTATGTCAGAGAGTGAAGGCAGAACATCAAAAGCCAGTAGGATTGTTACAGCCTTTGCCGATACCCGAATGGAAGTGGGATAATCTTGGCATGGATTTCATCACCGGATTTCCCAGGACCAAATCAGGGTATGATTCTATATGGGTAGTAGTTTATTGCTTGACCAAAGTGGCTCACTTTATGCCAGTGAAAACCACCTATACAAGTGCGAAGTTGGCCCAGATATACATGACCAGGATCGTATGTTTGCATGGAGTTCCGAGGACCATTGTATCAGATAGAGGAACCTAGTTTACCTCAAAGTTTTGGAATCATTTGCATGAAACTTTGGGAACCAGACTAGAGTTCAGTACAGCTTTTCACCCGCAAACAGATGGACAGGCCGAGAGAGTCAACGAGATTCTAGAGGATATGTTGAGAGCTTGTGCACTAGATTATGGATCTAGTTGGGATGACAACCTGCCCTACATGGATTTCTCATACAACAATAGTTACCGGGCCAGTTTGAAGATGGCACCGTTCGAAGCCTTATACGGAAGGAGGTGCAGGACGTCGTTGTTGTGGGATGAAGTTGGAGACCGTTAGTTGTTTGGACCAGATTTGATTAAGGAATCAGAAGAGAAGGTTAAACTGACTCGAGATAGACTGAAGGTAGCTCAATCCCGACAGAAGAGTTATGCAGATTCAAAATGCAAGGAGGTAGTCTATGAAATCGGAGACAGAGTGTATCTTCGAGTATCACCACTTCGAGGAGTAAAGCGCTTTAGAGTTAAGGGAAAGTTAGCGCCACGTTTTGTGGGACCATACAAAGTTTTGGAACAAATGGGAGAAGTTGCTTACAAGTTGGAATTACCCGAAGGATTGTCAGGAGTTCACGATGTGTTCCACGTTTCTCAGTTGAAGAAGTACCACGCAGAGATGGCTGACATTCCTCTGAGAGATACAGTACCGCTAGAAGCGATATAGTTGAATAATGATTTGACTTATGAGGAGAAACCAGTCAAGATTCTCAAGTTTGCCAGTCGGGTTACTCGCAACAAAGTCATCAAGTTTTGCAAGGTTCACTGGAGCCACCATACCGAGGACGAAGCCACCTGGGAATGAGAGGATGATCTTCGCAAAGACCACCCACACCTATTATCTAGCCAACCCGAATCTCGAGGGCAAGATTCATCTTAAGGGGGTAGGTTTGTAACATCCCAAATTTTCAATTTGGAATGTTATACATTATGTCATCATTGCATATCATATTTTATTGCATTTTGGATTGATCCTAGAAATTCTACGCAACTCAAGGACCCACGGGAGAGTTGGGGATTTCATTAATTTCATATTTGAGTTTTCTCAAATTTTGAAAAGAGGATCATTTGGTTTTGATTATTTTTTTCCTTCTTAATATTTATAAAATAAAAATATATGAGAGGAGATAAAAAGACTTCTCCAAGATAGATGTAATATTAGAGGAAAAAATATTAAAATCAAATAAAGTTTTTATTTGGATTTTATTGCAATTTTTTTGCATTAGAAAAATTGCACGTTTTCAAAATTGCATTTTAGGGCCAAGGAAATGTTCATCTTGTTCTAACTTTTTTATTTAGATGGTGAAAATTTGTTTTGACATTTTTAGATTTTTATTTATTTTTCTAGGATTTATTTCCGCTGGAACGTTTTTTCTTAAAAAAAGAGAAGCCCGCCGGACCGAACTGGGCCAAGGCCCAGTTGGCCCGGCCTCCCCGCGCCGCCGTCTCCCTCGTGGAGACCGCGACCGCCACATCGCCGCTTGCCGTGGCCGAGTCGGCCACGCCTCCCCACCCCCTCCCGCAAGCCACCTCTTCCCCCTCCCTTTAAAAGCCGACCTGGGGGGCCCCTGGAGCCCCAAGCCACAGCCGCCGCCGCCCGCAAGCCGCCCCGCCGCCCTGCGTCGCCGCCAAGCCGCCCTGCGCCGCATCCTGCCATCGCCCGCGCCACCGCCCCGCTCGCCGGAAGCCTCCGGAGTTCGCAAATCTCGTCGCCCGGTTTTTTTTGCTTTAGGTAAAAATCGTTGGGTTTTTTTAAAACCCTAGTTTCGGTTTTTTTATTAGATCGGTTCGTCGGTTTTCTCGGTTTAGTTACTTAGCGGATGTTCGTCCGTACGTTTGTTTTAACGAACAGTGTTCACTCGTCAGTTTTTCTTTTTCCAGTGTTTTTCCGCGATTATTTTCGATCGCGATTTCTAATCCAAATTTCGTTTTAGTTTATCTTTTCGCTCATTTATCGGAATCAGGCGATTCAAGCGCCTAGATCTCGTCTTGAAGTCCTCTTTCCGTTTAACCAACTTGAACATGATTTTGGTACTGTAAAATTTGACTTTGGTCTAGTTTAGAAATCGGATCTTGTTTCTTTCGCAGTTTGAGTTTCCTTGCTTTGTTTGATTTGATTCTTTTTGCAAACCGGAGTTCTTAAGTTGAACTTTCTGGCTAGGTCTTATTATCCGTGTTTTACCTGTGCTTCTTTGCTTGCTTTCTTATGTACCCTATTGTTTGTTTGCGATAGAACACCCATAGTGCGAAGCGTGCTACTACGAGTCTCTAGGTTTTGCGGATCATCAGCAAGGCAAGTAACACTTTGATCATACCCCTTTATCACCCAGTTTTTATGCATTAGTTCCGATCCTCAAACATTGCATGATTAGGTTGTGATATAACATGTGGGTTCGGGAAGTAGTTGATGAGGTAGAACCTATCACCCTGTTATTATCAAACCCTGGGGAGTTACTTCTACATATTGCTTATATTGTTATGCTATGCTCGTAGACGTGGTTTGGGTGAGTGAATCCATGACAGATGTGTGATCGTTAATTAATGGTTCAACATAAGGTGGCAACTTTAATACACATCTGGGTGGATTGCTTGTCAGGCACCTAGAGAATCCAGTGTTGTCCTAGCATATCCCAGAGTACCCGTGTGATAATCCTAAGGTCCGCCACCCAGGCTCAAAGGGAACTGGGATATTTCATGCTAGAAACTTCCGTGTGCAGCCACAAGCTATTATGGGCTCTAGCATAGTTGAGTAAGTTGCATGACCTCTTCCGGTGGTAGGCTAGCAGATGTAGAGTGATGTAGGTTGGTACTGTCTACCCGGGGTTAGAGCTAATGTTTCTGAAAGACTGTGTCTCCGTCATCCGTTTCTCAAACACCATGTAGTGCGAGAAATCCAACGGAGGAGATCGAGTCTTGTGGGGAAAAGTGTGCAAACCTCTGCAGAGTGTACAATCTAATCATGGTTAGCCGTGTCCCCGGTTATGGACATCTTGAGTATCTAGTACTTGGATTATCATATGTGTCTCATCACTCAAATTTAATATTGTTGGGTTGATAATTACTTTTAATTGGGATTGAGTTGGAGGAACCTTCTCAATGATGTTTCAACTACCATAATAGTTAAAAAATATATATTCCTTTGTTGTAGGGAAAAATTGGCTTTTCGCAAAACTTTAACCATAGAGCTTTTCCACCAGCCAAATATGCATGTAGTGATAGCATTATTCGGTTCTTGCTCTACTGTGTTATATTGCCAGCATATTCCATGTGCTGACCCATTTTTGGGCTGCAACGTATTATGTTGCAGACTTTTCAGGCGAGGAGTAAGGTTCGTTAGGTCGTTGCCGTGCAGCTCAGCTATGTCGTTGGAGTTGATGGACTCACTTTATCTTCCAAGCCTTCCATTGTTACTGTATTAGATGGCCTTATGCCATATTTATTGTAATAAGTTCTCTTTTGAGACATTCGATGTAATAAGTGTGTGATTGCTACTCTGTTATAAATCCTTCGAGTACTGTGTGTGTCAGCATTACCGATCCAAGGATGACACTGAAGCGTAGAGACTTGACCGTTTGAGGTCGGGTCGCTATAGTTGCGTAATGGGGTAGTTGAGTGTTGAAGCTATATCATGTTGTACTTTGATGTATTTCAATTATGAAATCATGCTTCCTTAATATGGAAATGAAGTATATTATGTGCATAATATAAATGTCAATTAGATTAATAAATGGATTATTAATAATATGGCAATTAGCCTGCTAATGGCGAATTAGCCTGCTAATTAGGTTTTGCTATTGCAAACGGTTATTGAGAAAATACCGTCGGCGATGATCTCAGGCAACGCACACAGTTTCTAGGAATAAACAGTGTTGGATCAATGAACAATCACACACGACCTTCTCTTGAAAACTGTTTGTGTTAGGTGTCAGGCCCAATATGCGACTCTATCCTAAAGGAACCCGAAGGTCCCACTAAGGATAGAACCGCATATTGACACGCTTTTGCAAGGTGGATATCATTACATCGTACCATTACATAATAGTGGGTATACATACAAAGGCATACAAAGCCACAAGAATACATCAATACATCATATAAGACACCAACATCGGACTACGGATGAAACACAAACAAAGGCTCAAATGAAATCCACCCTGCTAGCCCAGGCTGCCGACCCGGAACCTAACCCAAGATCGGCGAACAAGAATAAGAACTCCAAACAAGCAAACATCGCTCTCGCGTCATGATCATCACATTACATGTACCTGCAACTATTGGTGTAGTAATCTGTGAGCCACGAGGACTTAGCAATCCCATTACCATGGGTATCAAGACTAGCAAAGTTTAAAGGGTATGGAATGGATAAGTGGTGAGGTTGCAATAGCGACTAAGCAATGTACGGTGGCTAACTTACGAGTGCAAGAATAAGATGAGAAGCTACGCAACGGTCACAAACTAGTACCGATCAATAAGTGATCCTGAACTACTTACGGTCAAACATAACCCAACCGTGTTCTCTTCTCGAACTTCCCCGAAAAGAGACCATCACGGTTACGCAACGCGGTTGGTGTACTTTAAAAGAGTTTACTTAAAGTATTCTACACCCAGATATTAACAAATTCCCATCTGCCACATAACCGCGGGCACGGCTATCGAAAGTTTAAACCCTGCAGGGGTGTCCCAACTTAGCCCATGACAAGCTCATGATCCGCGGAGACAATCCTCCATCACGGGACCCTCCGATCAGACTCGGAATCCCGGTGCACAAGACATTTTGACAATGGTAAAACTAATCCAACAAAGCATCCCGGCATGTCGACACCCTGATAGTAGCCGCGCGTATCTCGTCTCAGGACACAACCGAATGGGTCAGCCTACAGGTATATACCAAATACCTCGAGTTTCCCCAAGGTGGACCCGTAGTCTGCCCATTTGGGACCAACACCATCAGCACTAGCCCCCTTGCTATGTAGAAATATCCTCGGGTTCGCGACGCCCTATACCAATTAATTATTAGGTTCAAGTATTATTATGGAAAATGTTAAAACCAATGTTGGGCCTTGCTGGAAGAGTTTTATTCAAAGCGAAACATCGAGAGGTTCCCATACCCATTGTCGTGTTAGGGACACAAAAATCAAGGAACATAACACCGGTATGACGGAAACTAGGGTGACAAGAATGGAACAAAACACCAGGCATTAGGCTGAGCCTTCCACCATTTACCAAGTATATATGTGCATTAATTAAATACAGGATATTGTGATATCCCAAGATATTCATGAAATCCATGTCCCAACATGAACAACCTGCAACTGCACCTACAACTAGCAATGCTAGGAAGGGTGAACAAGGAAGAAGAACGAGTCCATGAAGTAGACAAAGCTAACGTAGTCGAAACCGATCCTCACAATCGCAATGAAAAAGGAACTATCGAGATGAAGCACAACCGGAAAGAAGCAAACAACATAGTAAACAACCATCACATAAACATGGCATGATGCACAATCAAGTATGATGCATGTCCAGTTTAATGAGGCATGGCATGGCAAAGTGCAACAAACAATACTACAAATTAAGTGGAGCTCAATATGCAACGAGTTGCATATCGAAGAAACACCACATTGAATTATTTAGTTCTCTCCCATTTATGTACCCAACAATATTAAATGTTGTTAAACATGGCAAGAGGTGAAGCATAATAAACTAACTATTTAGGCGAGTTTAAATGAGGCCGAAAATAACAAACAACAATTCCGGTAAATCCTCATGTGCATTTAGCAATTTAATGCAAAAAACAATTTTAAACATTTTAAAGTTGTTACCATGATGCGGATGACATGTGCAAGTTTTATGCAATTTTATGAAAAAGTTGTCATGAGCATGATATGAAGCATTTCTCCCCGTGGTGAAAAGAAAGGGTGCCAGGCGACAATAAAGAAAACGGTGCCACGACAACATTCCGGTTCCGACAACTCATTAAGATATCGGTGCGAAAGAAGCAAGTGTGCGGTTGTGCGGAACATGCTAAAGATGGTGGGGTGATCCCAGATCCTGGGTGTCCCACGAGTTGGTGGCAAGGCAAACATGGAAGGAAAGGTGCAAGCGACAACTCGGACACGGTGCAACCACGAGCATCTCATACATCACCCATGCATTCGTTCACGGGAGGTCGTCTCGACATTATACCTTTGAAGCGTGCATTTTCGAGGCGGAACGAGTTCGTGGTGGAAGTAGTCGTTCACGGAAGTCGTGATACATGTTCATTTTAGAGAGGTAGTTGACGCATCCGAGGTTTCTGGAGGCACCGGTAGTGGAACTTGACGAATCCGAGTTCTTCGGAGGTTGTCATGGAACTTGGTCAAATGCACGGCGTGGATAGTCGTTCTCTCGACGGCCTTCGGCCATGGTAGTTGTACACGGGTCATAGAGGAACTTGAGGGGTCCGAGGTTTCCGGCGTAGTGATACACATTTCGTAGACGTTCGGGTCGTCGGTAGCAGTACTTGGTGAACCCGAAAATGGTCTTGGCGTCTTCGAGCATAGGGGTACTTGGCGTTTCCGTGTAGCCGAACTTGAGGGGCATCGACATCGTGGTACTTGGCGTCCATGGGTACGTGACAAAGATGAAATGGAACGCAACGGTTGTAGTGGTACATGGCGTTCAGGGGCTTCGTAGGTCATCCTGTACTTGGCGTTCGGTGCGGTGGTCGTTCGGGCGCCGTATGTCGTGGTACATGGTGATCTTGGTGAATCCTAGGGTCTCGGTGGAGGCCATGGTACTCCCTGATGGCACCGAGATGGTCTAGCAGCAGCAAGGGCGTCGGGGAGGTGATGGCCGAATGCAGTAGTGTAGTAGCCAACATGGTGAGGAGCCTGGAGGGTGTGTCACGCTCGCGCGAAGGCAGGAGGTGCACGGGGCTGGACGAGGTGAAGCAGCAGGATGGGGTGCGAAGCGGATGAAGGCGAGGCAGGGACTTGGCGTTGCGGCGAGAGCTTGTAGGAGCTTGGTGTCGGCCATGCTGTCAGCTTGGCCATGGAGACGACGGAGGTTGGCGGATGGAGGGAGCAGTGCACGAACGAGGAGGCGCAGGGCGGCGGAGCACACGGGGTGGCGACCATGGACAAGCGGCGGCGTGGGCACGCTGGAGGTGAAGGAGGTGGGAGGCGAGCCGCGTGTGAGGGGGGAGGTCGAGGCCGGCGCTGGTCGTGGTCGCCGGCAGCGACCGGACACGGCGGCGGCAGAACGGAAGGCCAGGGAGGTAGGAGAGGGGCGTGACGGGGCCGGCCTGGAAGTTGTCGCTGGAGGGCACGGCTTGCGGGGTCGGCAGGGAGGCCTCAGGCGCGAGGATGGATCAAGGAGCTCGGCTCCTGGACGAGGGGAGGTTGGAGAGGAAGGGCGCGCTGGAGGGAGATATCGAGAAGGAGGGGCCGAGTGCCCTGGCGTCGATGTGCGGGTGACGGCGCCTGGAGGGAGATGGGGATCGAGGGGGTGAGGGAGGTCGGGCTAGGGTTAGTAGCAGCTGGGCATAGGTGGGCCTTGGGCCGAATTGGACTGCGGGGAAGCAGGCCGGCCTGGCCGCTGGGCTCTCTCATTCTTCTTCTTATTTTCTTTTAAGAGAAAATGATTAGAGAGAAGAAAAGAAAAGGAGGGTTAGGGAAAGGATTTGTGCAAGGGGGCTATTTTCCCGGACTCATAAAAATGTGTTTAATCCATTAAAATAGGAATGGGCATGGATGCAGGGTTTAGATCCAAACACATTTGAATTTAAATCAAATGGGTGAATAGGGACTGGGGGTTTGGAAGGTCCGAAAATGTTGAGAATTTAGGAAGAGTCTCGATAAATGAGATAGGAATAGTTGGCAAAGTTTGGGGACCAAACTTGAATTAGAAAGGGCATGCAACTACCTTGCTGTGTTGCAAAGCGCCAGAACTTCTAATGGATTCAAAAGAGGAAAGAGCATGGATTTAGGATATGTGCAAATGGAAGGAACTTTAACATGCAAGTGGGTTGTGGTTAATTCCAAATAAATGGAATATTATATAATAGCTCCCTAAATATTGGGAGGATATGTTATAAAGAGAAATCGCCATGTGAATTACCTCGATTTAAATGGATCAAAGATACATGCAATTTATTTATGTGAGTTTTATAAAGGGGTTTCATGATGACATGATGCAATGCACATGATGCAATGATGAATGCAACGAACAAAACAAATCACACGACGAATCTCGGAAACTATGGAAGGCGTCTGGAGCGCTGGTCTCGGGTCGTCACATTAGGCCACCTTGCGCAAAGTTTACCACGTAAAAATTGGGTGTGATGTACAACCTTTGCCACACAATTTCTTCTACGCACCGTGTGTGATGCATTCAATAATGCAAATGATAAAATTGTTAATATCATGTGCAATGGCAACGCTATCACAAACGATTTAACGGGGAAAATTGTGTGTGATGTACCTATGAACGGAAACATTTTCCTTGGAGCGACTGTATGGGATGTACATACGAACGGAAACGTTTAGCGGGGACTGACTGTGTGGGATGTACTTGTGACCGGAAACAATTTCGCGTGTATAATTGTATTTTTTACCTCTACTGTACGTAGTACCGTATTTGAGCGCTTGCCATTCGCACACGACCTCATTTTGCCGAGCATGTGTGTCAGGAGGGCATATCCCCAATGGTTTATGGGTCGTGTGGGAAGGACCCCCCTATCGCCCACACTCACTTGGCGATGGTTCCAAATGTCGTCGCGGAAAGGGGTTAAAAACCGTTTGTATACCAGTGTTTCTTTCTAGAATTTTTTTAGATTCTATCGCGGGTGATACTTTTATGGAAATTACTTTGGATGAAGCTACTAAATTCTTAGATAATATTATTACAAATTATTCACAATGGCATACCGAAAGAGCACCTACTAGTAAAAAGATCAATTTCGTAGAAGAAATTAATACTTTGAGTGAAAAAGCTGATGCACTTATGAAATTGATTGCTAGTAAAAATGCTTCTATTTATCTTAATGATGTGCCTTTGTCTACTTTGATTGATAAAAATAGTAATCCCGTATATGTGAATTTTGTCTCGCGAAACAATTTTTATAACAATGCTTATAGAGGTAATTTTAATCCTGGGTCTTTTCGTGGAAATTCCTCTAATAATTATGGAAATTCCTATGGTAATTCTTCTTACAATAATAATAGGAACCTCTCTTATCTTTAAAGTAATATTAAATAATTTATCAATTCTCAAAAAGTTTTCAAAAATACGATCAAAGAAAAATTGAGTAAACTCGATGATATGTCTAGGAACATTGATAGAATTTCACATCATGTAGAAAATCTCCAGATTAAAATATTTGTTGGGTTTCGTAGTAATTTCAAAAAAATTCCTACGCACACGCAAGATCATGGTGATTTATAGCAACGAGAGGGGAGAGTGTTGTCTACATACCCTTGTAGACCGTAAGCGGAAGCGTTAGCACAACGCGGTTGATGTAGTCGTACGTCTTCACGGCCCGACCGATCAAGCACCGAAACTACGACACCTCCGAGTTCTAGCACACGTTCAGCTCGATGACGTCCCTCGAACTCCGATCCAGCCGAGTGTCGAGGGAGAGTTCCGTCAGCACGACGGCGTGGTGACGATCTTGATGTTCTACCGTCGCAGGGCTTCGCCTAAGCACCGCTACAATATTATCGAGGTGGACTATGGTGGAGGGGGGCACCGCACACGGCTAAGAGATCCAAGGGATCAATTGTTGTGTCTTTGGTGCTAGCCCTGCCCCTCTATTTATATGTTGAGCCCCGGGGTCGAATCTTGGAGCAAAAGCCTCCTCAAAGTCGGTTTTTCCCGAAAGGCAAGAGTCCCACTCGGACTCCAGGACCAAACGCCACAATCCTTGGCGTCTGGCCCAGACGCCATGGGCCTCGGCGTCTGGCCCAGGGCCAGACGCCAGGGTCTCCGGCGTTTGGCCCCCTGGACTCCGCAAAACTCCTTTTGCACCGATCTAAAGCCTCATGGGCTTGACCCCTTGGCCTAACCATATCATCCAATATATGAATCTTTACCTCTCGACCATTTCGAGACTCCTCGTCATGTCCCCAATCTCATTCGGGACTCCGAACTCCTTCGGTACATCAAAACATGTAAACTCATAATATAACTATCATCGTAACCTTAAGCGTGCGGACCCTACGGGTTCGAGAACAATGTAGACATGACCGAGACACGTCTCCGGTCAATAACCAATAGCGGGACCTGGATGTCCATATTGGCTCCTACATATTCTACGAAGATCTTTATCGGTCAGACCGCATAACAACATACGTTGTTCCCTTTGTCATCGGTATGTTACTTGCCCGAGATTCGATCGTCGGTATCCAATACCTAGTTCAATCTCGTTACCGGCAAGTCTCTTTACTCATTCCGTAATACATCATCTCACTACTAACATATTAGTTGTAATGCTTGCAAGGCTTATGTGATGTGTATTACCGAGAGGGCCCAGAGATACCTCTCCGACAATCGGAGTGACAAATCCTAATCTCGAAATACGCCAACCCAACATCGACCATTGGAGACACCTGTAGTACTCCTTTATAATCACCCAGTTACGTTGTGACGTTTGGTAGTACCCAAAGTGTTCCTCCGGTAAACGGGAGTTGCATAATCTCATAGTCATAGGAACATGTATAAGTTATGAAGAAAGCAATAGCAACATACTAAACGATCGGGTGCTAAGCTAATGGAATGGGTCATGTCAATCAGATCATTCAACTAATGATGTGACCTCGTTAATCAAATAACAACTCATTGTTCATGGTTAGGAAACATAACCATCTTTGATTAACGAGCTAGTCAAGTAGAGGCATACTAGTGACACTTTGTTTGTCTATATATTCACACATGTATTATGTTTCCGGTAAATACAATTCTAGCATGAATAATAAACATTTATCATGAAATAAGGAAATAAATAATAACTTTATTATTGCCTCTAGGGCATATTTCCTTCAGTCTCCCACTTGCACTAGAGTCAATAATCTAGTTCACATCGTCATGTGATTTAACACCAATATTCATATCTGTATATGATTAACACCCATAGTTCACATCATCATGTGACCAACACCCAAAGGGTTTACTAGAGTCAATAATCTAGTTCACATCGCTATG
Source organism: Triticum dicoccoides (assembly GCF_002162155.2). Taxonomy (NCBI): domain Eukaryota; kingdom Viridiplantae; phylum Streptophyta; class Magnoliopsida; order Poales; family Poaceae; genus Triticum; species Triticum dicoccoides. Next base: position 375,835,023 of record NC_041390.1, on the reverse strand, counting down.
TGATTAACATCCAAAGAGTACTAAGGTGTGATCATGTTTTGCTCGTGAGAGAAGCTTAGTCAACGGGTCTGTCACATTCAGAGCCGTATGTATTTTGCAAATATTCTATGTCTACAATGCTCTGTACGGAGCTACTCTAGCTAATCGCTCCCACTTTCAATATGTATCCAGATTGAGACTTAGAGTCATCTGGATCAGTGTAAAAGTTTGCACTGATGTAACTTTTACAACAAACTCTTTTATCACCTCCATAATCGAGAAACATCTCCTTAGTCCTTACTAAGGATATTCTTGACCAATGTCCAGTGATCTACTCCTAGATCACTATTGTACTCCCTTGCCAAATACAGAGCAAGGTATACAGTAGGTCTGGTACAAAGCATAGCATACTTTATAGAACCTATGACTGAGGCATAGGGAATGACTTTTCATTCTCTTTCTATTTTCTGCTGTGGTCGGGATTTGAGTCTTACTCAATTTCATACCTTTGCAACACAGGCAAGAACTCTTTCTTTAACTGTTCCATTTTGAACTATTTCAAAAATCTTGCCAAGGTATGTACTCATTGAAAATCTTATCAAGCGTCTTGATCTATCTCAATAGATCTTGATGCTCAATATACAAGTAGCCTTTTACTGAGGTCTTTTCTTTTTAAAGAACTCCTTTAAAACACTCCTTTATGCTTTGCAGAAAAATTCTACATCATTTCTGATCAACAATATGTCACTCACATATACTAATCAGAAAGCCTGTAGTGCTCCCACTCACTTTATTGTAAATACAGGCTTCATCGTAAGTCCATATAAAACTATATGCTTTGATCAACTTATCAAAGCGTATATTCCAACTCCGAGATGCTTGCACCAGTCCATAGATGGATCGCTGGAGCTTGCACATTTTGTTAGCACCTTTAGGATTGACAAAACCTTCTGGTTGCATCATATACAACTCTTCTTTAATAAATCCATTAAGGAATGCAGTTTTGACATCCATTTGCCAGATTTCATAAAATGTGGCAATTGCTAACATGATTCAGATAGACTTAAGCATCGATACGAGTGAGAAAACCTCATCGTATTCAACACCTTGAACTTGTTGAAAAACTTTTTGCAACAAGTCGAGCTTGGTAGATAGTAACACTACTATCAGTGTCCGTCTTCCTCTTGAAGATCCATTTATTTAACATGGCTTTGCTGATCATCGAGCAAGTCAATCAAAGTCCATACTTTGTTGTCATACATGGATCATATCTCAGATTTTATGGCCTCAAGCCATCTCGCGGAATCTGGGCTCATCATCGCTTCCTCATAGTTCGTAGGTTCATCATGGTCTAGTAACATGACTTCCAGAACATGATTACTACACCACTCTGGTGCAGATCTTACTCTGGAATACCTACGAGGTTCTGTAGTAACTTGATCTGAAGTTTTATGATCAATATCATTAGCTTCCTCACTAATTGGTGTATTTGTCACAGGAACTGATTTCTGTGATGAACTACTTTCCAATAAGGGAGCAGGTACAGTTACCTCATCAAGTTCTACTTTCCTCCCACTCACTTCTTTCGAGAGAAACTCCTTCTCTAGAAATGATCCATTCTTAGCAACGAATGTCTTGCCTTCGGATCTGTGATAGAAGGTGTACCCTACAGTTTCCTTTGGGTATCCTATGAAGACACATTTCTCCGATTTGGGTTCGAGCTTATCAGGTTGAAGCTTTTTCACATAAGCATCGCAGCCCCAAACTTTAAGAAACGACAACTTGGGTTTCTTGCTAAACCACAGTTCATATAGTGTCGTCTCAACGGATTTAGATGGTGCCCTTTTAACGTGAATGCAGCTGTCTCTAATGCATAACCTCAAAACGAAAATGGTAAATCAATAAGAGACATCATAGATCGCACCATATCCAATAAAGTGCGGTTACGACGTTCAGACACACCATAACATTGTGGTGTTCCAGGTGGCGTGAGCTATGAAACTATTCCACATTGTTTTAATTGAAGACCAAACTCGTAACACAAATATTCGTCTCCGTGATCAGATCGCAGAAACTTTATTTTTCTTGTTACGATGATTTTTCCACTTCACTCTGAAATTCTTTGAACCTTTCAATTATTTCAGACTTATGTTTCATCAAGTAGATATCCCCATATCTGCTCAAATCATCTTGTGAAGGTCAGAAAATAATGATACCCGCTGTAAGCCTTTCATCGGACCACATACATCGGTATGTATGATTTCCAACAAATCTGTTGCTTGCTTCATTGTTCCGGAGAACGGCGTTTTAGTCATCTTGCCCATAAGGCATGGTTCGCAAGCATCAAGTGATTCATAATCAAGTGATTCCAAAATCCCATCAGCATGGAGTTTCTTCATGCGCTTTACACCAATATGACCTAAACGGCAGTGCCATAAATAAGTTGCACTATCATTATTAACTTTACATCTTTTGGTTTCAATATTATGAATATGTGTATCACTAAGATCGAGATCCAATGAACTATTTTCATTGGGTGTGTAACCATATAAAGTTTTATTCATGTAAACAGAACAACAATTTATTCTTTTACTTAAATGAATAACCGTATTACAATAAACATGATCAAATCATATTCATGCTCACCAAATAACACTTATTTAGTTTCAACACTAATCCCGAAATTATAGGGAGTGTGCGATGATGATCATATCAATCTTAGAACCACTTCCAACACACATCGTCACTTCACCCTTAACTAGTCTCTGTTTATTCTGCAACTCCCGTTTCGAGTTACTAATCTTAGCAACTGAACTAGTATCAAATACTTAGGGTTTGCTATAAACACTAGTAAAGTACACATCAATAACATGTATATCAAATATACTTATGTTCACTTTGCCATCCTTCTTATCCGCCAATCACTTGGGGTGATTCCGTTTCCGGTGACCAGTCCCTTTGCAGTAGAAGCACTTAGTCTCAGGCTTAGGACCAGACTTGGGCTTCTTCACTTGAGCAGCAACTTGCTTGCCGTTCTTCTTGAAGTTCCCCTTCTTTCCTTTGCCCTTTTCTTGAAACTAGTGGTCTTATCAACCATCAACACTTGATGTTTTTCTTGATTTCTACCTTCATTGATTTCATCATCACGAAGAGCTTGGGAGTTGTTTCCGTTATCCCTTGCATATTATAGTTCATCACGAAGTTCTACTAACTTGGTGATGGTGACTAGAGAATTCTGTCAATCACTATCTTATCTGGAAGATTAACTCCCACTTGATTCAAGCGATTGTAGTACCCAGACAATCTGAGCACATGCTCACTAGTTGAGCGATTCTCCTCCATCTTTTAGCTATAGAACTTGTTGGAGACTTCATATCTCACAACTCGGGTATTTGCTTGAAATATTAACTTCAACTCCTGGAACATCTCATATGGTCCATGACGTTCAAAACGTCTTTGAAGTCCCGATTCTAAGCCGTTAAGCATGGTGCACTTAAACTATCAAGTAGTCATCATATTGAGCTGCTCATAACGTTTGCATCTACTCCTGCAATAGGTCTGTCACCTAGCGGTGCATCAAGGACATAATTCTTCTGTGCAGCAATGAGGATAATCCTCAGATCACGGATCCAATCCGCATCATTGCTACTAACATCTTTCAACACAATTTTCTCTAGGAACATATCAAAATAAACACAGGGAAGCAACAACGCGAGCTATTGATCTATAATTTGCAAAATACTACCAGGACTAAGTTCATGATAAATTTAAGTTCAATTAATCATATTACTTAAGAACTCCCACTTAGACAGACATCCCTCTAATCCTCTAAGTGATCACGTGATCCAAATCAACTAAACCATGTCCGATCATCACGTGAGATGGAGTAGTTTCAATGGTGAACATCACTATGTTGATCATATCTACTATATGATTCACGCTCGACCTTTCGGTCTCCGTGTTCCGAGGCCATATCTGCATATGCTAGGCTCGTCAAGTTTAACCTGAGTATTCTGCGTGCGCAACTGTTTTGCACCCGTTGTATTTGAACGTAGAGCCTATCACACCCGATCATCACGTGGTGTCTCAGCACGAAGAACTTTCGCAACGGTGCATACTCAGGGAGAACACTTCTTGGTAATTTAGTGAGAGATCATCTTATAATGCTACTGTCAATCAAAGCAAGATAAGATGCATAAAAAGATAAACATCACATGCAATCAATATAAGTGATATGATATGGCCATCATCATCTTGTGCTTGTGATCTCCATCTCCGAAGCACCGTCATGATCACCATCGTCACCGGCGCGACACCTTGATCTCCATCGTAGCATCGTTGTTGTCTCGCCAATCTTATGCTTCCACGACTATCGCTACCGCTTAGTGATAAAGTAAAGCATTACATCGCGATTGCATTGCATACAATAAAGCGACAACCATATGGCTCCTGCCAGTTGCCGATAACTTGGTTACAAAACATGATCATCTCATACAATAAAATTCAGCATCATGCCTTGACCATATCACATCACAACATGCCCTGCAAAAACAAGTTAGACGTCCTCTACTTTGTTGTTGCATGTTTTACGTGGCTGCTACGGGCTTAAGTAAGAACCAATCTCACCTACGCATCAAAACCACAACGATAGTTTGTCAAATAGACTCCGTTTTAACCTTCGCAAGGACCGGGCGTAGCCACACTCGGTTCAACTAAAGTTGGAGAGGCAGTCGCCCGCAAGCCATCTCTGTGCAAAGCACGTCGAGGGAACCGGTCTCGCGTAAGCGTACGCGTAAGGTTGGTCCGGGTCGTCTCGTCCAACAATACCGCCGAACCAAAGTATGACATGCTGGTAGGCAGTATGACTTGTATCGTCCACAACTCACTTGTGTTCTACTCGTGCATATAACATCAACATAAATAACCTGGCTCGGATGCCACTGTTGGGTTTCGTAGTAATTTCAAAAAATTTCCTACGCACACGCAAGATCATGGTGATGTATAGCAATGAGAGGGGAGAGTGTTGTCTACATACCCTTGTAGACCGTAAGCGGAAGCGTTAGCACAACGCGGTTGATGTAGTCGTACATCTTCACGGCCCGACCGATCAAGCACCGAAACTACGGCACCTCCGAGTTCTAGCACACGTTCAGCTCGATGACGTCCCTCGAACTCCGATCCAGCCGAGTGTCGAGGGAGAGTTCCGTCAGCACGACGGCGTAGTGACGATCTTGATGTTCTACCGTCGCAGGGCTTCGCCTAAGCACCGCTACGATATTATCGAGGTGGACTATGGTGGAGGGGGGCACCGCACACGGCTAAGAGATCCAAGGGATCAATTGTTGTGTCTTTGGTGCTAGCCCTGCCCCTCTATTTATATGTTGAGCCCCGGGGTCGAAACTTGGAGCAAAAGCCTCCTCAAAGTCGGTTTTTCCCGAAAGGCAAGAGTCCCACTCGGACTCCAGGACCAAACGCCACAATCCTTGGCGTCTGGCCCAGACGCCATGGGCCTCGGCGTCTGGCCCAGGGCCAGACGCCAGGGTCTCCGGCGTTTGGCCCCCTGGACTCCGCAAAACTCCTTTTGCACCGATCTAAAGCCTCATGGGCTTGACCCCTTGGCCTAACCATATCATCCAATATATGAATCTTTACGTCTCGACCATTTCGAGACTCCTCGTCATGTCCCCAATCTCATCCGAGACTCCGAACTCCTTCGGTACATCAAAACATGTAAACTCATAATATAACTGTCATCGTAACCTTAAGCGTGCGGACCCTACGGGTTCGAGAACAATGTAGACATGACCGAGACACGTCTCCGGTCAATAACCAATAGCGGGACCTGGATGTCCATATTGGCTCCTACATATTCTATGAAGATCTTTATCGGTTAGACCGCATAACAACATACGTTGTTCCCTTTGTCATCGGTATGTTACTTGCCCGAGATTCGATCGTCGGTATCCAATACCTAGTTCAATCTCGTTACCGGCAAGTCTCTTTACTCGTTCCGTAATACATCATCTCACTACTAACATATTAGTTGTAATGCTTGCAAGGCTTATGTGATGTGTATTACCGAGAGGGCCCAGAGATACCTCTCCGACAATCGGAGTGACAAATCCTAACCTCGAAATACGCCAACCCAACATCGACCATTGGAGACACCTGTAGTACTCCTTTATAATCACCCAGTTACGTTGTGACGTTTGGTAGTACCCAAAGTGTTCCTCCGGTAAACGAGAGTTGCATAATCTCATAGTCATAGGAACATGTATAAGTTATGAAGAAAGCAATAGCAACATACTAAACGATCGGGTGCTAAGCTAATGGAATGGGTCATGTCAATCAGATCATTCAACTAATGATGTGACCTCGTTAATCAAATAACAACTCATTGTTCATGGTTAGGAAACATAACCATCTTTGATTAACGAGCTAGTCAAGTAGAGGCATACTAGTGACACTTTGTTTGTCTATATATTCACACATGTATTATGTTTCCGATAAATACAATTCTAGCATGAATAATAAACATTTATCATGAAATAAGGAAATAAATAATAACTTTATTATTGCCTCTAGGGCATATTTCCTTCAATATTTCCACCCAAAGTTGATATTACTGAATCTATTAAAGCTTTATATATTTCCATGGATGAAAGCAAGTAAAGAACCGCTATGCTTAGAACTAAAAAGAATTTTTAGAAAGAGTGTTTTCATCTGATTGCTTTAGTAATGATGAGGATGTTAAGATGATTGTGTTTCTTCTATTTATTACTTGTTTAGTAATATTAAAATTGATGATAAAAGGATTTAAGAAGAGTCAAGTTTAGCAAGAAGGCGTCCCCATAATTTGGACGGTAATTTTTTTTTGAAAAAATGATGAAATAGGGTTTGGAGAGGTCAAAACTTTAACTAGTGATGTGCCCACTCTTTTGGATTACAAAGACTTTAATTATGATAGTTCCTATTTGATTGACTGTATTTCTTTTATGCAATCCGTGTTAAATTCACCCAATGCCTATGAACAAAACAAAGCTTTTACTAAACATATTGTAGAAGCGGTGTTGAAAGGTTTAGAAGAAAAGTTAGAATTAGAGATTTCAATTCCTAGAAAATTATATGATGAATGGGAACCCACCATTAAAGTCAATATTAAAAATTATGAGTGCTTTGCTTTATGTGATTTGGGAGCTATTGTTTCCACTATTTCTAAATCTCTGTGTGATGTGCTAGGTTTTACCAAGTTGGAACAATGTTCTCTTAATTTGCACTTGGCGGATTCTACTATTCAAAACCTTTGGGAAAGATTAATGATGTTCTTACACTAGTACGTGTCGGTCCTAAACAAACGGTTTTTAACCCCTTTCCGCGACGGCATTTGGAACTATCGCCAAGTGAGTGTGGGCGATAGGGGGGTCCTTCCCACACGACCCAGAAACCGTCGGGGATAGGGAGCCTTGATGCATACAGTTGTCCCTATATAACTATTTCCGATATCTCGAATATCCCAAACGCTTCATCCTTGCTACTCGTTTGTGCTCGCATTGCCATCGCAGTCGGATTTTTGTGGTTTTACCTAAAACCAGGCAGATTCTAGGCACGGGAGCTTTCCAGGCAGATTCCAGGCACGGGAGATTTATGATGCCTGGCACATCACAAACAGTTCATGATTATAAACCATGTACGATAGGTAGACAATCACACACATTTAGTTTTCCCGCATCGTATGTGATAGTGTCTGACATCACACACGCTTTGCAAACGGCAACTGTGTGCATGCTTGCACACATTTCCTCTCTGTGAACCGTCTCGGATTATGGTGTATATCGCAAACATTTGTGTTTTACCAATCGTGTGTGCCGTAATGACCTGCACAACGTAATTTTGCCCTAATTTAATTGCTGCTATTTAAAATTATACCTAAATTAAACTTGAAAGTAGGCTATAGATTTATTCATATCCATCAAGTTCAAACAACCAATGCATTATTCGATTCACAGGTACATATGTTTAAGAATTACAGAAGCACCAAATAAAGAATGATGTACCAAGGTTCTATACTTGTACTATTACACATGGTAAAGAAAGAGGCGACAGACATTCCAGTTGTTGAACAAGGTGAAGCGGGATGGCCCTATTATGCTCTCCTGGATGCAGAAGGCATGCAGGACTCTAGTCCAACCCATTGTGATGGTCAGCCGCCAATCATGTAGTTTGAGAGGTAATCTTGAGTAAACTTCTTCACGATCCACTGCAAAAGAAAAAAGATTCAGATATTGTCATCTAACACAACTCATTACGGGCAGTAAAAAGAAGGCTACAGGATTCTTACTAACCATCCTGCAGTTCACTATTGTCTTGCATAAAGTGTAAACAAATAGTTCAATTGACATCTTTTGACCCATTTTAGTAACAATCTTTATCAGTTTCCTCACTTGATGCTGATTCATGAATATCTCATTGCCCCATACGTAGAAAGGGTCGAAGTGTGGATCTTTGGCAATGATATATGTACCTAAAAGCACCAAGTTAATATTAGAAGCTAAACAACAATTGAAAAATGATGTAGTACAACACTCCATCCATCCCCTTATATAAGATTTTATTACATGTATATCTAGACATCATCAGAACATTAAGGTAACACTCTTCCTTGTTGCTATGTAGCCTGGGATTGCATATTTAGTCATTCAATACAATGCATGTTGCTAAATGACAATTGAAAAACTAAAAGGCATGTTAACTTCAATAATCCTAGCAGCAACCAAATATCGTAATTCATAGTGGTATTGTTGAAGCTGTTATTGATGAAATTGAAGTGCATGGCAAATAGTTGCACATATAGAGCATCACATTATGAAGAACTGAAATAAACAAGTCATAAGGACATCTCTAGGCGATCCTTAATAAGTTAAGGACTAAAACCCTTAGTGGATATATATATATATATATATATATATATATATATATATATATATATATATATATATATACTGCAGCAATTTTTGGCCTTTTCTAGTCGATCCCCTAAACTTAAGGTTGTAAACTTCAATTTTATCAAGTTCAAAGCAGGTTCAACCAAAAGTAGCATGCATTCAAACATGAACACAGATAGTTTTGCATAACCGAACATAAAACATAAATTTAAACTAAGCTAAACTACTTCTGGTGGAAGTAGAGGTCGAGCCAATCCTTCCTCGTCATGCACGATGTGCCATGAGTCGGGTTCGGGCCAGTACCATCGTCGGGGTCGTTGGGGAAGGCATTCCTCCACTTGTCGATGTCGATCTCCTCGTCCTCGGGGCCCACCTTGATGCCCTCCGTGCCGCCGCCTTCGACCTCATCATTAGAGGAGAGCGCGATAACCTCGCCGCCCTCCGCGCCACCATCCTCACCGCCTTCGACCTCTTCATCGGAGGAGAACGCGATAACCTCGCCGCCCTCCATGCCGGCAAAGATCGCCCACTCTTCCTCCATGAACTCATGGTGGTGTCGACGAAGCTCTTGCATGTAGGCCTCGGCGGCGGCCTCGGCCTCGAGACGCTCCCACGCCTCACGGTCCTCCCGTGACATAGCCGAGCTCACCACCCCTGGCTCCAGCGGAACAAGGTGGATCAGATGTGTGCCGAAGGGGAAACTGAGCCTAGCCTCCACGCCGTGGTAGCGGACCTGCCAGCGGTCGTGCTCCATGGCCGCGAGCTCAGCCCTGTGGAAGCTACCGAGCCACCGACTGGTGTGGGTCTCTCGATCTGCAATCTCGGTGACCCATGTCCCCCACCGCTGTTGCCGGACCCCGAGGTAGGACTTCGTCGGCTACCGGGTCCACGGGAGGAAGGGGAAGTCCTCGAACCGGCGTAGGGGCGCGGCGGCGGGCAGATCGAGAGCCTGGCGACGGTGGATCAGGACCGCGAAGGATGACGGGGACACCTCGGCGGCCACCTCGCGGGCATCGGGAGAAAAGGTCGTGATAAACCTCTTTTTGGCCTTTGGCTACTCGAGCTCCGCGGCACACAGGTAGAGGTTGAGGATGGAGGCGCCGGCGATGGCGGCGACATACCAATGGTTTCGAGGGTTGTGTGTGTCTGTGTGAGCGGAGGTTGTGTTTGAGGAAATACTGCTGTAACTGAAAATTTTACTAGGCGGGGCTACTGAAAATTTAGATCAAGGGCGAGCAGATATTTTTGAGATTGTGAGGGATGCAGAGGCGGGAGTAAAATGCTGGGGCTACTGAAAATTTGAATCAAGGGACTAAAGCAGAGTAGGAGTAACAGACATCGCACACGATCCGCACATACTAATTGTGTGCTATCAAGCATTAAAACCTTCTAGGCGGTAGATATTTTCGAGATTGCGAGGGATGCAGAGGCGGGAGTTTTGGGGGAGCGAGCTAGTGTGCTTGACACGCCGGCTGTGGACTGTAGCCGACGCACCTTCTCGCGTAAGCCATAGACGTACTATACACCGACGGTGCTCCAAGATATTTTGTACTACATCTCACACGGTTGGTGAGAATAAACTGTGTAGGATCTACTTGATTTGAATTACAAAATGGGGTAACGGCGGCAATGGATGGTGTTTGAATTGTTAGACCTTTTATCTGTAGTGAACATGCATCTATATGTCTGTCATAAAATAATTGGAATTATTCAGGGTTCCTTTGGACATTTCATACATTAAACTGGTTTTCTAGCCATTTCAGGTGCACAATTCAAAATTACACTACATGCACATACTCTGGTGTATACAAATTGGTTGAAAAATCAAATTTGTGTCCTTCAGTGCATGCTTAGGTCCCATGGAAGAAATGGGAATGAATTTTTCGGGGTTCATTTGGCCTTTTTTATACATTAACTGGGTTTTCTAGGCATTTTATGTGCATAATTCAAATTTGAACTACAAGCACATGCTCCAATGCACTATAGTTGGATGAAAAGTCACATGTGTGTCCTTGGGTGAATTTCTAGGTCCCATGCAAGAGATGGGAGTGATTTCAAACACCAGGGCACTGTTGATTCCCGGCAAAACGTTGAGATACCTGGTTTTTAAATTCTACTAAATCGAAAACTCGTCTGAAATTCATGAAACTTGGCATGCTATCATGGAGCGACATCAACATGCCGTGGTGAAAATTTTGTCCCATTTGGGGTAGGTTTCGGTATAAGCTTCTCACAACAAGCATGATGGTTTAGATAGGTGATGTATACTACACAACCTTCTTCTTGTAGATGTTGTTAGGCCTCCAAGTGTAGAGGTTTGTAGGACAGTAGCAAATTTCCCTCAAGTGGATGACCTAAGGTTTATCAATCCATAGGAGGCGTAGGATGAAGATGGTCTCTCTCAAGCAACCCTGCAACCAAATAACAAAGAGTCTCTTGTGTCCCCAACACACCCAATACAATGGTAAATTGTATAGGTGCACTAGTTCGGCGAAGAGATGATGATACAAGTGCAATATGGATAGTAGATAATGGTTTTTGTAATCTGAAAATATTAAAACAGCAAGGTAAGTAATGATAAAAGTGAGCACAAACGGTATTGCAATGCGTTGAAACAAGGCCTAGGGTTCATACTTTCACTAGTGCAAGTTCTCTCAACAATAATAACATAATTGAATCACATAACTATCCCTCAACATGCAACAAAGAGTCACTCCAAAGTCACTAATAGCGGAGAACAAACGAAGAGATTATAGTAGGGTACGAAACCACCTCAAAGTTATTCTTTCCAATCAATCCGTTGGGCTATTCCTATAAGTGTACCAAACAGCCCTAGAGTTCGTACTAGAATAACACCTTGAGACGCAAATCAACCAAAACCCTAATGTCACCTAGATACTCCAATGTCACCACAAGTATCCGCGGGCATGATTATACGATATGCATCACACAATCTCAGATTCATCTATTCAACCAACACATAGAACCTCAAAGAGTGCCCCAAAGTTTCGTGTGCCAACCCCTATGCATAGGTTCATGGGCGAAACCCGCAAGTTGATCACCAAAACATACATCAAGTGAATCAATAGAATAACCCATTGTCACCACGGCTATCCCACGCAAGACATACATCAAGTGTTCTCAAATCCTTAAAGACTCAATCCGATAAGATAACTTGAAAGGGAAAACTCAATCCATTACAAGAGAGTAGAGGGGGAGAAACATCATAAGATCCAACTATAATAGCAAAGCTCGTGATACATCAAGATTGTACCATCTCAATAACACGAGAGAGAGAGAGATCAAACACATAGCTACTGGTACATACCCTCAGCCCCGAGGGAGAACTACTCCCTCCTCGTCATGGAGAGCACCGGGATGAGGAAGATGGCCACCGGAGAAGGATTGCCCCCTCCGACAGGGTGCCGAAATGGGTCTAGATTGGTTTTCGGTGGCTACGGAGGCTTCTAGCGATGGAACTCCCGATCTATTGTGCTCCCCGGTGGTTTTAGGGTATATGGGTATATATGGGAGGAAGAAGTACGTCGGTGGACCTCCGGGCTGTCCATGAGGCAGGGGGGTGCGCCCAGGGGGTGGGCGTGCCCCCACCCTCATGGCAGCCCGGGACTCTCCTGGTCCAACTCCGATACTCCATGGGCTTCTTCTGGTCCAAAAATAAGTTTCATGAAGTTTCAGGTCAATTGGACTCCGTTTGATTTTCCTTTTTTGCGATACTCTAAAACAAGGGAAAAAACAGAAACTGGCACTGGGCTCTAGGTTAATAGGTTAGTCCCAAAAATCATAAAATATCATATAAATGCATATAAAACATCCAAGGTTGATAATATAATAGCATGGAATAATAAAAATTATAGATACGTTGGAGACGTATCAGCATCCCCAAGCTTAATTCCTGCTCGTCCTCGAGTAGGTAAATGATAAAAACAGAATTTTTGATGTGGAATGCTACCTAACATATTTATCCATGTAGTTCTCTTTATTGTGGCGAGAATATTCAGATCCATAAGATTCAAGACAAAAGTTTAATATCGACATAAAAACAATAATACTTCAAGCATACTAACTAAGCAATCATGTCTTCTCAAAATAACATGGCCAAAAAAGCTATCCCTACAAAATCATATAGTCTTGTTATGCTATATCTTCATCACACAAAATATTTAAATCATGCACAACCCCGATGACAAGCCAAGCAATTGTTTCACACTTTTGATGTTCTCAAACTTTTTCAATCTTCACGCAATACATGAGCGTGAGCCATGGACATAGCACTATAGGTCGAATAGAATGGTAGTTGTGGGGAAGACAAAAAGGAGAAGATAGTCTCACATCAACTAGGTGTATCAACGGGCTATGGAGATGCCCATCAATAGATATCAATGTGAGTGATTAGGGATTTCCATGCCACGGATGCACTAGATTTATAAATGTATGAAATCTCAACAAAAGAAACTAGTGGGTGTGCATCCAACTCGCTTGCTCACGAAGACCTAGGGCATTTTGATGAAGCCCATCATTGGAATATACAAGCTAAGTTCTATAATGAAAGATTCCCACTAGTATATGAAAGTGACAACATAGGAAACTCTCTATCATGAAGATCATGGTGCTACTTTGAAGCACAAGTGTGGTAAAAGGATAGTAGCATTGCCCCTTCTCTCTTTTTCTCTCATTTTTTTATTTTTTTATTTGGGCCTTTTCTCTTCTTTTTTATGGCCTCTTTTTTTTCTCTTTTTTTCCGTACGGAGTCTCATCCCGAGTTATGGGGGAATCATAGTCTCCATCATCCTTTCCTCACTGGGACAATGCTCTAATAATGATGATCATCACACTTTTATTTACTTACAACTCAAGAGTTACAACTTGATACTTAGAACAAGATATGACTCTATATGAATGCCTCGGTGGTGTACCCGGGATGTGCGATGACTCAAGAGTGACATGTATGGAAGAATTATGAATGGTGGCTTTGCCACAAATACGATGTCAACTACATGATCATGCAAAGCAATATGACAATGATGAAGCGTGTCATAATAACGGAACGATGGAAAGTTGCATGGCAATATATCTCGGAATGCCTATAGAAATGCCATAATAGGTAGGTATGGTGGCTGTTTTGAGGAAGGTATATGGTGGGTTTAAGGTACTGGCGAAAGTTGCACGGTACTAGAGAGGCTAGCAATGGTGGAAGGGTGAGAGTGCATATAATCCATGGACTCAACATTAGTCATAAAGAACTCACATACTTATTGCAAAAATTTATTGGTTATCGAAACAAAGTATTACGTGCATGCTCCTAGGGGGATAGATTGGTAGGAAAAGACCATCGCTCGTCCCCGACCGCCACTCATAAGGAAGACAATCAATAAATAAATCATGCTCTGACTTCATCACATAACGGTTCACCATACGTGCATGCTACGGGAATCACAAACTTCAATGCAAGTATTTCTCAAATTCACAACTACTCAACTAGCATGACTAATATTACCATCCTCATATCTCAAAACAATCATCAAGTATCAAACTTCTCATAGTATTCAATGCACTCTATATGAAAGTTTTTATTATATCCCTCTTGGATGCCCATCATATTAGGACTAGTTTCATAACCAAACCAAACTACCATGTTGTTCTAAGGACTCTCAAAATAATATAAGTGAAGCATGAGAGTTCATCTAATTCTTCAAAATAAAACCACCACTGTGCTCTAAAAAGATATAAGTGAAGCACTAGAGCAAACGACAAACTACTCCGAAAGATATAAGTGAAGATCAATGAGTAGTCAAATAATCATGCAAGTATATGAAGACTCTCTAACATTTAAGAATTTAAGATCTTGGTATTTTATTCAAAAATCAAGCAAAACAAAAGTAAATAAAATGACGCTCCAAGCAAAACACATATCATGTGGCGAATAAAAATATAGCTCCGAGTAAAGTTACCGATGAACGAAGACGAAAGAGGGGATGCCTTCCGGGGCATCCCCAAGCTTAGGATTTTGGTTGTACTTGAATATTACGTTGGGGTTCCTTGTGCATCCCCAAGCTTAGTCTCTTGCCACTCCTTATTCCATAGTCCATCGAATCTTGAAAACTTCACAACACAAAACTTAACAGAAAACTCGTAAGCTCCGTTAGCCAAAGAAAAGAAAACACCACTTCAAGGTACTGTAATGAACTCATTCTTTATTTATATTGGTGTTAAACCTACTGTATTCCAAATTATCTATGGTTTATAAACTCTTTTACTAGCCATAGGTTCATCAAAATAAGTAAACAACACATGAAAAACAGAATCTGTCAAAAACAGAACAGTCTGTAGTAATCTGTAACTAACACAAACTTCTGGAACCTCAAAAATTCTAAAATAATTTGGTGGACGTGAGGAATTTATATATTAATCATATTCAAAAATAATTAACTAAATATCACTCTCCAATAAAAAATGGCAGCAATTCTCGTGAGCGCTAAAGTTTCTGTTTTTCACAGCAAGATCAACAAGACTTTCCCCAAGTCTTCCCAACGGTCCTACTTGGCACAAACACTAATTAAAACATAAAAACTCAATCATAAAAGAGGCTAGATAAATTATTTATTACTAATAAGGAGCAAAAAGCAAGGAATAAAAATAAAAATTGGGTTGCCTCCCAACAAGCGCTATCGTTTAACGCCACTAGCTAGGCATGATGATTTCAATGATGCTCACATAAAAGATAAGAATTGAAACATAAAGAGAGCATCATGAAGAATATGACTAGCACATTTAAGTCTAACCCACTTCCTATGCATAGGGATTTTGTGAGCAAACAACTTATGGGAACAATAATCGAGTAGCATAGGAAGGCAAAACAAGCATAACTTCAAAACTTTAAGCACATAGAGAGGAAACTTGGTATTATTGCAATTCCTACAAGCATATATTCCTCCCTTATAATAATTTTCAGTAGCATAATGAATGAATTCAACAATATAACCAGCACCTAAAGCATTCTTTTCATGATCTACAAGCATAGAAATTTTATTACTCTCCACAGAAGCAAAATTCTTCTCATTCGGAATAGTGGGAGTATCATAAGACTCGAATACTACAAATTGTTTCCACATAAAAAGAGTAATGTTCAGAAAAAGGGTAATCATAATCATGACAAGTTTTATAAATATAATCATCACTACTTTTTATAGCATAAGTTTCATATCAATAATCATCATAAGTAGCAACTTTGTTCTCATCATAATCAATTGAAACCTCTTCCAAGATAGTGGAATCATTACTAAATAAAGTCATGACCTCTCAAAATCCACTTTCAACAATATAATCATGATAAGTAGGAGGCATGCTATCATCATTATAAATCTGCATATCAAAACTTGGGAGACTAAAAATATCATATTCATTAAACGTAGCATCCCTAAGCTTGGGACAAACATTAATTGCAGCAAATATATTCTCAAAAACATCATCTTCATCAAACATAGCATCCCCAAGCTTGGGCCTTTTCATATCATAAGCATAATCACTCTCATCATCAATAGTATGGATAGCACTAATAGTATAGCAATTATCATCATCACAATGAGTAATAGGGGCAACATTATTTGGGAGAGATACCTTTCTACCTTTGCTTCTCCGTCTTTTCTTTTTATTCTTCACATCATGTGTGGGTTTAATCTTCTTTTTGGAGCTCCTTATTAATGAGATTGGTTGAATAGAAGGCTCCTCCTCGTTACTTGATTCATCATAAGAAATAATAGGAGGATATTGGGAAGTCCCTTCCCTTTCATTCGTATTCTCTTCATCCTCTATTTGTTTTCTTTTCTTTATGTAATTTGCAATATAATGGTTTTCAATGCAATTCACCGCACAATACATATAAATTTCCTCTAGATCAAAATGAAGAACTCTATCAAGGGAAAATTCTGGAATTACCTTAGTTATACATTTCATTTCTTCATAACCCATGAGCAAACTAAGTTCATTATGATGTGCAAGCGAAATCAAGTCATCACAATTTTTGGACACGATACGATCATGAAACAATTTGCATTGGGTACTGAAATGATCATGTTCATTGCAAAGTTCACAAGTACGGCTAAGAAAATTTAAATTTTCAGCACAAGCTTCTAGCCTTTCTTGCAACAATTTCGTTTCTAAATGCTTATGCCTCTTGCAATATCTACCTTCCCTATTTGGTGTGTACTTGCAAACCCAATGCATTCCACAAAAATTGACATGTTTATAGGAGACATTTTCATCATAACTAGTGCAATTATCATTAGTACTATGGGTATTTAAAGATTTCATACTAACAACATTGCAATCATGCTCATCATTCAAAGATTTAGTGCCAAACATTTTAATGCATTCTTCTTCTAATACTTTGGCACAATTTTCCTTTCCATCATACTCACGAAAGATATTAAAAAGATGAAGCGTATGAGACAAACTCAATTCCATATTTTTTTGTAGTTTTCTTTTATAAACTAAACTAGTCCTAAAACAAGAAACAAAAAGATTCGATTGCAAGATCTAAAGATATAGCTTCAAGCGCTAACCTCCCCGGCAACGGCGCCAGAAAAGAGCTTGATGTCTACTACACAACCTTCTTCTTGTAGACATTGTTGGGCCTCCAAGTGCAGAGGTCTGTAGGACAGTAGCAAATTTCCCTCAAGTGGATGACCTAAGGTTTATCAATCCGTAGGAGGCGTAGGATGAAGATGGTCTCTCTCAAGCAACCCTGCAACCAAATAACAAAGAGTCTCTTGTGTCCCCAACACACCCAATACAATGGTAAATTGTATAGGTGCACTAGTTCGGTGAAGAGATGGTGATACAAGTGCAATATGGATAGTAGATAATGGTTTTTGTAATCTGAAAAAATAAAAACAGCAAGGTAACTAATGATAAAAGTGAGCACAAACGGTATTGCAATGCGTTGAAACAAGGCCTAGGGTTCATACTTTCACTAGTGCAAGTTCTCTCAACAATAATAACATAATTGGATCACATAACTATCCCTCAACATGCAACAAAGAGTCACTCCAAAGTCACTAATAGCGGAGAACAAATGAAGAGATTATAGTAGGGTACGAAACCACCTCAAAGTTATTCTTTCCAATCAATTCGTTGGGCTATTCCTATAAGTGTCCCAAACAGCCCTAGAGTTCGTACTAGAATAACACCTTGAGCCGCAAATCAACCAAAACCCTAATGTCACCTACATACTCCAATATCACCACAAGTATCTGCGGCCATGATTATACGATATGCATCACACAATCTCAGATTCATCTATTCAACCAACACATAGAACCTCAAAGAGTGCCCCAAAGTTCCTACCGGAGAGTCAAGACGCAAATGTGTGCCAACCCCTATGCATAGGTTCATGGGCGGAACCCGCAAGTTGATCACCAAAACATACATCAAGTGAATAAATAGAATAACCCATTCTCACCACGGCTATCCCACGCAAGACATACATCAAGTGTTCTCAAATCCTTAAAGACTCAATCCGATAAGATAACTTCAAAGGGAACACTCAATCCATTACAAGAGAGTAGAGGGAGAGAAACATCATAAGATCCAACTATAATAGCAAAGCTCACGATACATCAAGATCGTACCACCTCAAGAACACGAGAGAGAGAGAGAGAGTGAGAGAGAGAGAGATCAAATACATAGCTACTGGTACATACCCTCGGCCCCGAGGGAGAACTACTCCCTCCTCGTCATGGAGAGCACCGGGATGAGGAAGATGGCCACCGGAGAAGGATTGCCCCCTCCGGCAGGGTGCCGGAACGGGTCTAGATTGGTTTTCGGTGGCTACGGAGGCTTCTGGCGGCGGAACTCCCGATCTATTGTGCTCCCCGATGGTTTTAGGGTATATGGGTATATATGGGAGGAAGAAGTACGTCGGTGGACCTCCGGGCTGTCCACGAGGCAGGGGGTGTGCCCAGGGGGTGGGCACGCCCCCACCCTCGTGGGCAGCCCGGGAATCTCCTGGTCCAACTCCGATACTCCATGGGCTTCTTCTGGTCCAAAAATAAGTTCTGTGAAGTTTCAAGTCAATTGGACTCCGTTTGATTTTCCTTTCCCGCGATACTCTAAAACAAGGAAAAAACATAAACTGGCACTGGGCTCTAGGTTAATAGGTTAGTCCCAAAAATCATATAAAATAGCATATAAATGCATATAAAACATCCAAGGTTGATAATATAATAGCATGGAACAATCAAAAATTATAGATACGTTAGAGACGTATCAATAGGGAATGTACCACCTTTGGGGACGAGACGATATCCATTGCCTCTTATTGCTTTCAAAAAAATCTAGTGTCAACATAGAACAACAGGAGTGTTGTGTTCAATCTTGGAATTTTTTGGGGTTCATTTGGCCTTTTTTATACATTAACTGCGTTTTCTAGGCATTTTACGTGAATAATTCAAATTTGAACTACAAGCACATGCTCCAATGGACCAAAGTTGGTTGAAAATCACATGTGCGTCCTTGGGTGAATTTCTAGGTCCCATGCAAGAGATGGGAATGAAATTCAAACACCATAGCACTGTTGATTGCCGACAAAACATTGAGATTCCTGGTTTTAAAATTCTAGTAAATCCGAAACTCGTCTGAAATGCATGAAACTTGGCATGCTATCATGGAGCGGCATGAACATGTCGTGGTGAAAATTTTGTCCCATTTGGGGATGGTTCGGGTATAAGCTTCTCACAAACCAGAGCTCCTCACAACAAGCATGATGATTTCGATAGGGAACGTACCACCTTTGGTGATAGGACGATATCCGTTGCCTCTTATTGCTTTCAAAAAAAAATATTGTGTCAACATAGAACAACAAGAGTGTTGTGTTCAATCTTGGAATTTTTCGGGGTTCATTTGGCCTTTTTTATACATTAACTGGGTTTTCTAGGCATTTTATGTGCATAATTCAAATTTGAACTACAAGCACATGCTCTAATGCACTAAGGTTGGTTGAAAAATCACATGTGTGTCGTTGGGTGAATTTGTAGGTCCCATGCAAGAGATGGGAATGAAATTCAAACACCAGGGCACTGTTGATTGCCGGCAAAATGTTGAGATGCCTTGTTTTTAAATTCTAGTAAATCCAAAACTCGTCTGAAATTCATGAAACTTGGCATGCTATCATGGAGCGGCATCAACATGTCGTGTTCAAAAATTTGTCCCATTTGGGGAAGGTTCGGGTATATGCTTCTCACAAACCAGAGCTTCTCACAACAAGCATGATCGTTTCGGTAGGGAACGTCCCACATTTGGGGACAAAATGATATCCATTGCCTCTTATTGCTTTCAAAAAAATTCTCTTGTCGACATACAACAACAGGAGTGTTGTGTCAATTTTTGGGATTTTTCGGGGTTTGTTTGGACATTTTTTATGCATTAACTGGGTTTTCTCGGCATTTTATGTGCATAATTAAATTTTGAACTACAACCACATGCTCCAATGCACCTAAGTTGGTTGAAAAATCACATGTGTGTCCTTGGGTGAATTTCTAGGTCCCATGCAAGAGATGGGAATGAAATTCAAACACCATGGCACTGTTGATTGCCAGCAAAATGTTGAGATTCCTGTTTTTTAAATTCTAGTAAATCCAAAACTCGTCTGAAATTCATGAAACTTGGCATGCTATCATGGAGCGGCAAGAACATGCTGTGGTGAAAATTTTGTCCCATTTGGGGCAGGTTCGGGTATAAGCTTCTCACAAACTAGAGCATCTCACAACAAGCATGATGGTTTCGATAGGGAACATACCACCTTTGGTGACGGGTCGATATCCGTTGCCTCTTATTACTTTCAAAAAAATTCTAGTGTCAACATAGAACAACAGGAGTGTTGTGTTCAATCTTGGAATTTTGCAGGGTTCGTTTGGCCTTTTTTATACATTAACTGGGTTTTCTAGGCATTTTATGTGCATAATTCAAATTTGAACTACAAGCACATGCTCTAATGCAGTAAGGTTGGTTGAAAAATCACATGTGTGTCCTTGGGTGAATTTGTAGGTCCATGCAAGAGATGGGAATGAGATTCAAACACCAGGGCACTGTTGATTCCGGCAAAACGTTCAAATGCCTGATTTTTAAATTCTAGTAAATCCAAAACTCGTCTAAAATTCATGAAACTTGGCATGCTATCATGGAGCGGCATCAACATGCCGTGTGAAAAAATTTGTCCCATTTGGGGCAGGTTCGAGTATATGCTTCTCACAACAAGCATGATGGTTTCGGTAGGAACATGCCACATGTGGGGACAAAACGATATTCATTGCCTCTTATTGGTTTCAAAAAAATTCTCATGTCAACATAGAACAACAGGAGTGTTGTGTCAATTTTTGGGATTTTTCAGGGTTCGTTTGGACATTTTTATGTGTTAACTGGGTTTTCTAGGCATTTTATGTGCATAATTCAAATTTGAACTACAAGCACATGCTCCAATGCACCAAAGTTGTTTGAAAAATCACATGTGTTTCCTTGGGTGAATTTCTAGGTCCCATGCAAGCGATGGGAATGAAATTCAAACACCATGACACTGTTGATTGTCGGCAAAATGTTGAGATTCCTGGTTTTTAAATTCTAGTAAATCCAAAACTCGTCTGAAATTCATGAAACTTGCCATGCTATCATGGAGCAGCATGAACATGTCGTGGTGAAAATTCTGTCCCATTTGGGGCAGGTTCGGGTATAAGCTTCTCACAAACCAGAGCTTCTCACAACAAGCATGATGGTTTCGATAGGGAACGTACTGTTGAGGAACGTAGTAATTTCAAAAAAAATCCTACGCACATGCAAGATCATGGTGATGCATAGCAACGAGAGGGAATAGTATCATCCATGTACCCTCGTAGACCGTAAGAGGAAGCGTTATGAGAACGCGGTTGATGTAGTCGAACGTCTTCACGATCCGACCGATCCAAGTACCGAACGCACGACACCTCCGAGTTCAGCACATGTTCAATTTGATGACGCCCCACGAACTCCGATCCAGCAGAGCTTCATGAGAGAGTTCCGTCAGCACGACAGCGTGTTGACGGTGATGATGTTGCTACCGACGCAGGGCTTCGCCTAAGCACCTCTACGATATGATCGAGGTGTATTATGGTGGAGGGGGGCACCGCACACGGCTAAGAGATCAATGATCAACTTGTGTCTAGAGGTGCCCCCTGCCCCTCGTATATAAAGGATCAAGGGGGGAGGCCGGCCGGCCCTCTATGGCGCGCCAGGAGGAGTCCTCCTCCTAGTAGGAGTAGGACTCCCCTCTTTCCTACTCCTACTAGGAGGGGGAAAGGAAGTAGGAGAGGGAGAAGGAAAGGGGGGCGCCGCCCCCCCTCTCCTAGTCCAATTCGGACCAGAGGGGGAAGGGCGCATGGCCTGCCCTAGGCCAGCCCTCTCTCTCACCACTAAGGCCCATAAGGCCCATTATTTCTTCCGGGGGTTCCGGTAACCCTCCAGCACTCCGGTTTTCTCCAAAATCACACGGAACACTTCCGGTGTCCGAATATAGTCGTGTAATATATCGATCTTTACATCGTGACCATTTCGAGACTCCCCGTCATGTCCGTGATCATATCCGGGACTCCAAACTACCTTCGGTACATCAAAACACAAAAACTCATAATATTGATCGTCACCGAACTTTAAGCGTGCGGACCCTAGGGGTTTGAGAACTATGTAGACATGACCGAGACACGTCTCCGGTCAATAACCAATAACGGAACCTGGATGTTCATATTGGCTCCCACATATTCTACGAAGATCTTTATCGGTCAAACCGCATAACAACATATGTTGTTCCATTTGTCATCGGTATGTTACTTGCCCGAGATTCGATCATCGGTATCTCAATACCTAGTTCAATCTCGTTACCGGCAAGTCTCTTTACTCGTTTTGTAATGCATCATCCCGCAACTAACTCATTAGTTACAATGCTTGCAAGGCTTTATAGTGATGTGCATTACCGAGTGGGCCCAGAGATACCTCTTCGACAATCGGATTGACAAATCCTAATCTGGATCTATGTCAACTCAACAAGTACCATCGGAGACACCTGTAGAGCACCTTTATAATCACCAAGTTACATTTTTACATTTGGTAGCACACAAAGTGTTCCTCCGGTAATCGGGAGTTACATAATCTCATAGTCATAGGAACATGTATAAGTCATGAAGAAAGCAATAGCAGTAAACTAAAATGATCAAGTGCTAAGCTGACGAAATGGGTCAAGTCAATCACATCATTCTCTAATGATGTGATCCCGTCCATCAAATGACAACTCTTTGTCTATGGCTAGGAAACTTAACCATTTTTTTCAGCGAGCTAGTCAAGTAGAGGCATACTAGTGGCACTATGTTTGTCTATGTATTCACACATGTACTAAGTTTCCGGTTAATACAATTCTAGCATGCACATTTATCATGATATAAGGAAATATAATAACAACTTTATAATTGCCTCTAGGGCATATTTCCTTCAGTCTCCCACTTGCACTAGAGTCAATAATCTAGATTACATTGTAATGATTCTAATACCCATGGAGTCTTGGTGATGATCATGTTTTGCTCATGAGAGAAGCTTAGTCAATGGGTCTGCAACATTCAGATCCGTAAGTATCTTGCAAGTATCTATTTCTCCCTCCTTGACTTGATCGTGGATGGAATTGAAGAGTCTCTTGATGTGCTTGGTTCTCTTTTGAAATCTGGATTCCTTTGCCAAGGCAATTGCACTAATATTGTCACAAAATATTTTCATTGGACCCTATGCACTAGTTATGACACCTAGATTGGATATGAACTCCTTCATCCAGACTCCTTCATTTGCTGCTTCCGAAGCAGCTATGTACTCCGCTTCACATGTAGATCCTGCCACGACGCTATGTTTGGAACTGCACCAACAGACAGCTCCACCATTTAATAAAAATACGTATCCGGTTTGTGACTTAGAGTCATCCGGATCAGTGTCAAAGCTTGCCTCAACGTAACCATTTATGATGAGCTGTTTGTCACCTCCATAAACGAGAAACATATCCTTAGTCCTTTTCAGATATACTTAGATGTTTATTCCAACTCCGAGAGGCTTGCACCAGTCCATAAATGGATCACTGGAGCTTGCACACTTTGTTAGCACCCTTTGGATTGATAAAACATTCAGGGTGCATCATGTAACACCCACGATGCAGCTATATCTCCCACGTGTCGGAGCACGACTTAAAGGCATAACCGCATTGTACGCATGTCGCAAGAGGGGTAATCTTTATGCATCCCATGTACTGAATAAGAACGAGGTACAGAGTTGGCTTACAATCGCCACTTCACACAATACACAAATATATCATTACATCATCCAGAATACAATCAAGGTCCGACTACGGAACCAAAATAAAGACAACCCCAAATGCATAAGATCCCCGATCGCCCCAACTGGGCTCCACTACTAATCGTCTGGAAAGGAAACATAGTAACGTCCCGAGTCCTCGTCGAACTCCCACTTGAGTTCGGTCGCATACCTTGCAATGGCATCACCAGCACCCGCATCTGGTTTTGGAAGTAATCTGTGAGTCACGGGGACTCAGCAATCTCACACCCTCACGATCAAGACTATTTAAGCTTATGGGTTGGAAAAGGTAGTGAGGTGGAGCTGCAGCAAGCACTAGCATATATGGTGGCTAACATACGCAAATGAGAGCGAGAAGAGAAGGCAAAGCACGGTCGAGAAGCTACAAAGATCAAGAAGTGACCCTTAAACTACTTACGTTCAAGCATAACACGAGACCGTGTTCTCTTCCCGGACTCCGCTGAAAAGAGACCATCACGACTACACACATGATTGATCCATTTTAATTAAGTTAAGTGTCAAGTTCCTTATAACCGGATATTGACAAATTCCCATCTGCCCATAACCGCAGACACGGCTTTCGAAAGTTCAAATCCCTGCAGGGGTGTCCCAACTTAGCCCATCACAAGCTCTCACGGTCAACGAAGGATATTCCTTCTCCAGGAAGACCCAATCAGACTCAGAATCCAGTTACAAGACATTTCGACAATGGTAAAACAAGACCAGCAAAGCCACCCGAATGTGCCGACAAATCCCGATAGGAGCTGCACATATCTCGTTCTCAGGGCACACCGAATAATCAATCCGTACAACTAAAACCAACCCTCGAGTTTCCTCGAGGTGGCGCTGCAAGGGGCTCTAGTTTGGGCCAACACTCAGAGGAGCACTGGCCCGGGGGTTTAAAATAAAGATGACCCTTGAGTCCGCGGAACCCAACGGAAAAAGGCTTAGGTGGAAAATGGTAAAACAAAGGTTGGGCCTTGCTAGAGGTGTTTTATTCAAGGCGAACTGTCAAGGGGTTCCCATTATAACCCAACCACGCAAGGAACGCAAAATCAAGGAACATAACACCGATATGACGGAAACTAGGGCAGCAAGAGTGGAACAAAACACTAGGCATAAGGCCGAGCCTTCCACCCTTTACCAAGTATATAGGTGCGTTAAAGTAAACAAGATATAATAATGATATCCCAACAATAATCATGTTCCAAAAAGGAACAAACTCCAATCTTCACCTGCAACTAGCAACGCTATAAGAGGGGCTGAGCAAAGCGGTAACATAGCCAAGCAACGGTTTGCTAGGACAAGGTGGGTTAGAGGTTTGACATGGCAATATGGGAGGCATGATAAAGCATGTGGTAGGTATCGCGGCATAGGCATAGCAATAGAGTGAGCAACTAGCAAGCAAAGATAGAAGTGATTTCGAGGGTATGGTCATCTTGCCTGCAAAGTTCTTCGAGTTGACGTAAGCTTGATCCTCGTAAGCGTACTCAACGGGTTCCTCGATCACGTACTAGTCTCCTAGATCTACCTAAGGCAAGAACACAAGCAAGGGAAAACACAATCAACCACGGTGCAATGCGCAAGCAACATGATGCAAAACATGGCATGATATGCATGATGTAAAATGCAATGCATATGCGTGCTCTGAAAGGAAAAGATTGAACCAGGCCTCAACTTGGCAAACCAAGAGCGCCACTGGAAAGATGAGTTGATTTCGGTCGAAATCGATATAAAGATCGCCGGAAACGGATGCACGGTTTGCAAATGGCAAGCAAAACAAAAATGGCACGATTCTGCTATTAACAGCACGATGACATCTAAAATGCAACAACAAACTAAGCTACTGCACTCTAACATAGCAACAAAGCACATGGCAGTGATCTACTCAAGAGGCTTGACAAAATATGAACACTGAGCTATGGCTAAATCTCACAATAGCAGGTTCAAACAAGCATGGCAAAAGTGCAAAAGATAACAGCATCACAAACTTAGTGAAAATAACATGTCAGGATTTAACATCAGGAAGCAATGTTTAGAGCAAGATGAAAACATGCTACGGGATCAGATCATAGCAACACAAGGCATGGAATGAAATTACTCAAAGCATATAACAAAAGTCCCTTAATGACCATAAGCCAAAAGGGCACATAAAACATGATGGCACCCATGTAAACATAGCAAGTTTCGTTAACAGATTCAGACTTAGCAGAAAACTGGACATGGCAAAAACAGAGTTATGTAGGCATGCTTGCGAGCTCGATGCACTCAACACAAGGCATTTAATGACAATCTAAGCATACCCCCAGCAAGAAGACATGTTCAAGAAGCTAACCATGGCAAGAACAATCTCATAGCATGCATGGAACAACTACAATAACCTTGGCAAAATTGATAAACACGTAAACAATCTGTCAGGAACATTTTATAGCAAAAGTAGAGCAAGACTGAGTCATGCTATGGTACTCCATAATTGCAAACAAAGACATGGATGGATGGATCATAACCATATGCTAAAATCATCCTTACTGGACATGCTCAAAAGAGGCATGGATCACTCTGTAGCAACATGAATACATGGCATAAAAAATAACATCACGGAAATGACTTTGAAGAATTCTAAGTCCGTGAAATCAGCAACATCACAAGAGCTACTTTGGATGCTTGTGCTAGTCACCACATTGATCACAAAAATACATGGCATACACCCCTGTAAAGATGGCATGGCATAGCCCAAAACACATGTTGGGCTCAAGTTCATAGGAGGCACACAACAATCATGGCAAAAATGACAAATGCTCATAATCTGATAAGAATCAGGAACTAACATTTTATAGCACTCTTGCAATAGCATTTTAGGCATCAAGATGGACTCAAACAAGCATGATGCAATGGAACAAAATGAAGAGGACATCCTAACAAACATTTTGGTATATGGCACGCCCAAAACAGAGCTATGGATGCAGAGTTATGACAAGATGAATAGGGCCTGAAAACATGAGAGGGAAAGGGACTTAGCAACAAAAACAACCTCCGGATTGGATCTAGGGTTGACTTTGCATGGAAGCCGAGGATCGCCGGAGACTTGCCGGAGACGGACGAGGACGGCGGCCGGCGAGGTTGGGGTCGCCGGATCCGGCCCTCCCGTGGCCAGATCTGGCTGGAGGTGGAGGAGGAAGGTGCGGGGCGGTGGCCAGAGTTGCGGGCAGCGGCGGCGACGATCCGCGGCGGTGGCATGGCGCGCAGGAGGCGCGGGCAGCGGTGATGGCTGCGCAGTGAAGGAGCTCTCCGGTGATGCCCCGGCGACGGAGGCGGTCGGGCGCGCGGGCGGCGAGCGGCGGCCCGGGCGCGTGGGTCAGGAGGGCCCCGCCTGGGCCCGGCGGGCCTGCACGGGAGGGGCGGCGAAGTGGGAGCGTGCGGTGGTGAATCAGGAGGCGACACGTGGCGGCGGCACGGGGAAGTTGGACACGTCCGTCGGTGGCGGTTTTGTCCGGCGGCGCGAGGTGGAAGGAGGTTAGGGTTCATCCACAAATTTCGGGGAGATGCACATATTTATAGGTAGAGGGAGCTAGGAGAGTCCAAATGAGGTGCGGTTTTCGGCCACGCGATCGTGATCGAACGACCGAGAGGATGGAGGGGGTTTGGATGGGTTTTGGGCCACCTTGAAAAGGGTGTTGGGCTGCAGCACACACGAGGCCTTTACGGTTCCTCGGTTAACCGTTGGAGTATCAAACGGACTCCAAATAGCACAAAACTTGACAGGCGGTCTACCGGTCGTGTACCAAGGCCTCTTGTCAAATCTCGGTCCAATCCGAGAACGTTTAACGCCCGCACACGAAAAGAGGCAAAAGCGGGCGCCGGAGGACGTAGGAGCGCCCGAATGCAAAACGGACAACGGGGAAAATGCTCGGATGCATGAGACGAACATGTATGCAAATGCGATGCACATGATGACATGATATGAGATGCATGACATGAACAAAATGCAAAACAAAGACAAAACCCAACCACGAGGGAATATCATAACTTAGAGCTGAAAATGGCAAGAGTTGGAATGCAATTATGGCAAGTTACATACGGGGCGTTACAACACTCCACCACTACGAAAGGACCTCGTCCCGAGATCTAGGAGAGAAAAAACTCTGGATATTCGGAACGAAGGTGGTCCTCACATTCCCAGGTGGCTTCTCGGTTGGAATGATGTGACCACTTAACTTTCAGGAATTTGATAGACTTGTTGCGAGTCTTGCGCTCAGTTTCTTCAAGAATAGCAACGGGATGCTCATGATAAGACAAGTCTACTTGGAGATCAATCTCCTCAAAGTTGATGGTGCGGTCAGGAGTCTTGAAACACTTGCGAAGCTGAGACACGTGAAACACGTCGTGCACGATTGCAAAGTTGGACGGAAGCTCAAGTTGATAGGCGAGATTGCCTCTTTTGCCAATGATCTTGAAAGTACCCACGTATCTAGGGGCAAGCTTTCCTTTGATACCGAAGCGACGAGTACCTTTCATTGGAGAGATGCGGAGGCAGACATGGTCTCCGATCTCGAAAGCCAAGTCATGATGCTTGCTATCATAGTAACTCTTCTGGCGCGATTGCGCGGCTTTGAGATTTTCACGAATGACTTTGCACATTTCTTCAGCCTATGTGATCAAGTCATTGCCAAGAAATTGGCGTTCACCAGTCTCTGACCAATTAAGAGGAGTACGACACTTTCTGCCATAGAGAATCTCGAATGGGGCCTTGACCGAACTCGCTTGGAAGCTGTTGTTGTAGGATAACTCGGCATATGGAAGACAATATTCCCACTTCATACCGAAGGAAATGACACAAGCCTTGAACATATCCTCAAGAATTTGATTTACTCGCTCGACTTGTCCACTAGTTTGAGGATGAAAGGTTATGTTGAAGAGAATGTTGGTGCCCATGGCCTTTTGAAAGGAATCCCAGAACTTAGAGGTAGAGATGCTTCCACGATCTGAAGATATTAATTATGGAATGCCGTGCAGAGAGACAATCCTGGAGGTATATAGCTCTGCCAACTGAGCTGCTGTGATAGATTCTTTGATAGGAAGAAAATGAGCCACTTTAGTGAGCTTGTCGATGACAACAAAGATAGCATCATTTCCACACTTGGACTTGGGAAATCCAGTCACGAAGTCCATCTCAATATGGTCAAACTTCCATTCTGGAATGGCAAGAGGTTGGAGGAGACCAGCTGGTCATTGGTGTTCTGCCTTCACTCTTCTGCAGACATCACATTCATTCACGAACTAAGCAATCTCGCGCTTCATTCGAGTCCACCAATACGACTGCTTGAGGTCATGGTACATCTTTGTAATTCTAGGATGAATAGATAGGAGTGAATTGTGAGCCTCATTCATAATGACTTTACGAAGGTCACCCTTAGGAATAACAATTCGATCCTCGAAGAATAGAGTATCTTTGTCATCAAGGCGATAACACTTGTACTTGGGTTGGCTCTTGGCAATCCCAATCTTCACCTATTGGAAATATGCCCTAGAGGCAATAATAAATTAGTTATTATTATATTATATTTCATTGTTCATGATAATGTTTTATTATCCATGCTAGAATTGTATTGATAGGCAACTCAGATACATGTGTGGATACATAGACAACACCATGTCCCTAGTAAGCCTCTAGTTGACTAGCTCGTTGATCAATAGATGGTTACGGTTTCCTGACCATGGACATTGGATGTCGTTGATAACGGGATCACATCATTAGGAGAATGATGTGATGGACAAGACCCAATCCTAAGCCTAGCACAAGATCGTGTAGTTCGTATGCTAAAGCTTTTCTAATGTCAAGTATCACTTCCTTAGACCATGAGATTGTGCAACTCCCGGATACCGTAGGAGTGCTTTGGGTGTGCCAAACGTCACAACGTAACTGGGTGGCTATAAAGGTGCACTACGGGTATCTCTGAAAGTGTCTGTTGGGTTGGCATGAATCGAGACTGGGATTTGTCACTCCGTGTAAACGGAGAGGTATCTCTGGGCCCACTCGGTAGGACAGCATCATAATGTGCACAATGTGATCAAGGAGTTGATCACGGGATCATGTGTCACAGAACGAGTAAAGAGACTCGCCGGTAACGAGATTGAACAATGTATCGGGATACCGACGATCGAATCTCGGGCAAGTATCGTACCGATAGACAAAGGGAATTGTATACGGGATTGATTGAATCCTTGACATCGTGGTTCATCCGATGAGATCATCGTGGAGCATGTGGGAGCCAACATGGGTATCCAGATCCTGCTGTTGGTTATTGATCGGAGAGTTGTCTCGGCCATGTCTGCCTGACTCCCAAGCCCGTAGGGTCTACACACTTAAGGTTCGATGACGCTAGGGTTATAGGGAATAGATGTACGTGGTCATCAAATGTTGTTCAGAGTCCCGGATTAGATCCCGGACGTCATGAGGAGTTCCGAAATGGTCCGGAGGAAAAGATTTATATATGTGAAGTCATCGTACGGTCACCGGAATAATTCCGGGGGTTACCGGTATTGTACCAGGACCACCGAAGGGATTCCGGGGGTCCACCGGGAGGGTCCACCTGCCCCGGAGGGCCCTATGGGCTGTGTGTGGAGAGGGACCAGCCCCTTAGTGGGCTGGGCACCTCCCCCCTAGGGCCCATGCGCCTAGGGTTTGGGGGAACCCTAAAGGGGGGTGCCCCCCTTGCCTTGGGGGGCAAGGCAACCCCCCTGGCCACCGCCCCCTCCTCAGATTGGATCTGAGGGGGCCGGCCCCCCTCTCCCTTGCCCCTATATATATGTGGGGGGTGGGAGGGCAGCCGCACCCAAGTTCTGGCGCAGCACTCCCCCTCTCCCAAGTCCTCCTCCTCTCCCGCGGTGCTTGGCGAAGCCCTGCAGGATTGCCACGCTCCTCCTTCACCACCACGTCGTCGTGCTGCTGCTGGATGGAGTCTTCCCCAACCTCTCCTTCTCCCCTTGCTGGATCAAGGCGTGGGAGACGTCACCGGGCTGCACGTGTGTTGAACATGGAGGCGCCGTTGTTGGGCGCTTAGATTGGAATCAACCGCGATCTGAATCGCTGCGAGTATGACTCCTTCATCCGCGTTCTTGTAACGCTTCCGCGTAGCGATCTACAAGGGTATGTAGATGCACTCTCCTTCCCCTCGTTGCTAGATTACTCCATAGATTGATCTTGGTGATGCGTAGAAAATTTGAAATTTCTGCTACGATCCCCAACTGTGGCATCATGAGCTAGGTCTATGCGTAGTTTCTATACATGAGTAGAACACAAGTTGTTGTGGGCGTCGATTTTGTCAATTTACTTGCCGTTACTAGTCTTATCTTGATTCGGCGGCATCATGCGATGAAGCGGCCCGGACCGACCTTACACGTACTCTTACGTGAGACAAGTTCCACCGAC
Organism: Triticum dicoccoides; assembly: GCF_002162155.2. Lineage (NCBI taxonomy): Eukaryota > Viridiplantae > Streptophyta > Magnoliopsida > Poales > Poaceae > Triticum > Triticum dicoccoides. The sequence goes on along the minus strand of NC_041390.1, from coordinate 375,803,289 downwards.
TGACATGCACTAGTTGCATAAGGTGGCTAGCGGGTGTCTGTCTCTCCCACTTTAGTCGGATCGGATTCGATGAAAAGGGTCCTTATGAAGGGTAAATAGAAATTGGCATATGACGTTGTGGTTTTTGCGTAGCTAAGAAACGTTCTTGCTAGAAACCTATAGCAGCCACGTAAAAACTTGCAACAACAATTAGAGGACGTCTAACTTGTTTTTGCAGCATATGCCGTGTGATGTGATATGGCCAAAAGGATGTGATGAATGATATATGTGATGTATGAGATTGATCATGTTCTTGTAATAGGAATCACGACTTGCATGTCGATGAGTATGACAACCGGCAGGAGCCATAGGAGCTGTCTTAATTTATTTATGACCTGCGTGTCAACTTAAACGTCATGTAATTACTTTACTTTATTGCTATAGCATTAGCCATAGTAGTAGAAGTAATAGATGACGAGACAACTTCAAGAAGACATGATGATGGAGATCATGATGATGGAGATCATGCTGTCATGCCGGTGACAACGATGATCATGGAGCCCCGAAGATGGAGATCAAAAGGAGCAAAATGATATTGGCCATATCATGTCACTATTTGATTCCATGTGATGTTTATCATGTTTTACATCTTATTTGCTTAGAACGACGGTAGCTTAAATAAGATGATCCCTCACTAAAATTTCAAGAAAAGTGTTCCCCCTAACTGTGCACCGTTGCGAAGGTTCGTTGTTTCGAAGCACCATGTGATGGTCGGGTGTGATAGATTCTAACGTTCGAACACAACGGGTGTTGACGAGCCTAGCATGTACAGACATGGCCTCGGGACACATGCGAAACACTTAGGTTGACTTGACGAGCCTAGCATGTATAGACATGGCCTTGGAACACGGAAGACCGAAAGGTCGAACATGAGTCATATAGAAGATACGATAAACATGAGACGTTCATCGTTGATGACTAGTCCGTCTCACGTGATGATCGGACACGGCCTAGTCGATTCGGATCATGTTTCACTTAGATGACTAGAGGGATGTCTATCTGAGTGGGAGTTCATTAAATAATTTGATTAGATGAACTCAATTATCATGAACATAGTCTAAATTGTCTTTGCAAATATGTTGTAGATAAATAGCTCATGTTGTAGCTCCCTGTTTCAATACGTTCCTAGAGAAATATTAAGTTGAAAGATATTGTAAGCAATGATGCAGACTAGGTTCGTAGTCCGAGGAGTGTCCTCACTACTACACAGAAGGCTTACGTCTTTGATGCACCGCTCGATGTGCAAACCCCTACAACGTCGTCTGTGGATGTTGTGAACACCTGACAGACACATCCTGATGACTACTTGATAGTTTAGTGCACCATACATTACGGCTTAGAATCGGGATTCCAATGACGTTTTGAACGCCATAGAACATATGAGATGTTCCAAGAGCTGAAATTGGGATTTCAGGCTCATGCCCGTGTTGAGAGGTGTGAGACCTCTGACAAGTTATTTAGCCAACAAGATGGAGGAGAATAGCTCAGCTAGTGAGCATGTGCTCAGAATGTCTGGGCGCTACAATCACTTAAATCAAGTGGGAGTTAAACTTCCAGATAAGATAGTGATTGATAGAGTTCTCTAGCCACTATCACTAAGCTACTAGATCTTCGTGATGAATTATGACATGCAAGGGATGGAGTTGATCCTGGAGCTGTTCGCGGTGCTTAAGACCGCAAAAGGTAGAAATCAAGAAGGAGCATCAAGTGTTGATGGTTTAACAAGACCACTGGTTTCAAGAAGGGCAAGGGCTAGAAGGGAAACTTCATGGATGGCAAACCAGTTGCCGCTCCAGTGAAGGAACCCAAGGTTGAACCCAAACCCGAGACTAAGTGCTTCTATTATAAGGGGAACGGTCACTGGTAGCGGAATTACCCCAAATGCATGGTAGATAAGAAGGCTGGCAACTTCAACAAAGTATATACGTGTTATTAATGTGTACCTCACTAGTACTCCTGGTAGCACCTGGGTATTGGATACCGGTTCAGTTGCTATTATTGGTGACTTGAAGCAAAAGCTACGGACTAAACGGAGACTGGCTAAGGGCGAGGTGACGATGTGTGTTGGAAGTGTTTCCAAAGTTGATGAGATCACCATCGCACGCTCCATCTGCCTTCGGGATTAGTATTGAACCTAGATAAATGTTATCAGGTGTCTACATTGAGCATGAATATGATTAGATCATGTTCATTGCAATACGGTTATTCATTTAAGTTAGAGAATAATGGTTATTCTGTTTACATGAATAATACCTTCCATGGTCATGCACCCTATGTGAATGGTTCAGTGAATCTCGGTCGTAGTAATACACATGTTCACGCCAAAAGATGTAGATAGTACCACTTTCTTGTGGCACTGCCGCTTAGGTCATATTGGCGTAAGATGCATGAAGAAACTCCATGTCGATGGATGTTTGGAGTCACTTGATTTTGAATCGCTTGACACATGTGAGCCATGCCTCATGGGCAGGATGACTAAGACCCCGTTTTCAGGTACAATGAAACGGGCAAGTGACTTGTCGGAAATCATACATACCGATGCGTGTGATCCAATGAGAATTGAAGCGTGCGGTGGATATCGCTATTTTCTCATCTTCACTGACGATTTGAGTAGATATAGGTATATTTACTTAATGAAGCACAAGTCTGAAACGTTTGAAAAGTTCAAGCGATTTCAGAGTGAAGTTAAGAATCATCATAACAAGAAGATCAAATTCCTACGATCTGATCAATGGGAATTTCTGAGTTATGAGTTTGGCAAACACTTAAGACATTGTGGAATTGTTTCACAGTTGAAGCCACCTGGAACACCACAGGGTAATGGTGTGTCCGAACGTCGTAATCGAACCTTATGGGATATGGTGCGATCTATGGTGTCTCTTACCGATCTACCACTATTATTTTGAGGCTATGCATTAGAGACAGCTGCATTCACTTTAGATAGGACACCATATAAGTCTGTTGAGACGACGCGGTATGAACATTGGTTTGGCAAGAAACCAAAGTTGTCGTTTCTTAATGTTTGGGGCTGCGATGCTTAAGGCTTCAGCCGGAGAAGCTCGAACCCAAAGCGGACAAACACATCTTCATAGGATACCCAAAGGTGACAGTTGGGTATACCTTCTATCTCAGATCCGAGGGCAAATTGTTTGTCGCTAAGAACGGGTCCTTTCTCGAGAAGGAGTTTCTCTCGAAAGAATTGAGTGGGAGGAAGAGAGAACTTGATGAGGTTGTCGAACCATTACTTCAACCAGAGAGTGATGCAACACAGAAAGATGTTTTCTGTGGAGCCTACGTCTGTTGAATAGGAAGTTAATGATAGTGATCATGAAGCTTTGGATCAAGTTGCTATCGAACCTCGTAGGTCGACAAGGATATGTACTACTCCTGAGTGGTACGGTAATCCTGTCTTAGATATCATGTTGTTAGACAACAATGAACCTACGAGCTATGGAGAAGCGATGGTGGGCCTGTATTCCGACAAATGGTTAGAAGCCATGAAATCCGAGATAGGATCCATGTATCAGAACAAAGTTTGGACTTTGGTGGACTTGCTCGATGATCAGCGAGCCATTGAGATAAATGGATCTTCAAGAAAAAGACGGACGTGGGCGGTAATGTTACGTCTATGAAGCTCGACTTGTGGGAAAGAGTCTTTTAACAAGTTCAAGGAGTTGACTACGATGAGAATTTCTCACCCGTAGCGATGCTTAAGTCCGTCGGAATCATGTTAGCATTAGCTGTATTTTTCGATTATCAAATCCGACAGATGGATGTCAAAAACAAGTTTTCTTACCAGTTTTCGTAAGAAAGAGTTGTATGTGATACAATCAAAGGTTTTGTCGATCCTAAGGATGCTAAAAGATATGCTGGCTCCAGCAATCCTTCTATGGACTAGAGCAAGCATCTCGGAGTCAGAATATATGCTTTGATGGAGTGATCAAAGCTTTTAGGTTTATACAATGTTTGCTAGAAACTTGTATTTACAAGAAAGTGAGTGGGAGCACTACAACATTTCTGATAAGTATATGTGGATGACATATTGCTGATTCGAAATAATGTAGAATTTCTGGAAAGCATAAACGGATGTTTGAAGAGTGTTCTTCAAAGGAAGACCTGGATAAAGCTGCTTACATATTGGGCATCAAGATCTATAGAGATAGATCAAGACGCCTAATGATACTTTCAAAGAACGCACACCTTGACATGTTTTTGAAGGAGTTCAAAATAGATCAGTCAAAGAAGGGGTTCTTACCTGAGTTGTAAGGTGTGAAGTTGAGTAAGACTCGAGGATTGACCACGGCAGAAGAAAGAGGAAGGACAAAGGTCGTCCCCTATGCTTTTTTCATAGGCTCTATACGGTATGCCATGCTGAGTACCGCACCTGATGTGTGCCTTGCCACATGTCTGGAAAGAGGGTACAAAGGTGATCTAGGAGTGGATCACCAGATAGCGGTCAAAATTATCCTTAGAGGAATAAGGAAATGTTTCTCGGTTATGGAGGTGATAAAGAGTTCGACGTAAAGAGTTACGTCGATGCAAGCTTAACACCTATCCGGATAGCTCTGAGTAGAGATACAAGATACGTATAATGGAGCAACAATTTGGAATAGCTCCAAGTGAAACGTGGTAGCAGCATCTACGATATGACATAAAGTTTTGCGAAATATATAGGGATCTGAATATTGCAGACCCGTTGACTACAACCTCTCTCACAAGCATAACATGATCAAACCCAGAACTCATTGACTATTAATCACATAGTGATGTGAACTAGATTAGTGACTCTAGTAAACTCTTTGGATGTTGGTCACATGGCGATGTGACCTGTGAGTGTTAATCACATGGCAATGTGAACTAGATTATTGACTGTGCAAGTGGGAGACTGTTGGAAATATGCCCTAGAGGCAATAATAAATTAGTTGTTATTATATTATATTTCATTGTTCATGATAATCGTTTATTATCCATGCTAGAATTGTATTGATAGGAAACTCAGATACATGTGTGGATACATAGACAACACCATGTCCCTAGTAAGCCTCTAGTTGACTAGCTCGTTGATCAATAGATGGTTACGGTTTCCTGACCATGGACATTGGATGTCGTTGATAACGGGATCACATCATTAGGAGAATGATGTGATGGACAAGACCCAATCCTAAGCCTAGCACAAGATCGTGTAGTTCGTATGCTAAAGCTTTTCTAATGTCAAGTATCATTTCCTTAGACCATGAGATTGTGCAACTCCTGGATACCGTAGGAGTGCTTTGGGTGTGCCAAACGTCACAACGTAACTGGGTGGCTATAAAGGTGCACTACGAGTATCTCTGAAAGTGTCTGTTGGGTTGGCACGAATCGAGACTGGGATTTTTCACTCCGTGTAAACGGAGAGGTATGTCTGGGCCCACTCGGTAGGACATCATCATAATGTGGACAATGTGATCAAGGAGTTGATCACGGGATCATGTGTCACAGAACGAGTAAAGAGACTCGCCGGTAATGAGATTGAACAAGGTATCGGGATACCGACGATCGAATCTCGGGCAAGTATCGTATCGATAGACAAAGGGAATTGTATACGGGATTGATTGAATCCTTGACATCGTGGTTCATCCGATGAGATCATCGTGGAGCATGTGGGAGCCAACATGGGTATCCAGATCCCGCTGTTGGTTATTGATCGGAGAGTTGTCTCGGCCATGTCTGCCTGACTCCCGAGCCCGTAGGGTCTACACACTTAAGGTTCGATGACGCTAGGGTTATAGGGAATAGATGTACGTGGTCATCGAATGTTGTTCGGAGTCCCGGATGAGATCCCGGACATCATGAGGAGTTCCGAAATGGTCCGGAGGAAAAGATTTATATATGTGAAGTCATCGTACGGTCACCGGAATAATTCCGGGGGTTACCGGTATTGTACCAGGACCACCGAAGGGATTCCGGGGGTCCACCGGGAGGGTCCACCTGCCCCGGAGGGCCCTATGGGCTGTGTGTGGAGAGGGACCAGCCCCTTAGTGGGATGGGCACCTCCCCCTAGGGTATGTAGATGCACTCTCCTTCCCCTCGTTGCTAGATTACTCCATAGATTGATCTTGGTGATGCGTAGAAAATTTTAAATTTCTGCTACGATCCCCAACATCACCTTCTTCACCATTGCATCAAGAAGTTGAGCCTCACGAATCTGATCTTCCAAAGTAGGAGAGACTTGGAGGTTGGCAAGGAATCCTTGAGGAACAACTTGGAGATTAAGTTTGCGGAAAGCTTCACAAAGATCCGGTTGGAAGGGCTTGAGAATCAAACTGTTGCAGTAAGCCTTCCTGCTCAAAGAGTCTACAATGACATTGGCCTTGCCTGGAGTATATTCAATATCGGATTATACTCTTGAATCATTTCGACCCAACGAGTCTTCCTGAGGTTGAGGTTGGGTTGAGTGAAGATGTACTTGAGACTCTTATGATCAGTGAAGGTGTCCACTTTCCTTCCCAACAAGAGATGTCTCCATGTTAAAAGAGCATGGACAACTGCCGCTAACTCGAGGTCATGAGTGGGGTAGTTCTTTTCGTTGGGCTTCAACTGGCGAGTGGTATAGGCCACAACTTTCTTCTCTTGCATTAACACGGCACCGAGACCTTGAAGGGAAGCATCACAGGAAACCTCAAATGGTTTGGATTCATCAGGAGGAGTCAGAACTAGAGCTGTGAGTAACTTCTCTTTGAGGGTGTTGAAAGCGATGTCACATTTAGGCGTCCAGACATACTTCACATGCTTCTGGAGAAGGTTGGAAAGAGGCTTCGCGATCTTAGAGAAATTCTCAACGAATCTTCGACAATAGCTTGCGAGCCCAAGAAAGCTGCGGAGCTGCTTGACATTCTGAGGCGGTTCCCAATTCACAATTGTAGACACCTTCTCAGGATTAACAGCTATGCCCTTGGCTGAGATGATATGCCCAAGGCAGAGAACCTCATCGAGCCAAAACTCACACTTTGAAAACTTCGCATAGAACTGATGTTCTCTGAGTTTGTCCAGCACCAATCTCAAGTGCTTGGCGTGATCCTCCTTGTTCTTGGAAAAGACCAAAATGTCATCGAGATAGACCAAGACGAAGTCATTTGTGTAAGGGTTGAAGATGAAGTTCATCATGCGAGAGAATGTTGGAGGAGCGTTGACAAGGCCGAAAGACATGACAGTGTATTCATATGAACCATAGCTTGTTCTAAATGTTGTCTTGGGGATGTCTTGTTCACGAATGCGAATCTGATGATAGGCCATACGGAGGTCAAGCTTGGAGAATACTTGAGCACCTTTGAGTTGTTCGAAAAGCTCATTGATGTTGGGAAGTGGGTACTTGTTCTTTATGGTCTTCTTGTTCAATGGACGGTAGTCGACACAAAGTCGGTCCGTGCCATCCTTATTCTTGACAAAAAGAACACCACAACCCCATGGAGAAGAACTTGGTCGGATCATACCCATACGCTCTTGTATATTGAGTTGTTTCTTCAGCTCCTTCAACTCTTCTGGTCCAAGCTTGTAAGGACATTTGCAAACAGGTTCTGTTCCAGGCTCAAGATCGATGACGAATTCAACTGGCCGGTGAGGAGGCATTCCTGGAAGCTCTTCTGGAAAGACGTCTTGATATTCACAAACGACTGGAATCTGAGAGATGGCATTCAACTCGCCCTTCTCATTGAGAGAAAATAGTCAAATGGTATCGTCACGAGTGGCAAAGACAATCACATCCTCAGACGAGTGTGTCAATTGAATGTGTGTTGCAGCACAATCAAGTTGAGCCTTGTGCTTAGAAAGCCAGTCCATTCCGAGAATAAGATCAATATCCGAGTCACCAAGAACATTAGGAGAAGACAGAAACTTATAGTCACCCATCTTGATAGACACATCCAGAACGAATACTCGAGAAGTCATTTGTTGGGCCGGAGAAACAATAGATAGAGGTCTCGGCAATACTTGAGTAAACAAATCATGCATAGCCACAAAAGTTCTAGAAATGAAAGAATGTGATGCACCAGTATCAAAAAGGACTTTTGCAGGAATATCATTAACAGGAAGGTTACCCATGATCACTTCTGAAGAGTCCTCTGCCTGAGCTGCGTTCATCATGTTGACCTTTGCAAACTTGGGATTATGCTTGACCACTGCATTGCTGGCAGATCTCACAGGAGGAGGAGGCGGAAGACGCCTCTGGTTGAAGCACTTTTTTGCATAGTGACCCTTCTGCTGACACTTGTTGCACGTAACCTCTGAAAGCGGACAGTGATACGGAGCACTTGACCTTAGAGCATGAGACGAAGCTTTGTTCTGAAAGCCTGGGTTGGGTGGGTGGGAAGATCCATTGCCACCTTTACTCTTTTGCTGATAAGCCTGACAGAACGGAGGAGGAGGAGGCAACCAGTACTTTTGCTGCTTAGCTGCCACTTGAGTTGAAGAAGAAGAAGAAGGAGTTGCATCCCTGACTCTCTTCTTAGAAGCATCGCACTTGAGCTGAGCAGCCTCTTGCTTTAGTGCTATGTTGTAGAACTCATCATACTGTTTCGGCTCAAAAAGCACAAGAGCTAGTTGCAGATCTTCACTGAGGCCACCTCTGAACTGATAAATCATGCTCTTCTCGTCAGGGACGTCTTGCTTGGCGAAGCGAGCGAGCCTCTGGAACATGATGTTGTATTGGTAAACAGACATACTGCCTTGCTTCAGATTGCGGAACTCCTCACGCTTACTCTCAACAACACTCTGAGGAATGTGGTGAGCTTTGAAGTCTCGACGAAAATCATCCCAGGTAATCACACGACCTCCTCTGGAATCTTTGTATTGTTGATACCACTCAGCAGCTTGGTCTTTGAGTTGGAATGAAGCAAACTTGAAAAAGTCCTCAGGCCTGACATTGCTACACTCAAAATGTTTGCAGATATCCACGAGCCAATTGTCAGCGTCTATGGCCTCGACACAGTTACTGAAAGACTTCGGCTGGTTTGCGAGGAACTGGTTGAGGGTAGCAAACTGAACTTGATTGTTGCCATGGCCTTGATTTCCTTGGTTGCACTCTTGCAAGAGTTGCATAAGCATCTCCGTGTTGGCGTTGGTGGCGGCCATCACAAATTGCCATGCCTCCGGAGGTGGAGGTGGTGCGGTGGTTTCAGATTCAGACGCGTTGGAGGAGCCATCCTGAAGAGGGTGACATCTGTTAGCATCTTGAAAGTCATATATTCAAGCTGAATCAATGGATTGAAATTGCAACATATAGCCTTAACATTCGAACAAAAATGAACGAATGAATTCCAAAGTAAATGATCACACTTTCATAAATTGAGAAGCCACTTAAATAGAGGTAGATCAATAAAACAACAAGGTACGGATATGAACAAATAATTGTTAAGGATTACCCAATCACAAACCAAATATCTGCGGAAGAAATACTAGAGCTACATGAATTCGCACTTATGAAACTCCTGAAACTTTCTAGTTATGCAATCAGGTGTTGGGGATACAGGGGAAGCATAATATCTCACCCAAAACTAGCAAATCCTACATCCAGCTGTATCCATCCTTCAACACATAACCAAGAAACCTTCGGAAATCATTTACCTCAACCTTTGAAAAGCATCCGTTATACTAGTTATGGCAATACTCCCGAACTCCCTCCCAGTATTGGGTGGTGTCGAGGTTATCTCACCAACTACTGCATAAAGGAGATTTTCGATGTCGGCTAACTCAGGTATTCCAGAACTACAACGATAAAATTGTGACGACAACACCTCGGAGCTCAACTCCTCGGGACACTGCCACAACCCCTAAATGTCAGGAGGCACCAGGAACAATGTTCTCGTCACAAAACCATCGGAACGATTCCAAGATACTGGCGTGATCCTAAAAAAAATTGAGAAATTTTAGAAGAGAAGAGTCAAAACTCTATGTCAGGAGGACTCACCAGAGCAACGAAGGGACTGAGGGGTAAAAAAGAATCCTTCTCTCTGATATATATAATCCTATAAGACTCAAAACATTTCTTTAGACTCAACAACGCCAGCGATTCAATCAAGCAAGGGGCTCCTAAGTCGGGGAAGGCTCTGATTACCAACTTGTAACACCCACGATGCGGCTATATCTCCCACGTGTCGAAGCACGACGTAGAGGCATAACCGCATTGTAGGCATGTCGCAAGAGGGGTGATCTTTATACATCCCACGTACTGAATAAGAACGAGGTACAGAGTTGGCTTACAATCGCCACTTCATTCATTACATAAATATAGAATTGCATCATCCAGAATACAATCAAGGTCTGACTACAGAACCAAAATAAAGACAACCCCAAATGCATAAGATCCTCGATCGCCCAAACTGGGCTCCACTACTGATCGTCTGGAAAGGAAACATAGTAACGTCCTGAGTCCTCATCGAACTCCCACTTGAGTTCGGTCGCATCCCCTGGAATGGCAGCATCGGCACCTGCATCTGGTTTTTGAAATAATCTGTGAGTCACGGGGACTCAGCAATCTCACACCCTCGCGATCAAGACTACTTAAGCTTATGGGTTGGAAAAGGTAGTGAGGTGGAGCTGCAGCAAGCACTAGCATATATGGTGGCTAACATACGCAAATTAGAGAGAGAAGAGAAGGCACAGCATGGTCGAGAAGCTACAAAGATCAAGAAGTGATCCTAAAACTACTTACGTTCAAGCATAACACGAGACCGTGTTCTCTTCCCGGACTCCGCCGAAAAGAGACCATCACGACTAAACACGCGGTTTATCCATTATAATTAAGTTAGGTGTCAAGTTCTCTACAGCCGGATATTAACAAATTCCCATCTGCCCATAACCGCGGACACGGCTTTTGAAAGTTCAAATCCCTGCAGGGGTGTCCCAACTTAGCCCATCACAAGCTCTCATGGTCAACGAAGGATATTCCTTCTCCCAGGAAGACCCGATCAGACTCGGAATCCCGGTTACAAGACATTTCGACAATGGTAAAACAAGACCAGCAAAGCCACCCGAATGTGCCGACAAATCCCGATAGGAGCTTCACATATCTCGTTCTCAGGGCACATCGGATAAGCAATCCGTACAACTAAAACCAACCCTCGAGTTTCCCCGAGGTGGCGCTGCAAGGGGCTCTAGTTTGGACCAACACTCAGAGGAGCACTGGCCCGGGGGCTTAAAATAAAGATGACCCTTGAGTCCGCGGAACCCAACGGAAAAAGGCTTAGGTGGGAAATGGTAAAACCAAGGTTGGGCCTTGCTAGAGGTGTTTTATTCAAGGCGAATTGTCAAGGGGTTCCCAACTGTGCAAGGAACACAAAATCAAGGAACATAACACCGATATGACGGAAACTAGGGCAGCAGGAGTGGAACAAAACACTAGGCATAAGGCCGAGCCTTCCACCCTTTACCAAGTATATCGGTGCGTTAAAGTAAACAAGATATAATAATGATATCCCAACAATAATCATGTTCCAAAAAGGAACAAACTCCAATCTTCACCTGCAACTAGCAACGCTATAAGAGGGGCTGAGCAAAGCGGTAACATAGCCAAGCAACGGTTTGCTAGGACAAGGTGGGTTAGAGGTTTGACATGGCAATATGGGAGGCATGATAAAGCATGTGGTAGGTATCGCGGCATAGGCATAGCAATAGAGTGAGCAACTAGCAAGCAAAGATAGAAGTGATTTCGAGGGTATGGTCATCTTGCCTGCAAAGTTCTTCGAGTTGACGTAAGCTTGATCCTCGTAAGCGTACTCAACGGGTTCCTCGATCACGTACTAGTCTCCTAGATCTACCTAAGGCAAGAACACAAGCAAGGGAAAACACAATCAACCACGGTGCAATGCGCAAGCAACATGATGCAAAACATGGCATGATATGCATGATGTAAAATGCAATGCATATGTGTGCTCTGAAAGGAAAAGATTGAACCAGGCCTCAACTTGGCAAACCAAGAGCGCCGCTGGAAAGATGAGTTGATTTTGGTCGAAATCGATATAAAGATCGCCGGAAACGGATGCACGGTTTGCAAATGGCAAGCAAAACAAAAATGGCACGATTCTGCGATTAATAGCACAATGCCATCTAAAATGCAACAACAAACTAAGCTACTGCACTCTAACATAGCAACAAAGCACATGGCAGTGATCTACTCAAGATGCTTGACAAAAGATGAACACTGAGGTACGGCTAAATCACACAATAGCAGGTTCAAACAAGCATGGCAAAAGTGCAAAAGATAACAGCATCACAGACTTCATGAAAATAACAAGAAGCCAGGATTTAACATCAGGAAGCAATGTTTAGAGCAAGATGACAACATGCTATAGGATCAGATCATAGCAATACAAGGCATGGCATGAAACTACTCAAAGCATAAACAAAAGTCCCTTAATGACCATAAGCCAAAAGGGCACATAAAACATGATGGCACCCATGTAAACATAGCAAGTTTCGTTAACAGATTCAGACATAGCAGAAAACTGGACATGGCAAAAACAGAGTTACATAGGCATGTTTGCGATCTCGATGCACTCAATACAAGGCATTTCATGACAATCTAAGCATACCTCCAGCAAGAAGACATGTTCAAGAAGCTAACCACGGCAAGAACAATCTCATAGCATGCATGGAACAACTACAACAACCTTGGCAAAATTGATTAACACGTAAACAATCTGCCAGGAACATTTTATAGCAAAAGTAGAGCAAGATTGAGTCATGATAGGTTACTCCATAATTGCAAACAAAGGCATGTATGGATAGAGCATAACCATATGCTCAAATCATCCTTACTGGACATGCTCAAAAGAGGCATGGATCACTCTGTAGCAACATGAATACATGGCATACAAAATAACATCAGGGAAATGACTTTGAAGAATTCTAAGTCCCTGAAATCAGCAACATCTCAAGAGCTACTTTGCATTCTTGTGCTAGTCACCACATTGAGCACAAAAATACATGGCATACCTGTAAAGATGGCATGGCATAGCCCAAAACACATGTAGGGCTCAAGTTCATAGGAGGCACACAACAATCATGGAAAAAATGAAAAATGCTCATAATCCGATAAGAATCAGGAACTAACATTTTATAGCACTCTTGCAACAGCATTTTAGTCATCAAGATGGACTCAAACAAGCATGATCCAATGGAACAAAATGAAGAGGACATCCTTATGAACATTTTGGTATATGGCACGCCCAAAATGGAGCTACGGATTCAGAGTTATGACAAGATGAATAGGGCCTGAAAACATGAGAGGGAAAGGGACTTAGCAACGAAAACAACCTCTGGATTGGATCTAGGGTTGACTTTGCACGGAAGTCGAGGATCGCCAGAGACTTGCCGGAGATGGACGAGGACGGCGGCCGGCGAGGTCGGGGTCGCCGGATCTGGCCCTCCTGTGGCCGGATCTGGCCGAAGGTGGAGGAAGAAGGCGCGGGGCGGCGGCGACAGCGTGGCTTGCAGGAGGTGCGGCGGCGGTGATGGCGGCACGGTGGCGGAGCTCTCCGGTGGTGCGCCGGCGACGGAGGCGGCCTGGCGCGCGGGCGGCGGGGCAGGCGGGCGTGGGCGACGAGCGGGGACCCGGGCGTGTGGGCCGCGAGGGCCTCGCCTGGGCCCGGCGGGCCTGCACGGGAGGGGCGGCGAAGTGGGCGCGGGCAGTGGCGAATCAGGAGGCGACACGTGGTGGCGGCGCGGGGAAGTTGGACACGTCCGTCAGTGGCGGTTTTGTCCGGCGGCGCGAGGTCGAAGGAGGTTAGGGTTCATCCGCAAATTTCGGGGAGATGCACATATTTATAGGTAGAGGGAGCTAGGGGAGTCCAAATTAGGTGCGGTTTTCGGCCACGCGATCGTGATCGAACGGCCGAGAGGATGGAGGGGGTTTGGATGGGTTTTGGGCCACCTTGAAAAGGGTGTTGGGCTGCAACAGACATGATGCCTTTACGGTTCCTCGGTTAACCGTTGGAGTATCAAACGGACTCCAAATGGCACGAAACTTGACAGGCGGTCTACCGGTGGTGTACCAAGGCCGCTTGGCAAATCTTAGTCCAATCCAAGAACGTTTAACGCCTGCACACGAAAAGAGGCAAAAGGGGGCGCCAGAGGACGCAGGAGCGCCCGAATGCAAAACAGACAATAGGGAAAATGCTCGGATGCATGAGACGAACACGTATGCAAATGCGATGCACATGATGACATGATGTGAGATGCATGACATGGACAAAATGCAAAACAAAGACAAAACCCAACCATGAGGGAATATCATAACTTAGAGCCGAAGATGGCAAGAGTTGGAAGACAATTATGGCAAGTTACATACCGGGCGTTACACATCATATACAACTCTTCTTCCAAAAATCCATTCAGGAATGCAGTCTTTTACATCCATTTGCCAAATTTCATAATCATAAAATGCGGTAATAGCTAACATGATTCGGACGGACTTAAGCATCGCTACGGGTGAGAAGGTCTCATCGTAGTCAACTCCTTGAACTTGTCGAAAACCTTTCGCAACAAGTCGAGCTTTGTAGACAGTAACATTACCATCAGCGTTTGTCTTCTTGTTGAAGATCCATTTATTCTCGATGTCTTGCCGAACATCAGGCAAGTCAACCAAAGTCCACACTTTGTTCTGATACATGGATCCCATCTCAGATTTCATGGCCTCAAGCCATTTTGCGGAATCTAGGCTCATCATCGCTTCCTCATAGTTTGTAGGTTCATCATGGTCTAGTAACATGACTTCCAGAACAGGATTACCGTACCACTCTGGTGCGGATCTTACTCTGGTTGACCTACGAGGTCCGGTAGTAACTTGATCTGAAGTTTCATGATCATCATCATTAGCTTCCTCACTAATTGGTGTAGGTGTCACAGAAACTGGTTTATGTGATGAGCTACTTTCCAATAAGGGGGCAGGTACAGTTACCTCATCAAGTTCTACTTTCCTCCCACTCACTTCTTTCGAGAGAAACTCCTTCTCTAGAAAGGATCCATTCTTAGCAACAAAAGTCTTGCCTTCGGATATGTGATAGAAGGTGTACCCAACTGTCTCTTTTGGGTATCCTATGAAGACACATTTCTCCGATTTGGGTTCGAGCTTATCAGGTTGGAGCTTTTTCACATAAGCATCGCAGCCCCAAACTTTAAGAAACGACAACTTTGGTTTCTTGCCAAACCACAGTTCATAAGGAGTCATCTCAACGGATTTAGATGGTGCCCTATTTAACGTGAATGCAGCTGTCACTAAAACATAACCCCAAAATGATAGCGGTAAATCAGTAAGAGACATCATAGATCGCACCATATCTAGTAAAGTACGATTACGACGCTCGGACACACCATTACGTTATGGTGTTCCGGGTGGCGTGAGTTGCGAAACTATTCCGCATTGTTTCAAATGAAGATCAAACTCGTAACTCAAATATTCTCCTCCATGATCAGATTGTAGAAATTTTATTTTCTTGTTACGATGATTTTCCACTTCACTCTGAAATTCTTTGAACTTTTCAAATGTTTCAGACTTATGTTTCACCAAGTAGATATACCCATATCTACTCAAATCATCTGTGAACGTGAGAAAATAACGATACCCGCCGCGAGCTTCAATTTTCATCGGACCACATACATCAGCTCCTAGAACATCTCATATGCTCCATGACGTTTAAAACGTCGTTGAAGTCCCGGTTCTAAGCCGTAAAGCATGGCACAATGAACTATCGAGTAGTCATCAGCTTTACTTTACCAGACATTCATAACATCTGGTGTTGCTCCTGCAGCAGGTTTGGCACTTAGCGGTGCTTCCAGGACGTAATTCTTCTATGCAGCAATGAGGATAATCCTCAAGTTACGGACCCAGTCCGTGTAATTGCTACCATCATCTTTCAACTTTGCTTTCTCAAGGAACGCATTAAAATTCAATGGAACAACAGCACGGGCCATCTATCTACAACAACATAGACATGCAAAATACTATCAGGTACTAAGTTAATGATAAATTAAGGTTTAGTTAATCAAATTGTTAAAGAACTCCCACTTAGATAGACATCCCTCTAATCATCTAAGTGATCACGTGATCCATATCAACTAAACCATGTCCGATCATCACGTGAGATGGAGTAGTTTTCAATGGTGAACATCAATATGTTGATCATATCTTCTATATGATTCACGCTCGACCTTTCGGTCTCTAGTGTTCCGAGGCCATATCTGCATATGCTAGGCTCGTCAAGTTTAACCCGAGTATTCTGCATGTGAAAAACTGGCTTGCACCCGTTGTATGTGAATGTAGAGCTTATCACACCCGATCATCACGTGGTGTCTCGGCACGACGAACTTTCGCAATGGTGCATACTCAGGGAGAACACTTGTACCTTGAAATTTAGTGAGAGATCTTCTTATAATGCTACCGTTGATCTAAGCAAAATAAGATGCATAAAAGATAAACATCAGATGCAATCAATATAAGTGATATGATATGGCCATCATCATCTTGTGCTTGTGATCTCCATCTCCGAAGCACCGTCATGATCACCATTGTCACCGGCGTGACACCTTGATATCCATCGTAGCATCGTTGTCGTCTCGCCAACTATTGCTTCTACGCCTATCACTACCGCTTAGTGATAAAGTAAAGCAATTACAGGGCGATTGCATTGCATACAATAAAGCGACAACCATATGGCTCCTGCCAGTTGCCGATAACTCGGTTGCAAAACATGATCATCTCATACAACAAAATATAGCATCATGTCTTGACCATATCACATCACAACATGCCCTGCAAAAACAAGTTAGACGTCCTCTACTTTGTTGTTGCAAGTTTTATGTGGCTGCTATGGGCTGAGCAAGAACTGTTCTTACCTACGCATCAAAACCACAACAATAGTTTGTTAAGTTAGTATTGTTTTAACCTTCTCAAGGACCGGGCGTAGCCACACTCGGTTCAACTGAAGTTGGAGAAACTGACACCCGCCAGCCACCTGTGTGCAAAGCACGTCGGTAGAACCAGTCTCGCGTAAGCGTACGCGTAATGTCGGTCCTGGCCGCTTCATCAAACAATACCGCCGAACCAAAGTATGACATGCTGGTAAGTAGTTTGACTTGTATCGCCCATAACTCACTTGTGTTCTACTCGTGCATATAACATCTACGCATAAACCTGGCTCGGATGCCACTGTTGGGGAACATAGTAATTTCAAAAAAATTCGTACGCACACGCAAGATCATGGTGATGCATAGCAACGAGAGGGAAGAGTATCGTCCACGTACCCTCGTAGACCGTAAGAGGAAGCGTTATGAGAACGCGGTTGATGTAGTCGAACGTCTTCACGATCCGACCGATCAAAGTACCGAACGCACGGCACCTCCGAGTTTAGCACACGTTCAGCTCGATGACGTACCATGAACTCTTATCCAGCAGAGCTTCATGGGAGAGTTCCGTCAGCACGAAGGTGTGTTGACGGTGATGATGTTGCTACCAACGCAGGGCTTCGCCTAAGCACCGCTACGATATGATAGAGGTGGATTATGGTGGAGGGGGGCACCGCACACGGCTAAGGGATCAATGATCAACTTGTGTCTAGAGGTGCCCCCTGCCCCCGTATACAAAGGAGTAAGGGGGGAGGCCGGCCAGCCCTCTATGGCGCGCCAAGAGGAGGAGTCCTCATCCTAGTAGGAGTAGGACTCCCCTCTTTCCTACTCCTACTAGGAGGGGGAAAGAAACGGGGAGAGGGAGAAGGAAAGGGGGGCGTCGCCCCCCTCTCCTAGTCCAATTCGTACCAGAGGGGGAGGGGCGCGCGTCCTGCCCTAGGCCAGCCCTCTCTCTCTCCACTAAGGCCCATTATTTCTCCTGGGGGGTCCGGTAACCCTCCGGCACTCCGGTTTTCTCTGAAATCACCCGGAACACTTCTGGTGTCCGAATATAGTCAACCGATATATCGATCTTTACGTCTTGACCATTTCGAGAATCCTCGTCATATCCGTGATCATATCCGGGACTTCAAACTACCTTCGGTACATCAAAACACAAAAACTCATAATACCAATCGTCACTGAACTTTAAGTGTGCGGACCCTACAGGTTCGAGAACTATGTAGACATGACCGAGACACGTCTCCGGTCAATAACCAATAGCGGGACCTGGATGTTCATATTGGCTCCCACATATTCTACAAAGATCTTTATCGGTCAAACCGCATAATAGCATACGTTGTTCCCTTTGTCATCGGTATGTTACTTGCCCGAGATTCGATCGTCGGTATCTCAATACCTAGTTCAATCTCGATACCGGCAAGTCTCTTTACTCGTTATAATGCATCATCCTGCAACTAACTCATTAGTTACAATGCTTGCAAGGCTTTATAGTGATGTGCATCACCGAGTGGGCCCAGAGATATCTCTCCAACAATCGGAGTGACAAATCCTAATCTTGATCTATGTCAACTCAACAAGTACCATCGGAGACACCTGTAGAGCACCTTTATAATCACCCAGTTACATTGTGACGTTTGGTAGCACACAAAGTGTTCCTACGGTAATCAGGAGTTACATAATCTCATAGTCATAGGAACATGTATAACTCACGAAGAAAGCAATAGCAGTAAACTAAAACGATCAAGTGTTAATCTAACGAAATGGGTCAAGTCAATCACATCATTCTCCTAATGACGTGATCCCATTTATCAAATGACAACTCATGTCTATGGTTAGGAAACATAACCATCTTTGATCAACAAGCTAGTCAAGTAGAGTCATACTAGTGACAATCTATTTGTCTATGTATTCACACATGTATCATGTTTCCGGTTAATACAATTCTAGCATGAATAATAAAAATTTATCATAATATAAGGAAATAAATAATAACTTTATTATTTCCTCTAGGGCATATTTCCTTCACATACCACCTTTGGTGACGGGATGATATCTGTTGTCTCTTATGGCTTTCAAAAAAATCGCGCGTCAACATAGAACAACAAGAGTGTTGTGTCAATTTTTGGGATTTTTTAGGGTTTGTTTGGACATTTTTATGCATTAACTGAGTTTTCAATGAATTTATGTACATAATTCAAATTTGAACTACATGCACATGCTCCAGTGCATATAAATTGGTTGAAAAATCAAATTTGTGTCCTTGGGTGCATGCTTAGGTCCCATTCAAGAAATGGGAACGAGTTTCAAACACCTGGGCACCGTTGATTGCCGGTAAAACATTGAGATGCCTCGTTTTTAAATTCTAGTAAATCCAAAACTCGTCTGAAATTCATGAAACTTGGCATGCTATCATGGAGCAGCATCAACATGCCATGTTAAAAAAATTATCCCATTTGGGGCAGGTTCGGGTATATGCTTCTCACAAACCAGAGCTTCTCACAACAAGCATGATGGTTTCGGTAGGGAATGTCCCACCTTTGGGGATGAAATGATATCCATTGCCTCTTATTGCTTTCAAAAAATTTCTCGTGTCAACATAGAACAACAGGAGTGTTGTGTTAATTTTTGGGATTTTTCGGGGTTCGTTTGGACATTTTTATGCATTAACTGAGTTTTCAATGCATTTATGTGCATAATTCAAATTTGAACTACATGCACATGCTCCAATGCATATAAATTGGTTGAAAAATCAAATATGTGTCCTTGGGTGCATGCTTAGGTCGCATGCAAGAAATGCGAATGAATTTCAAACACCAGGGCACCGTTGATTGCCGGTAAAACATTGAGATGCCTCGTTTTTAAATTCTAGTAAATCCAAAACTCGTCTGAAATTCATGAAACTTGGCATGCTTTCATGGAGCGGCATCAACATGCCATGGTAAAAGAAAATCCTGTTTGGAGCAGGTTTGGGTATATGCTTCTCACAAACCAGAGCTTCTCACAACAAGCATCATGGTTTCAGTAGGGAACATCCCACCTTTGGGGACGAAACAATATCCACTGCCTCTTATTGCTTCCAAAAAAATTCTCGTGTCAACATAGAACAACCGGAGTGTTGTGTCAATTTTTGTGATTTTTTGGGGTTCTTTTGGACATTTTTATGCATTAACTGACTTTTCAATGCATTTATGTGCATAATTCAAATTTGAACTACATGCACATGCTCCAGTGCATATGAATTGGTTTAAAATCAAATATGTGTCCTTGGGTGCATGCTTAGGTCCCATGCAAGAAATGGGAATGAATTTCAAACACCAAGGCACCGTTGCTTGCCGACAAAATATTGAGATGCCTTTTTTTAAAATTTTAGTAAACCCAAAACTCGTCTGAAATTCATGAAACTTGGCATGCTATCATGGAATGGCACCCGACATGATGTGGTATTTTTCATGTCCATTTTGAGAGAAGGCGCACTCGAATAATGACAGCCAACAAATGCATTTTGAAAAAAATAGCTGCCACTTTAATATCTCAAATGTTTGTATAATTCAAACCATGTGCGTTCTGTTAACCATTCATGTGACGCCATGTGTCTTGGTTTTAATGGCTGTAGGAGGGGCCGTGTGGACAGCTGCTTGACCTTGACTGAATGGGAGGCGTACGAGCGCAGTCCGGTGTGCAGGCTGACTGAGAGGCGTGCAAGCTGCCCTCCAATGCACAGGCTCACCGGGAAGCATGCGAGTTGTATGCTGCGCAGGCTTACTGGGAAGCGAGCCCTTTGACTTCCATGGCCGCCCGCCTTCCACTCCATTAATGGCGCCTGAGCTGCTATTTAATATGGGCGGCCTTAGTGTTCACCTCC
>NC_041390.1:375760481-375782239 GCF_002162155.2 Triticum dicoccoides | reverse complement strand
CAAGTTTGGTGAAGTCGACTCCGAGCCAGAGGAGATAGAAAATAAGGAGGAATGGGGCCTCATGGACATGGCCCAGAACAAGTTGGTCGTGGAAGTAGCTGCCCCCGCTCCCGTCTCATCTCCCATCCCCGCGCCCGCGCCAGCGACCATCCCCGTAGCATTGACCTGGTCACACAGCACTATCGCAGAGTTGAAGCTGCGGGCGTCAGCGATGTCTCCGCGGACCCGTGCGAGCTCGTGTACATGCCAGCGCCCGTGCCCGTGCACGTGCGCGCCCCTCCACCCACTGTGGCGCCAGACCCCATGCGTTTGGCTGCACCCGCCACGCCCGTGCGCGCCCCTCCACCCACCGCGCCACCGGTCCCCGTGCGTTTGGCTGTACCCGCTGTGCCCGTGCCCATGCCCCCCCCCCTCAGCGGCATGGGACGCTGCCATCGACCTCTACCTCTCAGCGGCGCCAATTGTCGTCCTCCCGCGCCCCGCCCATAGATCGCGAGACGACATGATGTTTGATTTACAAGTGAAGAACATTTTGTGCTGCCTTGAAGACTTCAACAACGGCGTCCCAAAGGATGACAACTACAACTAGGGCGCGGCACACCGCCTCTGCCACCACCGGAAATATTTTTTTGGGGTTTAATATTGTATCTCGAATTCTCGATCATATAAATATAAATTCGCAGTGTGACTGAATGAAAGATATGGTTTGAATGACCTTGCATTTCTCTCTCTTAATGTGCAGACTTATCAAATGATTTTCTTTTGAAAAAACGTCAACGGTTTTTAAATATAAAACACTCATCGCAAATGTGTTAGTTAGAACACCCGTATGCAAACCGACAGCTTCCCCAGGAAGCCAAGGGAAAATGTGTCGAGCAGGATTTCTGCATCCCTTCAACGCAAACGGTTGTTTTGCATGACCTGTGTGCAAGCACGTACAAACAATTGGGTAAGATTTGCATATCTGTCATTTTGGGTATGTTGCCATTTCTCAAACTAGAAATATTGACATTTGTTTATCTAGTAACATTGCCATTTGTCAACCTTGTAACACTGCGATTTGTCAAAATATGCAGCTACAAATCACTAGCACTATCTAATTTTTGCAACTAAAATCACTAGCACTATTCATATGGACACCACTAGCAGGCGTGAGTTCATGGACGCATATGCAAATGTACCATTGATTACATACAACAAGTCATCAACCTAGAATGACAATGAGGATACACATTGGATTATAGATCATTTCCAACAAAACATTCTAGTAAAGTTTTTATCACACAAAAAATAACAAAGTGATGAAATGAACTTCAGCTCAACCACTCTTCAGCGTTGGAAATGCTTGCTTTGAACCAGAAGTGATTCTCCGGGAAGGGCCAGCTACTGTCAATCTCGAGACCAACGCAGGACTGATCATCAAAGCTAAAGCGGCCTATGTCAGGACCCATATTGGGATGGTAGGGAAGCATAGTAATGTCCGAGGTATAGATACAATTGCTTCTCATAAATGGTAGTAACCTTGTGTCAACAGCAGCTGGATCGCCTTCCACTATCATTGGATAGTTTTGTCCAAGGAAGAGCAAGTTTCCTCCAAGACTTTCAATACTGAACCAGGGATAAGGTGTTGGCGCTAGTACACTAGTATCCATCCCGAATACCCTGCAATGGATGTTGGAATAGGTCCGGAGAGTGCGACCATACGAGACAACACCTGCTTCCTTAGTAACATCAGCAGCGCCCCGTATGCAGACAAGAAGAGGTGATCCATCGTAATAAGTTGCCAGGCGCCACTAAGTATATGGGTCCTTCTCGTCCTCATGCTCGTGAATAAAATTTTCAAGTATAGGTGGTGGAATGTTCACAGGACCTTGGAAACACAAGAAGGTTAATTAGTAAATGGAAACTAGCTAACCCGCATGCATGTGGATGAAACAATTATAATTACGGTGGAAGACAAACATACTGAAATCATAAGGATTCCATGGAAAAATAGTGCCACGAGTTGTGGCATCAAACACAAGACCCTCGTATTGAATTGCATCACAGTACTCATCCGTGTATAGAAACTGATTTTTGAGCAATATCCATTGGGTCGAACCATGAAGGACGGTGTCGTGAAATTGTCACGGCAGATGTCCTAGTGTGAGGACTTTGTCGTGAGGCCAACGCATCTATGTGATAGCTTGAGAGGGGTTGATCGGGACGAGAGACGCAACACACAAGACAAGGATTTAGACAGCTTCGGGCCCCGGGAAACATCACCCGGTAATAGCCCTACATGTTGTTTGTGGCTAGATCTCATTATGCTCATGAGGGAGACACCGTAAATCTGGCTCTCCTCTCTTTGTGTCTAGCCTTAATGATTCTTTTTCTGTCCCTCTTGGGGTGCCCTGCCCCTCCTTATATATGTTGAAGGGGCGGGTCACATGACTAGTCCTATTAGGATTAGGATTACTCTATTACAAGTGGAGTCCTAGTCTTGCTTCCTTTGTAGGAGAATATTCCTTATGTCTTTCTTCTTAAGCCGGCTCATCATAACGTGAGCCGGCCTTCTAGGCCTTGGGCTTTGTCATCCATCTGAAACACCCGTCGGGTCACCAATGAGTCTACAGGCTCGTGAGTCGTCACACCAGTGAACCGCCAGACATGTGAGTCGCCAATCCTCTAGCGGGTTACCAATGAAACACCAAGTCCGGCTGGGTCATACCGCGGGGTATATCCCCAACATTAGCACCTAGTTTAATTTGGATCTATCCATGTTAAATTGATCTGCAATATAAACACAAGAGCAAATTTGACAGGTTGTGATCCGGGTTAAATATTCGTGTAAGTCGGCACCTGATCATCCTTAAGTCCTTGTCATTTCCTACTTCTAGAAAATATGGGTCAATAGGTCGGCTTCATAATCAACTTGCTTGTAAAAGAAATATTGTAAATAAAGAATCCATTTGAGTCGGTCTTCAATGCTCTGACTTGATAAAAATATTGGTCTTCAAATATTCAACTGATATTCAGCTGGCTTGAAGATGTAGAACTTGCCGATTTATGATTGCCAAAATTGTCGGGTTATAAACAAATGATGCCGGGTCATGTAATTGTTGTTGATGCCGGGTTAATCTTATGATGACGCTGGGTCATATACTTTGCAGATTTCTCCGATAATAATATAATATCTGATTTGCTCAAAACTGAGAATTTGAAGTTATTCCTCCCTTATATGCATATCACCTGTAGCCCCCAAGTGACGGGTTGTCATGCTTGCAGCAACCTGGGACTTGTAATTGCCTTATGCTCATAAAAATTTCGACCAGTGTAGCCCCCAAGGGTCGGGTCATTATGCAATAATGAGCAGGGACTTTGTAAATATGATCATGTAAACTTGAGCAACAACATTTAGCCCCCAAGGGCCGGCTCAGCAAGATATTACTGAGCTGGGACTTTGTATATTCTTCATTGATAATAACATCATATGATGTAATCTCCACCATGGGGCTTGAATTTTTGACAGGAGCAATTGGTAGCCCCCAAGGGCCGGCTCATTACAATGGGATGAGTCGGGTCATCGATAAGTTGATCAAAAAATGACTTCACATTAGCCCTGAAGTGCCATGGTGCATGCTGGCAGTGACATGGGACTTGCATATTTGATGTAATCTCAATTTGAATAATGTAGCCCCCAAGTGCCAGGTCGTAAGCCTGCAGCGACTCGGGACTATTCCCTCCATTGTAAAAATAAATCATGTCCATTAATAAAATAATAACCATTGCGCTGGAGCGATTTTGAAGACCTCCATCATAATATTGTCTATTGATAACCATAACAAAAATCCATCCATGTTGGCTATTAAAGATTTGAATAATACAATCCGGTTTGGAAAACCGGTTCCTGTGATATTGAATCGTACTGCCGGTTTAGGATACCTATGCAGTAAGGGTGATAACCCAATCTTTAGAAGCCAAAACTTCCAAATGTTTATGATTGTCATATGATGGCGACTTATCATCCAAAGTCAAGCCGGGTTAATCAAAACCACATATATGCTTCAGATATGAACAAAAAGTCTCAAGACAAACCCAAAAGACTATTTTCAAAAAACTTAAGTCAAACAAAAAGAAAAAAGTGAGGCTTATGATTCGAATACGATCAGTAAGCCGGACCAAAAGGGGTTAAGCTAGTATTCGAATATGATCGGGAAGCCCCCTTGTCATTTTGACGTTGCGCCGATCAAGAGGGTACCGACATCTATCTTCTCTTTGGTTCCAATACAACCTATGTTTGAACAGGAAGCCCCCAAATGACCTTGAGGGTTTTTTAACGACTCTAATTCGAATACGATCAAAGTCGGACCCAAAAGGGGTTAAGCTATGATTCGAATACGATCAAGAAGCCCCCTAGTGGGTTTGGCATTGTGCCGATCAAGAGGGTACCGACAGCTATGTTCTCTTTGGTTCAAATACGACCTATGTTTGAACAGGAAGCCCCCAAGTGACCATATAAGTTTTAGCATTGTGCCGATCAAGAGGGTACCGACAGCTATGCTCGATGAGCAGGAAGCCCCCAGGTGACCATAATAAGATAAGCCGTAAGGCACGATACCCATGTTTGAACCACGCATCAAGGCAGCAAGTTCTCTTTGGCAACCTTTAATTTTTCTGAGAACTCGAACTTGCGAGAGATTAATTCTTTTTGAACAGGAACCTTTAAACCAGATTTGAAAGCTTTGTGGGAAACAGGTTCACCTTGAGCTGGATTTTAAACCGGATATTGAGAGCTTCAGCGCTTTGTGGGACACAGATTTCCCTTGAACCGGAATTTTGAACCAGAATCCTTCTTTTTAAGCCGGAAATTTTCTGACGGCCTTTAAATATTCGCCAATAAGGCAGTAGCCTCTGGGGCCGGGTTATTTTTCTATCCAATGACCCGGAGTTCTTGAATCTGCTTCAAACTGGCAATCATTTACTGACTCATGTCATCATAGCCCCCGAGTCTCAAGGCGACTCAAGGAGTTGGCTTTGAGATTCTCCATATTTACCGTGATATAAACCGGCATAAGTTGTATATCATTGGTGTTGATAGCATGATGTAAATCCACAGAAGGTTGAGGTGACTGCGGTGGGTTATAAATGATCCCGTATGAGCCGTGTCAGCAACTCGGCCAATGGTTCCTTCCAACTGGCTATTTGAAGTTAACCAAACTATAGTGGCGGCGACTTTCATGCCTGCCCATTGATCCATCTAGTGCAAACGGTGGTTATGATCATTTTTCTCCAATTTGAAAGAAAACCAGGCTACCCAAGCTGTGACTTGCTTTATACTCAATAAACAGCTCATGCGGACAGGTGCAGCCCGGTGTGTTGATGTAGACCAGGCCGCGAGAGACGGACTGTAACGCCCCGTATATAACTTGCCATATTTGTATTCCAACTCTTGCCATTTTCGGCACTAAGTTATGATATTCCCTTGTGGTTGGGTTTTGTCTTCGTTTTGCTTTTTGTCCATGTCATGCATCTCATATCATGTCATCATGTGCATCGCATTTGCATACGTGTTCGTCTCATGCATCCGAGCATTTCCCTGTTGTCCGTTTTGCATTCCGGCACTCCTACGTCCTCCGGCGTCCCCTTTTGCTTCTTTTCGTGTGCGAGTGCTAAACGTTCTCGGATTGGATCGAGACTTGACAAGCGTCCTTGGTACACCACCGGTAGACCGCCTGTCAAATTTTGTGCCATTTGGACTTTGTTTGATACTCCAACGGTTAATCGAGGAACCGTAAAGGCTGTAACACCCTCGATGCGACTATAGCTCCCACGTGTCGAGGCACGACTTAGAGACATAATCGCATTGAAGGCATATGTCACAAGTTAGGCAATCTTCACAACATCCCATGTAATATGATAATAAAAGGGAGATAACATAGTTGGCTTACACTCGCCACGTCAATCAAGTACATTAATAACATTACATCATCCAAACACTCATGGCCCGACTACGGCGCCAAATAAAAGAGAACCCAACATGCGACACGGTCCCAATCACCCCCAACTGGGCACCACTACTGATCATCGGGAAAGGAAACATAGTATCGTTGAGAGTCTTCGTCGAACTCCCACTTGAGCTCACACGCGTCTCCTGGAGCGGAATCATCAGGCCCTGCATCTAGTGTAATAGTAATTTGTGAGCCACAGGGACTCAGCAATCTCGTACTCTCGCGATCAAGACTATTTAAGCTTATAGGTATGGCAAGGTAATTATATGGAGCTGCAGCAAGCGACTAGCAAGTATGGTGGCTAACTTATACGCAAAAGAGAGCGAGAAGAGGAGGCAAAGCACGAGCGAGAAACTAGAGAACAACCTGCGCAAACATTACTCCAACACCGTGTCCACTTCCCGGACTCCGCCGAGAAGAGGCCATCACGGTAACACACTCGGTTGATACATTTTAATTAAGTTAAGGTTCAAGTTATCTACAACCGGACATTAACAAATTCCCATCTGCCCATAACCGCGGGCACGGCTTTCGAAAGTTCAATCCCTGCAGGGGAGTCCCAACTTAGCCCATGACAAAGCTCTCACGGTCAACGAAGGAATAGACCTCCTCCCAAGACGTTCCGATCAGACTCGGTATGTCGGTAACTCAAGACACTTCGACAGGTTAAAACAAGACCAGCAACACCGCCCGAATGTGCCGACAAATCCCGATAGGAGCTGCACATATCTCTTTCTCAGGGCACACTCAGATAAGCAATCCATACAACTAAAACCAGCCCTCGAGTTTCCCCGAGGTGGCGCTGCAAGGGGCTCTAGTTCGGACCAACACTCAGAGGAGCACTGGCCCGGGGGGGTTAAAATAAGATGACCCTTGAGCCTGCAGAACCCAAGGGAAAGAAAAGGCTAGGTGGCAAATGGTAAAACCAAGGTTGGGCATTGCTGGAAAAGCTTTAATCAAGGCGAAATATCAAGGGGTTCCCATTATAACCCAACCGCGTAAGGAACGCAAAATCCGGGAACATAACACCGATATAACGGAAACTAGGGCGGCAAGAGTGGAACAAAACACTAGGCGAGAGGCCGAGCCTTCCACCCTTTACCAAGTATATAGATGCATTAAGATAACATAGCAATATAATGATATCCCAACAAGTAAATAAATGTTCCAACAAGGAACAGCCTCCAATCTTCACCTGCAACTAGCAACGCTATAAGAGGGGCTGAGCAAAGCGGTAACATAGCCAATCAACGGTTTGCTAGGAGAAAGGTGGGTTAG
The DNA here is from genome assembly GCF_002162155.2 of Triticum dicoccoides. NCBI lineage: Eukaryota > Viridiplantae > Streptophyta > Magnoliopsida > Poales > Poaceae > Triticum > Triticum dicoccoides. Next base: position 375,774,971 of record NC_041390.1, on the reverse strand, counting down.
AGGTTTGACATGGCAATTTGGGAGGCTTTCAAGCAAGTGGTAGGCATCATAGCAATGGCATAGCAAAAGAGCGAGCAAACTAGCATAGCAAAGATAGTAGTGATTTCGAGGGTATGATCATCTTGCCTGCACAGTTGTCAGAGTTGACTGGATCCTCAAAAGCAAACTCAACGGGCTCCTCGTTAGCGATCTCGTCTCCCGTCTCTACCCAAACAAGACAAACAAGCAACAAGGATACAATCAACCACGTGCAAACTCAAACAACACGATGCAAAGATGATATGCTATGTGGGATGCGATGCAGGATGCAAAATGCAAGATATGATAGGAAATGCATGAACCTGGCCTCAACTTGGAATTCTAAGGGTGCCACTGGAAAGATGAGATGAAATCGCTTGAAAACGATATAAAGAACGCCGGAATCGGAGTTACGGTTTGGAGATGGCAAGCGATTCAAAAACGACACCAGTCTGTGATTTACAGCAAGTAGGCATTTAAATGCAATGAAATGAACATGCTACAGCACCCAAACATGGCATAAAAATACATGGCAGGGAGGCATTCAAGATGCTTAACAAAAGTCTAGCACTGAGCTACGGCCAATTCATCCATTAGGAGGTCCAAACAAGCATGGCAAAAACTCAAATGGTAAAACAGATCTCAGACTTAGTGAAATTAACACTTGTCTGGAATTTCAGATCATATAGCCCTCTTCGGAGCAACAAAACAACATGCTACAGGACCTGAACATGACAAAGAAAGACATGGCATGGAGCTACTCAACAAGCTTAACAAAAGTACCTTAGTGACCTTGAGCCAAAAGGGATCACAAAATATACTAACAAGCACACGAACATAGCAAAAACATAATCAGTTTTCAGACTTTGTGAAAACTGAGACATGCTGAAACATAACTCATGAAGGCATTTTTACGAGCTCGATGCACTCACCACGGTGCAATTCATGGCAAGACAAGCATACATCCCTTAAGAAGGCACAAAATTCAAGCTAGACATGGCAAGAACAATGGCATAACATGCACGGATCAACTACAATAACATCGGCAAAATCGCAAACAAGTTGACGATCTGCCCAGATTCGCAACGAAGCAAAAGTAGAGCTCGATTGACTCAAGCTAGGGTGCTCCATAATTGCAAACAAAGACATGGATGTATAGAGCACTACAATATTAACAAAACTCCCTTACTGATCATCCTCAAAAGAGGCACGGATCACTAGGAAACAACAAGAACATATGGCATCGTGAACTAAACAATCCCAGGACTTAGTGAAATTACTAAGTCCCTGAAAACAGAATTAGCAAGTGCACCACTTTGCAAGCTTGCACAAGTCACCACACACATCCTAAAAATACATGGGTTGCACCTATGGAAAGATGACAAAACCCTTAACAAAACATATGTAGAACTCACGGGCATAGCATGCACACATTAATCATGGCAAAAATGACAAAAGTGCTAAACGGAGTAGCAGATCTGACAATTAACTCAAGTAGGCCTCTTCTAACAGCATTTCGGGCACCAAGATGAGCTCAAATGAAAATGATGCAATGTAATGGAATGATGTACTCTCTGAGATGAACATTTTGATATGCTATATTCCCAAATCGGAGCTACGGAGGCAAAGTTACGGAGCCGCGAACATGAGCATATGGACTGAAAAATTTAGGGACTTAGAGAAAATTAGGTCAACCCTGAAAACAGATCTGGATCGGGGCGGCGCGCGAACCAAGGTGGTCGGGCTCTCGCCGGAGCTTCTCGCCGGAGGAGTAGGGAGGACCGGCCGGGGCTTGCTGGGGATGGGGAGGAGCGGGGCCGGGGAGGCCGGGCGACGGAGAGGCCGGCGCGGCCGGCAGCGGCCACGGGCGTAGGCGGCGAACTTGGCGGCGGAGGCGGCGAGTGGCGAGGCGGCGAGTGGCGAGGCGGCGGTCGCCGGCCGGTGCGGCGGGCCGGCAATGGCGTGCGGCGGCGCCTGCCACCGGGCGCGGGGACGGAGGAGGCACGAGGCGCGGGGCGGCTCGGGCCTGATCCGGCCCGAGGCGGGCTCCCCGTGGGCCGAGCGGGGCGGGCTCCCCGTGGGCCGAGCGGGCCGCGGCGGCGGTAGGTGGCGGCGTCCACGTGGCAGCGCGCTAGTGGGCGTGGGCGGCGGCGGACGTTGTCCGGCCCGCTCCGGACACATCCGGCGGCGGCGGATCTGGGATTTTTAGGGTTAGGGGGGAGAGGATCCGTGAATTTGGAATGGGGGTGTATATATAGGCATAGAGGGAGCTAGGAGAGTCCAAATGAGGTGCGGTTTTCGGCCACGCGATCGTGATCAAACGCTCTAGGACATGGAGCAGAGTTTTGTGGGTTTTGGGCCAAATTGGAGGGGTGTTGGGCTGCAACACACACGAGGCCTTTTTGGTCCCTCGGTTAACCGTTGGAGTATCAAACGAAGTCCAAATGATACGAAACTTGATAGGCGGTCTACCGGTAGTAAACCAAGGCCGCTTGGCAAGTCTCGGTACAATCCGGAAATGCTTAATCCCCACACATGAACGAAAGCTAGAAATGACCACCGGAGGAGAACGAAGCGCCGGAATGCAAAACGGACAACGGGGAAAATGCTCGAATGCATGAGACGAACACGTATGCAAATGCAATGCACATGATGACATGATATGAGATGCATGACAACAATAACAACACACGGAGACAAAACCCGAACCCGAGGAAATAAATATAACTTAACGCCGGAAACGACAAGAGTTGGAGTACAAATTGGGAAAGTTACATCCGGGGTGTTACAAAGGCCTTGTGTGTGTTGCAGCCCAACACCCTTCCAAAGTGGCCCAAAACCCATCTAAACCCACTCCATCCTCTCAGTCGTTCTATCACGATCGTGTGGACGAAAACCGCACTTCATTTGGACTCTCCTAGCCCCCTCTAGCTATAAATAGGTCTCCCCCGTTCAAAATCGCAGACGAAACCCTAAGGAATAGCCCCGCCGCCACCGGACATGTCCGCTGCCCGCCGGACGTCCCGCGCCAGTGAGAGGGAGACACGTGTCCACCGCCCGCCTCCCATCACGCCGGCCCACCGAGCCCGCGACGGTCCCTTCCTGGCCCGCGCGACCGCCGCCGCTTGCCGCCCACGCCCGCGCCTCACGCCGCCGACTGCCGCTCGCTCTGCCCGCCTCCGGCCGCCACGCGCCATCTCGCTGCCGCCAGATCTCGTGGCCGCGCCACCTTTTAGCTCACCGCCGCCTGAAAACCGGCCTGATCCGTAGCGCCAAGGCCGGATCTGCCCCTCCTTCTCCTCCCCGCCGCCCTTGGGGGCTCGCCGGAGCCCAGCAGCCTCCGTCTCACCTCACCGGAGAGGGCGCCTCGCCGGAGTGACCTCGGTTCGCGGACCCCTTCAAACCCTAGATCTGACCGGAGAGGTCTAATTTCACCAAGTCCTCGTCCCTATTCATTTTTAAGCATTCTTCATCATGCCATAACTCTGCATCCGTAGCTCCGTTTTGCATGAGTGATATATCAAATTGATCATCTGGTTGTGCTCTTCATTTTGTTCCATTGCATCATGCTTGTTTGAGTCCATCTTGATGCCCTAAATGTTGTTGCAAGAGTGCTATAGAATGTTAGTTTCTGTTTCTTAACAGATTATGGACATTTGTCATTTTTGCCATCTTTAATGTGTGCCTCCTATGAACTTGAGCCCTACATGTGTTTTGGGCTATGCCATGCCATCTTTACAGGGGTGTATGCCATGTATTTTTTTGATCAATGTGGTTACTAGCACAAGCATGCAAAGTAGCTCTCGTGATGTTGCTGATTTCAGGGACTTAGAATTCTAAGTCATTTCCCTGATGTTATTTTTATGACATGTATTCATGTTGCTACAGATTGACCCATGCCTCTTTTGAGCATGTTAAGTAAGGGTGATTTTAAGATATTGTTATGTTCTATCCATCCATGTCTTTGTTTGCATTTATGGAGTACCCTAGCAGGACTCAATCTTGCTCTACTTTTGCTATAAAATGTTCCTGACAGATTGTTTATGTGTTAATCAATTTTGCCGAAGTTGTTGTAGTTGATCCATGCATGCTATGAGTTTGTTCTTGCCAAGGTTAGCTTCTTGAACATGTCTTCTTGTTGGGTGTATGCTTAGTTTGTCATGCAATGCCTTGTGGTGAGTGCATCGAGCTTGCAAACATGCCTACGTAACTCTGTTTTAACCATGTCCAATTTTCTGCTAAGTCTGAATCTGTTAACGAAACTTGCTATGTTTACATGGGTGCCATCATATCTTCTGATCCTTTTTGGCTTTTGGTCAGTAAGGGACTTTTGTTATATGCTTTGAGTAGTTTCATGCCATGCCTTGCTTTGCCATGATATGTTCCTGTAGCATGTTGTTATCTTGCTCTAAACATTGCTTCCTGATGTTAAATCCTGACATGTTGTTATTTTCACTAAGTCTGTGAACCTAATATCTTTTGCACTTTTGCCATGCTTGTTTGAACCTGCTATTGAGTGATTTAGCCGTATCTCAGTGTTCAGCTTTTGTCAAGCATCTTGAGTGGATCACTGTCGTGTGTTTTGTTGCTATGTTAGAGTGTAGTAGCTTAGTTTCTTGTTGCATTTTAGATGGCATCGTGCTGTTAATCGCAGAATTGTGCCATTATTTTTTTGCTTGCCATTTGCAAACCATGCATCCGATTCGACCGAAATCAACTCATCTTTCTAGAGGAACTCTTGGTTTGCCAAGTTGAGGCCTGGTTCAATTTTTTTCCTTCTGGAGCACGCATATGCATTGCATATTACATCCCGCATATCATGCCATGTTTTGCATCATGTTGCTTGCGCATTGCATCGTGGTTGATTGCGTTTCCCTTGATTGTGTTCTTGCTTTGGGTAGAGCCGGGAGACGATTACGTGATCGAGGAACCCGTTGAGTACGCTTACGAGGATCAAGCTTACGTCAACTCGGCGAACTTTGCAGGCAAGATGACCATACCCTCGAAATCACTTTTATCTTTGCTTGCTAGTTAATCTCTCTATTGATATGCCTATGCCTTGATACCTACCACATGCTCTATCATGCCTCCCATAATGCCATGTCAAACCTCTAACCCACCTTGTCCTAGCAAACCGTTGTTTGGCTATGTTACCGCTTTGCTCAGCCCCTCTTATAGCGTTGCTAGTTGCAGGTGAAGATTGGAGTTTGTTCCTTGTTGGAACATGTTTATTGTTGGGATATCATTATTATATCTTGTTTACGTTAATGCATCTATATACTTGTTAAAGGGTGGAAGGCTCGGCCTTATGCCTGGTGTTTTGTTCCACTCTTGCCACCCTAGTTTCCGCCATACCGGTGTTATGTTCCTAGATTTTGCGGTCCTTACGCGGTTGGGTTATAATGGGAACCCCTTGACAGTTCACCTTGAATAAAACTCCTCCAGCAAGGCCCAACCTTGGTCTTACCATTTGCCACCTAGCCTTTTTCCCTTGGGTTCCATGGACTCAAGGGTCATCTTTATTTTAAACCCCCCGGGCCAGTGCTCCTCTGAGTGTTGGTCCAAACTAGAGCCCCTTGCAGCGCCACCTTGGGGAAACTCAAGGGTTGGTTTTAGTTGTACGGATTGCTTATCCGGTGTGCCCTGAGAACAAGATATGTGCAGCTCCTATCGGGATTTGTCGGCACATTCGGGTGGCTTTGCTGGCCTTGTTTTACCATTGTCGAGATGTCTTGTAACCGGGATTCCGAGTCTGATCGGGTCGTCCTGGGAGAAGGAATATCCTTCGTTAACCGTGAGAGCTTGTGATGGGCTAAGTTGGGACACCCCTGCAGGGTTTTGAACTTTCGAAAGCCGTGCCCGCGGTTATGGGAAGATGGGAATTTGTTAATGTCCGATTGTAGGAAACTTGAAACTTAACTTAATTTAAAATGAATCAATAGCGTGTGTAGCCGTGATGGTCTCTTTTCGACGGAGTCCGAGAGAGAACACGGTCTCGTGTTATGCTTGAACGTAAGTAGTTCTAGGACCACTTCTTGATCTTTGTCTTCTTGACCGTGCTTTGCCTTGTCTTCTCACTCTCATTTGCGTAAGTTAGCCACCATGTATGCTAGTGCTTGCTGCAGCTCCACCTCACAGCCTTTTCCCTACCCATAAGCTTAAATAGTCTTGATCGCGAGGGTGTTAGATTGCTGAGTACCCGTGACTCACAGTTTACTTCAAAAACCAGATGCAGGTGCCGATGATGCCGTTCCAGGAGAGGCGACTGAACTCAAGTGGGAGTTCGATGTGGAATCAGGACGTTACTACATTTCCTTTCCAGACGATCAGTAGCGGAGCCCAGTTGGGGCGATCGGGGATCTTATGCATTTAGGGTTGTCTTTATTTTGGTTCCGTAGCCGGACCTTGTTTGTATCTGGATGATGTAATGCTATATTTATGTATTGTGTGAAGTGGCGATTGTAAGCCAACTCTGTACCTCTTTCTTATTCAGTACATGGGATGTGTAAAGATTACCCCTCTTGCGACATGCCTACAATGTGGTTATGACTCTAAGTCGTGCTCCGACACGTGGGAGATATAGCCGCATCGTGGGTGTTATAAGTTGGTATCAAAGCCAACCCTCTCGGTTACACGGATGTTTGCGGACAGGTGCGCGGTCATGTTGTTCATGACGTTTGTGACCCGCCGTGGCACCCGGCATGGCACATGTACCGGACTAGATGCACAGACGTATGTGCCAAGAGGGAACGTTCCTGTGGCCCGACGAGGACGTCGGTTCTTCTGAGTGGGGGTGTATGTGATAGCCTGGCTTAAGAGGGATGATAGACTACTCATATCAATAAGGAATTCCTTCTTTTCCGGAAGCCCATTCGGATAGAACTCCAAAGTTAAGCGTGCTCAGCTTGGAGTAATTTCAGGATGGGTGATCGACCGGGAAGTTGCTCCCGGGTGCGCACGAGTGAGGACAAAGTGCGCAGAAAAGACTAGTATTGATCTATAGGGCCAGTCTAGATCCCGCCAGGAGTAACGACCACCAGCGTGTGTGTCCGGGGCGTTACACGGACGACAAAGACGACCACATCATCAGAGGCAACACAAATAGCTGAGTCGGCCGCGGTGTTATAAGCCAACACGGACAAGAGAGTCGGTCGCGGCATTGTTGATGTAATCCGGACTACGGGGGCGGCGGTTTGTGTTCCTGTTCATCAGTGTGACATGCGCAGATGCCGGCATAGAATAGCTAGCGCGCGCTGTCCGTGGCACGACATCACTTTCATAGTGAGCACTTGTCCTGTATAAAAAAATATAGGCCAGAGTAATTGTTCTCAGACGAATAATGTATACAAAAAATATACATAAGGTAAATAACACCTGGTATTTTTGTTGGATGAACATGATTGCTGGCACTAGATATTGTTGGATGTAGTTAGACAAATAGCAGATGTTCGTGTAGACTGACATAATGATTCATTGCTCTGTACTCGAAATATGGGCTGATTGCCTTCATTCCTCAAGTGATGTTGTACCAAAGGTACATTATATAATCAGGAGTGCTTAGCACTATTTGATCCATCACTGCAGATTGCCCCCGGCTTGCAAGTTGCAGGAGCTGCAGCAAACCAGATTAATTGTTCTTTTATAAAGAATCAATATATAATACAAAGAATATAATGGATGGATTTCACCTAATACGTCAGGCCAGTAGTTATCCTGCTTGTTGTAAGCTGGTGTGGACGCTTGAACCGGCCGTGAAAGCGGACGGGCGAGTCGTCCGTGGCGTTGTAAGCCGGTGCGGACGGGAGTCGGCCGCGGCATTTTAAATGGCACGGACGCGGGCGGGTCGGCCGTGGGAATGGACAATGAGTCAGTTGCGTGTGTTGATGTAGCGGGGGCGATGACTTGCTCATGTATCCGTCCAGCAACACGGCACAGACAAGCGCTAGTGCAAAAATAATATTGGCGCACGCCCCTTTGCAACACCTTCGCAACGAATAATGGTCCTGCGAAAGAAATACCACAGACCAGAGTAATTGTTCTCAAACAATTTAATATGTGTTGATAAGATACATAGAAAGGATAGCACCTGTTATTTTTTGCCGGATGAACGCGGATACTGGTGCTCATAATGCTGGACATACTTAGATAAAAAATACTCCCGTACAAATACACTTCTTACTTTGTCAGTTTTGATGTGGCACTGGCACCCATACGGCCTCCTTTCTTCTTTTTTGTAATGAACGTAGCAGCAGTCTTCACATGGAGGGTTGAATGGTGTACATGCTTCCATTAAATTCAAACGCAGGATCAAATCTTTGCATATATCTCTATTAACTTGTCAACCCTATTGTTTTTGAGCTCAACTCCAAGGAAGTGGACCACCTGTAACACCCACGATGCGGCTATATCTCCCATGTGTCCGGGCATGACTTAGAGGCATAGTCGCATGGTAGGCTTGTCACAAGAGGGGAAATCTTCACACAATCCCATGTACTAAATAAGAAAGGGATTAAGAGTTGGCTTACAATCGCCACTTCACACAATACAAGTTAAACATACAACATCCAGAATACAATCAAGGTCCGACTACGGAACCAAAATAAAAGAAGACAATCCCAAATGCTAGATCCCCGATCGTCCCAACTGGGCTCCACTACTGATCAACTGGAAACGAAACAACACAACGAACACGATCTTCATCGAGCTCCCACTTGAGCTCAGTTGCGTCATCTGCACTGGTATCATCGGCACCTACAACTATTTGGAAGTATCTGTGAGCCACGAGGACTCAGCAATCTCACACCCGTGAGATCAAGACTATTTAAGCTTATGGGTAGGAAATGGTAATGAGGTGGAGCTGCAGCAAGCACTAGCATATATGGTGGCTCACGCAAAAGAGAGCGAGAAGAGAAGCAATGCACGAACGTGAACTAGAAGTGATCAAGAAGTGATCCTGAAACTACTTACGTTCAAGCATAACACAAGAACCGTGTTCACTTCCGAACTCCGCCGAGAAGAGACCATCACGGTTACACACGCGGTTGATGCATTTTGATTAAGTTAAGTGTCAAGTTCTCTACAACCGGACATTAACAAATTCCCATCTGCCACATAACCATGGGCACGACTTTCGAAAGTTCAAAACCCTGCAGGGGTGTCCCAACTTAGCCCATACAAAGCTCTCATGATCAACGAGGGATATTCCTTCTCCCAGGAAGACCCGATCAGACTCGGAATCCCGGTTACAAGACATTTCGACAATGGTACAACAAGACCAGCAAAGCCACCCGATGTGCCAACAATCCCGATAGGAGTCGCACGTATCTCGTTCTCAGGGAAACACCGGATGAGACTAGCTACGAGTAAAACCAAACCTCAAGTTTCCCCAAGGTGGCCCCGCAGGCAGCTCAGTTCGGACCAACACTTAGAGAAGCACTGGCCCGGGGGGTTAAAATAAAGATGACCCTCAGGTTGGCCGACCCAAGGAAAGGGTAATAGGTTGTTAGGCAAATGTAAAACCAATGTTGGGCCTTGCTGGAGGAGTTTTATTCAAAGCGAACTGTCAAGGGGTCCCCATAACACCCAACCATGTAAGGAACGCAAAATCAAGGAACATAACACCGGTATGACAGAAACTAGGGCATCAAGAGTGGAACAAAACACCAGGCATAAGGCCGAGCCTTCTACCCTTTACCAAGTATATAGATGCATTAATTAACATAATTGATATTGTGATATCCCAACATATCCCTATTCCAACATGGAACGAACTTCATCTTCACTTCCAACTAGCAACGCTATAAGAGGGGCTGAGCAAAGCGATGACATAGCCAAACAACGGTTTGCTAGGAAAGGAGGATTAGAGGCTTGACATGGCAATATGGGAGGCATGATATAGCAAGTGGTAGGTAGCATGACATAGCAATAAAGCGAGCAACTAGCAAGCAAAGATAGAAGTGATTTCGAGGGTATGGCCATCTTGCCTGAGATCCCGCAACGAAGAAGAACAAGTCCATGAAGAAGATAAACGGACGTAGACGAACGGATCCTCACAACTCTGGAACAAAACAAAGCTAACGAGAGAAGCAACCTGGAAAGAAGCAAACAACATAGTAAACAACCATCACATGAACATGACATGATGCGCAAACAAGTGTGATGCATGTCCGGTTTAATGAAGCATAGCATGGCAAAATGCACAAGCAAAACTACAAGTTAAGTGGAGCTCAATATGCAACGAGTTGCATATTGGCGAAACACCACAACAATTATTTAGTTCTCTCCTGCTTAAGTACTCAACAACATTAAATGTTTGTTAGCATGGCAAGGGGTGAAGCATAAGTAAACTACACATCTAGGCAAGTTTAAATGAGGCCAGAACAACAAGCAACAAGTCCGGAAAACCTCATGTGCAATATTTTAGGTTTGGTATTGTTCTGCCCTAAACACAAATTTAGAGTGGTTAAACATGCAAAGCAAGTACACCATATAAACTTAGGCATTTTTCTACCACATTTACATATAAAGATTATTTAAATCCGAGCTACGGTTAATTAGTTATGAATTAAATCATTTTAGCATGTTATTTAAGCAAAATAAAGCAAACATCATTTTAAACATGTCAAACATGATTGAAAGTTGGATATTATTAAACTAGATTAAATTCTAGTCATATTTCATATATAATTCATTTTAAACCGATGCACGGACGATGAGTTATAATATGCATGAAGTCTAGGGGGCTTCCTGTAAAACTGGTTTCTCTGGAAAATAGACAAATTCGCAGCAGGGAAAAAATAAGCCATGGGCCTAAACTGGCCCGAACTGGACTGCACATGAGAAAACAGGAGATGGGCATCCTCACATTGGGCCTGGCTCAGTGGGGAGGCTGGATGTGGGCTGGATCTGGCAGCGGTTGGGCTGCGGCCCACGCCGTGGTCAACGGCAGCCAGGCAGGGGCGCGCTCGCAGTGAAGCAGAGGGCAGCGGCGCTGGTACTTGCGGCGGGATGACGGAGGAGCGTGATCCGGTGGCGAAGACGGCGGGGCCCTGCCGGATCCAGGCGGATCTGGCGAGGGTGGCTCCATTTCCGGTGAGGGGGGATCGGATCAGACGGGGCCGATGAGGCTTAGGCACCATGGCGGCGGCGGGCCTGCGGGAAGCAACTGAGGGGTTTATGGAGAGATAGAGAGGAGGGAAAGGAGAGATGATGCGGCGGCAGATCTGCCTGGGGTCGGGGCTCTCCTGGCGGAGGTACTCATCGGCGGCCACGCTCCAGCGACGCTCGGCGGGGAGGCAGCGATGAGGGCGAACGGGAGGTTGGGGCTGCTCCTTGCGGGAACGACGCAGCTCGGGGGCGGGCCCCGATGGGCTTCCCAGGGCCCGAAGCGGGTCCTGGAGGGCTTGGCGGTGGTGGGAGGTTGGCCGGGACGTGTGGCCTGCCCGGATTGGCCGCGGGAGGTGGCTGGCAACGTCTCGGCCAACGGCGGCGCACCATGTGGCAAGAAGGTGGTGGCTAGCGCCGGAAAACAAGGGGGAGGCGGCTGGCGCAGGTGACAAGTGGTGCGGCGCGCTGAAATCAAGGGAAGGGGCTGGCGGCTACCAAAAATGGAAGGGGTCCTTCCTTTTATAGGCAGGGGTCTAGGGTTGGGGTTTTTGCTCCGTTTCGGAGCCGTTCGATCGCTATCGGACGGTCCGGAGCAGAGGGGGAGTAGGTGGGTTGCCGATGGGCTGTGCAGAAGGCCTCGGGCTGAGGGGAGAGAAGAGAGAGAGGCCTGACAGTAGTTTTCGGAGACCGAAAACGTCCGACGATTTGGCCGACTATATTGTCGCTATAGTTATCCGTTGGGGCGTCAAACGGACTCCGAATGCGATGAAATTTGGCAGGCGGTCTACTGACAACATAATAACACCGGACACCAACTTTTCAACCCATTCCGAAAACATTTTTACGCCACTTATAAAATACTATTTTGAACGTGTCGCGGGCGCGTGCAAGTGTGTCTGGACTCAGAACGGACAACGGAGAGAACGAGGAGACCGGTATGGATGCAAGTTTTGAAAACATGATGATGCAATGCACATGAAGACATGATGAAATCCAACACGCAAGCAAATGACATGACAACGTCGGCGAATAACTCGAAGACACCTGGCGCATCGGACTCGGGGTGTCACACCACCGCTACTACTGTTGTTTGTTAAATGCGCAAGCAGGTGCCCTGTTGTATTCCTTTTTCCCCTCCTCAACGCTTTTCTGAATATTGCCTCTGTATGTCTTCATCCGTGGCATTAACACCAACCGCACCGGTAGTTTTCTCTTCATTGGCATCTTCATAGGCAGGCAGCTGGTGTGGAGACCCGACGTCGGGCGGGGCGGAGCAGAGCCATCAAGCTGGTGTAGGTTAGCAAACCGGCTGGGCGCGCGAGATCCGGCGCTAAGCGGGCCAGGCGCGCGGAGGTAGGAGCCAGCGAGGAATAGTGAAAACGCAGGCTCGCGCACGTGAGGTCTGTCGCAGGTCAAACAATCGGAGGCTCGGAAACATCGGCGAGTCGCAACGCACGCGAGCGGCTGCCGCGGAGGCGCAGGGGTGTGGGTTGTAGGTCGAGATGACAACTCAAACACGGGGCAGCTCACGGACGGAGGCGTAACCGGCTTTCGACACCAGAGGCGAGTGCCGGCGGATTGGAGTTGTGACGACTTGAAGCTCTGGTGGTGGCCGAGTCCATCTCTGCTTTCCGTGTTGTGGCCGGCTTGACTTACTCTCGTCCATGTCTTTCTCCCAGTCGTTGCCTTCATTTTCCCTTTTTTCCTTTCTTTTCTGACGTTTCGATCAGACAGCTTCAGCCAGGTTCACGTTCCTGTGTGTAGCATCTTTTCGGCACCTAGTAGTATATCTTGGTCGGATAGCAGATGGAATCCATGAGCAAATAGTAAATTGTACAAGCTCCAAATAGTTGTGTATCCGAGAGCCTGCCTGCCTAATCCATGTATGAAATAGTAGTACTATTAACTCTCAGTTTCTCATGGCAATTTTTTCTTTCCTAGGGTCTAGAGCCCTTTCCTTTCCTGATGTAGCACTTGATGTAAGGAATCTTTGGACAAACAAATTAGTTCCCCTTATTTTTTTAGTCCAATCCTCAATCCTCACGGACAACTGCCCTGGCCGTAGCTTTACGTGGGATGTAATAGTAGTACTACTTGGTTCAACAAAGTAGCAGATCGCTTCTTGTTTTCTTCAGGTGATGAGTAGCAGCAGCGACCTGTCAAATCCCTTCCTGTAATGCCTGATCATCTCAGAACTTTTGCAGGTAGTCAGCTTCGCCTTGGTTTCTAATTACAGCTGAACAGAAATCGACCCGGATTCGATGGATCCTCTGGTTGCGGCGGCGCGCACCACGCAACCCTAATCTTACTTGAAATTAAATTTCGTATGGTATATCCTGTATGATTGTTACGTGTCAGATCCTCTTCATCTAATTAATAACGAGCTTCTCGACCCCTGAGAGAGATCCCTCCAAGAACTCAACACCATCGTGCGCAGGCCCCACGGTGGGCACCAACTGTCATGAAATTGTCACGGCAGATGTCCTAGTGTGAGGACTTCGTCGTGAGGCCAACGCATCTATGTGATAGCTTGAGAGGGGTTGATCGGGACGAGAGACACAACACATAAGACAAGGATTTAGACAGCTTCGGTGTAACACCCCGGATGTAACTTTCCCAATTTGTACTCCAACTCTTGTCGTTTCCGGCGTTAAGTTATATTTTTTTCCTTGGGTTCGGGTCTTTGTCTTCGTGTGTTGTTGCCATTGTCATGCATATCATATCATGTCATCATGTGCATTGCATCTGCATACGTGTTCGTCTCAGGCATTCGAGCATTTTACCCGTTGTCCGTTTTGCATTCCGGCGCTTCGTTCTCCTCCGGTGGTCATTTCTACCTTTCTTTCGTGTGTGGGGATTAAACATTTCCGAATTGGACCGAGACTTGCCAAGCGGCCTTGGTTTACTACCGGTAGACCGCCTGTCAAGTTTCGTATCATTTGGTCTTCGTTTGATACTCCAACGGTTAACCGAGGGACCGAAAAGGCCTTGTGTGTGTTGCAGCCCAACACCCCTCCAATTTGGCCCAAAACCCACCTAAACTTGCTCCATCACCTAGAGCGTTCGATCACGATCGCGTGGCCGAAAACCGCACATCATTTGGACTCTCCTAGCTCCCTCTACCTATATATATGTGGCACTCCCCGAATTTTTCGCGCAGTCCAACCCTAGACCCAACTCCCTCCGCGCCGCCGGACATGTCCGCCCGCCGGCGGACGCATCCACCCAGCCGGCCACCTCACTCCGGCCTATCGGAGCCCGCCACATCAGCCGCGCCATCCGCCCCGGGCCAACCGCGGCTCGCCACCTCAGCGCCATCCTCCCTCTCTCTCCTCCGCACCCCGCCGCCGGCCCAAGGGACCCGCA
>NC_041390.1:375686882-375760053 GCF_002162155.2 Triticum dicoccoides | reverse complement strand
CGCCTCCATCCGCCCGCCGCCTTCGCGAGCGCCCCGCCGCCACCTACCTCCATCCGGCGCCGCCCTTCGCCGCCATCACCGGCCGCCGTCGTCCAGTGCTGCAAGCCGCCGCCCTCGCCGCTTCACCGCCGACCGGCCACCGCCGCCATCGCCGCGGCTCCGCCCCGACCCCCTCACCGGACTCCGGCGACCTCGCCGGACCCGGCCGCCACCCTGGCTCAGATCCGTCCAGGTGGGATCAGATCCACCCGGCCGCCAACCAAACAACCCCGCGTCCCGGATCTCCTCGTCCCGGGTCCACCTCATCCCGGTTCCCGCAGGGTAGAATTTCTTCTAAGTCCTGAGATTCCTCGATCCATATGCATATGTTCATAGCCTCGTAACTTTGCATCTGTACCTCCGATTCATGCATATAGCATATCAAAATGTTCATCTCAGATAGTACATCATTTCATTCCATTGCATCATTTTCATTTGAGCTCATCTTGATGCCCGAAATGCTGTTAGAAGAGGGCTACTTGAGTTATTTGTCAGATCTGCTACTCCATTTAGGTTTTTGTCATTTTTGCCATGATTAACGTGTGCATGCTATGCCCATGAGTTCTACATATGTTTTGTTTAAGGTTTTGTCATCTTTCCAGAGGTGCAACCCATGTATTTTTGTGATGTGTGTGGTGACTAGTGCAAGCTTGCAAAGTGGTGCACTTGCTAATTCTGATTTCAGGGACTTAGCAATTCCACTAAGTCCTGGAGCTGTTTATCTCATGTTGTCATATGTTCATGTTGTTTCCTAGTGATCCGTGCCTCTTTTGAGGATGATCAATAAGGATGTTTTGTTAATATTGTAGTGCTCTATCCATCCATGTCTTTGTTTGCAATTATGGAGCACCCTAGCTTGAGTCAATCGAGCTCTACTTTTGCTACTTTGTGAATCTGGGCAGATTGTCAACTTGTTTGCAATTTTGCCGGTGATGTTGTAGTTTATCCACGCATGCTATGCTATTGTTCTTGCCATGTCTAGCTTGCATTTTGTGCCTTCTTGATGGGTGTATGCTTGTCTTGCCATGACTTGCACCGTAGTGAGTGCATCGAGCTCGTAAACATGCCTACTTGAGTTATATTTCAGCATGTGCCAGTTTTCACTAAGTCTGAAAACTGATTATGTTTTTGCTATGTTCACATACTTGCAATTGTATTTTCTGATCCCTTTTGTCTCAAGGTCACTAAGGGACTTTTGTTAAGCTCTTTGAGTATCTCCATGCCATGCTTTACTTTGCCATGATCAGATCCTGTAGCATGTAGTTTTGTTGCTCCGAAGAGTGCTACCTGATCTGAAATTCCAGACAAGTGTTAATTTCACTAAGTCTGAGATCTGTTTGTCATATGCATTTTTGCCATGCCTGTTTGAACCTGTTAATGGATGAATTGTCCATAGCTCAGTGCTAGAATTTTGTTAAGGATCTTGTATGCATCCCTGCCATGTATTTTGTTGTCATGTTTGGTTGTTGTAGCATGTTCATCTCATCGCATTTAGTTGGCTACTTGCTGTAAATCGCAGACCGGTGTCATATTTGAATCGCTTGCCATTTCCAAACCGTAACTCCGATTCCGGCGTTCTTTATATCGTTTTCAAGCGATTGCATCTCATCTTTCCAGTGGCACACTTGGTTTTCCAAGTTGAGGCCAGGTTCATGCATTTCCTGTCATATCTTGCATTTCGCATCCCGCATCGCATCCCGCATAGCATATCATCATTGCATCATTTTGCTTGATCTTTGCATGTGGTTGATTGTACCCTTGTTGCTTGTTTGTCTTGTTTGGGTAGAGCCGGGAGACGAGTTCGCTAATGAGGAGCCCGTTGAGTTTGCTTTTGAGGATCCAGTCAACTCTGACAATTGTGCAGGCAAGATGATCATACCCTCGAAATCACTACTATCTTTGCTATGCTAGTTTGCTCGCTCTTTTGCTATGCCAATGCTACGATGCCTACCACTTGCTTGCAAGCCTCCCATATTGCCATGTCAAACCTCTAACCCACCTTGTCCTAGCAAACCGTTGATTGGCTATGTTACCGCTTTGCTCAGCCCCTCTTATAGCGTTGCTAGTTGCAGGTGAAGATTGAAGGTCATTCCTTGTTGGAACATCTTTTATTTACTTGTTGCGATATCATTATGTTGCTATGCTATCTAATGCATATATATACTTGGTAAAGGGTGGAAGGCTCGGCCTCTCGCCTAGTGTTTTGTTCCACTCTTGCCGCCCTAGTTTCCGTCATATCGGTGTTTTGTTCCCGGATTTTGCGTTCCTTACGCGGTTGGGTTATAATGGGAACCCCTTGATATTTCGCCTTGATTAAAGCTTTTCCAGCAATGCCTAACCTTGGTTTTACCATTTGCCACCTAGCCTTTTCTTTCCCTTGGGTTCTGCAGACTCAAGGGTCATCATTATTTTAACCCCTCCGGGCCAGTGCTCCTCTGAGTGTTGGTCCATCTGTCAGCTATCGGTGGCCACCAGGGGCAACTCTGGGCTGGCCTACCCGTACCTAAGACAATCTGAGTGTGCCCTGAGAAAGAGACATGTGCAGCTCCTATCGGGAATTGTCGGCACATTCGGGCGGTGTTGCTGGTCTTGTTTTAACCTGTCAAAGTGTCTTGAATTATCGAGATACCGAGTCTGGTCGGAACGTCTTGGGAGGAGGTCTATTCCTTCGTTGACCGTGAGAGCTTGTCATGGGCTAAGTTGGGACTCCCCTGCAGGGATTGAACTTTCGAAAGCCGTGCCCGCAGTTATGGGCAGATGGGAATTTGTTAATGTCCGGTTGTAGATAACTTGAACCTTAATTAATTAAAATGAATCAACTGAGTGTGTTACCGTGATGGCCTCTTCTCGGCGGAGTCCGGGAAGTGGACACGGTGTTGGAGTAATGTTTGCGCAGGTTGCTCTCTAGTTTCTCGCTCGTGCTTTGCCTCCTCTTCTCGCTCTCTTTTGCGTATAAGTTAGCCACCATATTTGCTAGTCGCTTGCTGCAGCTCCACATATTTTTACCCTGCCTTACCTACAAGCTTAAATAGTCTTGATCGCGAGGGTGCGAGATTGCTGAGTCCCTGCGGCTCACAGATTACTATTACACCAGATGCAGGGCCCGGTGATTCCGCTCCAGCAGACGCGTATGAGCTCAAGTGGGAGTTCGACGAAGACTCTCAACGTTACTATGTTTCTTTTCCCGATGATCAGTAGTGGTGCCCAGTTGGGGGTGATTGGGACCGTGTCGCATGTTGGGTTCTCTTTTATTTTGGCGCCGTAGTCGGGCCATGAGTGTTTGGATGATGTAATGTTATTTATGTACTTGATTGACGTGGCGAGTGTAAGCCAACTATGTTATCTCCCCTTTATGATTTACATTACATGGGATGTTGTGAAGATTGCCTAACTTGCGACATATGCCTTCAATGCGATTATGCCTCTAAGTCGTGCCTCGACACGTGGGAGATATAGTCGCATCGAGGGTGTTACATTCGGGCCCCGGGAAACATCTTCCGGTAATAGCCCTACATGTTGTTTGTGGCTAGGTCTCATTATGCTCATGAGGGAGACTCCATAAATCCGACTCGCCTCTCTTTGTGTCTAGCCTTAATGATTCTTTTTTTGTCCCTCTTGGGGTGCCCTGCCCCTCCTTATATATGTTGAAGAGGCGGGTCACATGACTAGTCCTATTAGGATTAGGATTACTCTATTACAAGTGGAGTCCTAGTCTTGCTTCCTTTGTATGAGAATATTCCTTATGCCTTTCTTCTTAAGCTGGCTCATCATAATGTGAGCCGGCCTTCTAGGCCTTGGGCTTTGTCATCCATCTGAAACACCCCCCGGGTCACCAATGAGTCTTCAGGCTCATGAGTCGTCACACCAGTGAACCGCCTGACATGTGAGTCACCAATCCTTTGGCGGGTTACCAATGAAACGCCAAGTCCGGCCAGGTCATATATCCGGTCGGGTCATACCGCGGGGTATATCCCCGACAGTCGGCAACAAGCTTGTCGAAGATAGCGACAACATAAGCATTCCTATAACCCCAAGAGCGGTTGGGAACTCGACAAATTGCTATCTTCCATAAACGACAGTCAGCATGATCGTATTTGAACTCACGTAGAATACCGGTGTACTCAACCTCCGGGCAGTCGTCTGAGATTTTTCGAAGTGGAACCCAGTGACGAGTGTACACATTCACAAGTTCCCACTCGAAGTTGTACCCAATATAAACAACCCGATCTCCACTTGCGCCTGCCCAAGCCTTGCCCTCAAGCGATGGCATCTTAACATCATACATATCATTATCAAGCGGCATCAACTTACACAAGGCGAGGCTTCCCTCATCCCCGCGCCAGTCAGCAAGGTCACGGCGAAGAAGATAGGGGAGATCAAACCGCTCCTGGACCCTTGGGTTCCTTGTAATGATGTTATTAGTTGAGTCGAGAATGGTATTGAACGAACCTGCCATGCTAGCCGAGGTGATGACGTCGCGTCGATCAATGAGTTCCTCCACCGCGTCATCATTCACATCGGGGCAAGAATAACGGGGTCATTTCCAGCTTGTTCCCTCCATGGAGAAGAAGATCAAACAAAGGCAGAAGGAAGGGTAAAGGCAAATGGAGGAGGGAGGAAGATCTAGCGTGCGACAGCAGTTCCAAATCGAGAGGGAAAGGCGAAGAGTCGATGGACGGTTGCCATGGTACACGAAGAGGCGCCTGGGGAGCGAATGGTTGCCACAAAGGTCACACACTGACGACAAGGGCCGAGTGAACACACTGACGACAAGGGCCGAGTGAACCGCATGCAATCCCATCGCACAACACACACATCTTGTTAAGTTGAACCGTTGTTGTTCTCTTATGTCAATGCAAACAGTTCATCCGAGTGAACCGCATGCCATATATCGCACACACCTTGATCTGGTTGACCGTTTCTTTTGTGTTGCCTAATCACAAACGGTTCATCCGAGTGAACTGTATGATGTATATCGCACACACCTTCATCTGGCTGCCCATTTCTTTTGTGTTGCCTAATCACAAATAGTTCATCCGAGTGAACCGTATGTTGTGTATCGCACACGCCTTCATCTGGTTGCCCGTTTCTTTTGTTCCTCCTCATCGCAAATAGTTAATTGAACTAAACCGTATGCCCTTCATCGCACACGCAACTAAAATCTGAACTGTGTTTGATGCATCCTCCATCTCAAACGTTTTCACCTTTTTTTACGGTTTTCATACACCACCGTTTGTGATTATTGCATCGCACATAGTTTCTCGAAGGGTCTCTAATCGTAGTGTCGCGTTAGCAGCATTGTGCAGTACTGTTATTCTTGCAAATAGGAATTATATGCCCATAGATTTTATTGTTCTTGATATTGATTGCAATCCGTCTTGTCCCACAATACTTGGTACACCATTTTTACGAACTATAGGTGCTGTGATTGATATGAAAGAAGGGAATGTTAAATTTCAATTTCCCTTGAGAAAGGGTATGGAACACTTCCCTAGAACAAGAACTAAGCCACCATATGAATCAATCATGAGGGCAACCTATGGATGAAAAACCAAATATGACAATACTTGAATCTATGCATTATGCCTAGCTAGGGGCGTAAAACGATAACGCTTGTTGGGAGGCAACCCAATAGTTATCTTTGAATTTTTGATTTTATTTCTGTTCTTCAATAAATATGCAATTATACTTCTGTTATGATTGAGTTTTTATGTTTTAGTTAGTGTTTCTGCCAAGTAAAGCCTTTAGGATCATGTTGGGTGATGGTTGATTCGATCCTGTTGAAAAATAGAAACTTTTTCGTCCAGTAGCTGAATTGTTAAAAATCACAAAAGCAACGAAAAATTCTGAATTTTTTTACACAAGATTGATATACAAATTTCCTATGTTGTCCTAATTTTTCAGAATATTTTGAGTTACAGAAGTATGAACAAAGTCCAGATTACTACAGACAGCACTATTTTTGACAGATTTTGCTTCTGTTGCATTGTGTGCTTGTTTTGATGAATCTATGGACTATATCGGGGGGTATAAGCCATGGTAAAGTTAGAATACAGTAGGTATAATGCAATAGTAAAATATGAATGGGTTTGCAACAGTACTTAGAGTGGTGATTTGCTTTATTGTACTAACGGATCTCACGAAGGTTTCGTTAAGTTTTGTGTGATTGAAGTTTTCAAGTTTTGGGTGAGATCACGATGGATGAAGGAATAAGGAGTGAAAAGAGCCTAAGCTTGCGGATGCC
This sequence comes from Triticum dicoccoides, assembly GCF_002162155.2. Lineage (NCBI taxonomy): Eukaryota > Viridiplantae > Streptophyta > Magnoliopsida > Poales > Poaceae > Triticum > Triticum dicoccoides. The sequence goes on along the minus strand of NC_041390.1, from coordinate 375,753,770 downwards.
CATGGCACCCGAAGTTAATATTCAACGAGAACCAAGCAACTAAGCTTGGGGATGCCCAAGAAGGCATCCCCTCTTTCTTCTAACGACCATTGGTAATTTTACTTGGAGTTATATTTTTATTCGTCACATATCATGAGTTTTTCTTGGAGCGCCTTGTATTATATGAGTCTTTGCATGTTTTGCTTTTTACTTTGTCACAATTATCCTTGCTGGACACACCTATTTGTGAGAGCCATAATGATGTTATGATTTGTTAGAATTGCTCTATGTGCTTCACTTATATCCTTTTGAGCACGGTGGTGCTTTAATTTTTGAAGAAATACTCTCATGCTTCACTTAGATCAATTTGAGAGTTAGTAAAATTTCTGAAGAAATTCTCTCATGCTTCACTTATATTATTTTGAGAGATGAAAAAATTATGCTCATGTTCTTCACATAAATTTTTTTGAGAGCTTTTTATAAGCAATGGTAATATATGAAACTAGTCCCAAAGTGATAGATATCCAAGAAGGATATAATAAAAACTTCCATGAAGATCATTGGACATTATAAACTTGATTCTTTGTAATAGTTTTGAGATATGGAGATAGTAATATGTGAGTCATGTTAGTCAGTAATTATGATTTAGTAAGAATATTGGTTGTTAAGGTTTGTGATTCCCTATGCAAGCACGAAACAAAATAGTTATGCAATGAAGTTACATCCTACTTGTGGTGCATTATTCGATGTTAGTTATGTTTAATGCTCGTTTATGATCATTTTTTGTTTTTTGGTTGGTTGCTTCTCAATCTATTTGCTAGCCTTTCCTTGTACTAAGTGGAATACTACTTGTGCATCCAAACTCCTTAAACCAAGTTTTGCCAACGAGTCCACCATCTACTTATATGCAGTATTGCCATGCTGTTCGAAGTAAATTTGTACGTGCCAACTCTAATTTTCAAAATGAATTTCCTTTTTGTGTGCCCGTACTGCTCATGAAGCGGAAGGGGGTGGCCAATATTTTTCCATGCTAGATATGTTATTCTCAAGATGAGTGTTTATTGACTTGTCATTGAACAAGAGTGTGATAAGGTAATAGGGATGCCTAGTCCCGAAATGAAAAAAAAATATGTTGTCAAATAATAAATTCCTTGGAAAGTGTTGGTATGGAAGGCACCCGTGGATACGGCTAGCCATGGATTGTGAAAGAATGGTGGAAAAAGGAAAAAACTTTATTTTATGTTTGGGAACCGCCTATGATGTATCTAGCATGGAAAGTATTGGGAATTCTCGGTCGTTTTCATTAACAGGAAAAACATGCCTCTCAAAACAGTTTTATCTCTCAATTTAAGCTTTGAGCTCTGGCACCTCTAAAATCTTTGCTTCCCTCTGCGAAGGGCCTATCTATTTACTTTATGCGATTTTTATTTTTATTTGAGTATCCATCTTCTCTTATAAAGCACCAACTAGGGAGCACTATGATCATACTTGTGAATTAGATGTAGCTAATATTCGAGTATGTTTCGTGGATGGATCAATGATTGAGCATGATGGGCTAGGGATAGCTTTCTTTAGTGTTAATATTTTGAAAGACATGGTTGCTTTTTGATATGCCTGAGTATTGATGTCCTCATGTCAATTATAGACTATTGCTTTGAATCGTATAAAAGTCCAAATGTCCATGCTACAAAAGAAAACAATATGTGATGAACATGTTAGGCAGCATTCCACATCAAAAATTCCGTTTTAATCATTTACCTACTCGAGGACGAGCAGGAATTAATCTTGGGGATGCTGATACCTCTCCAATGTATCTATAATTTTTTATTGTTCTATGTTGTTATCTTATCAATCTTGGATGTTTCATATTCATTTACTAGCAACTTTATATCATTTTTTGGGACTAACCTATTGACATAGTGCCTAATAACCCACAAGTATAGGGGATCGCAACAGTTTTCGAGGGTAGAGTATTCAACCCAAATTTATAGATTCGACACAAGGGGATCCAAAGAATATTTGAAGGTATTGGCAGCTGAGTTGTCAATTCAACCACACCTGGAGATTAATTATCTACAGAAACTCGATCAGTACCAAAGTAGTATGATAGTTTTGATAATAGTGGCAACAGCAATGGTACGATAATAGTGATAGTAATAATTTTGTAGCAAGTGCAACAGTAATGATAGCAGTAGTAACTTAGCAAGAACAATATAGGATAAATTTGTAGGCATTGGATCGGTGACTTGTTGGATGACATTCATCATGAGACAGTTATAACCTAGGGCAATACGACACTAGCTCTAGTTCATCAATATAATGTAGGCATGTATTCCGCAAATAGTCATACGTGCTTATGGAAAGAACTTGCATGACATCTTTTGTCCTACCCTCCCATGGCAGCGGGGTACAATTGTAAACTAAGGGATATTAAGGCCTCCTTTTAATAGAGAACCGGAACAAAGCATTAACACATAGTGAATACATGAACTGCTGAAACTACGGTCATCACCGGGAGTGGTCCCGACTATTGTCACTCCGGGGTTACCGGATCACAACACATAGTAGGTGACCATAACTTGCAAGACTGGATCTAGAACATGGATATAATGGTGATAACATAAACGATTCATATCTAAACTCATGGCACCCGGGCCCAAAGTGACAAGCATTAAGCATGTCAAAGTCATAGCAACATCATTCTTAGAACATAGTGGGTACTAGGGGTCAAGCCCTAACAAAACTAACTCGATTACATGATGAATCTCATCCAACTCCTCACCTACCAGCGAGCCTACGAAGGAATTACTCACTCCCGGTGGGGAGCATCATGGAATTGGCGATGGAGAAGGGCTGGTGATGATGAAGAACGAAGATCCCCCTCTCCGGAGCCCCAAACAGACTCCAGATCTGTTCTCCCGATGAAGAACGAGAGGTGACAGCGGCTCCGTCTCCTAGATCACGATAATTCTTTCTCCATAGTTTTTTTCTCCACATATGTGATTTTATAGTATCAGTGTTGAGGTCTCTAGGGCCACCAGGTGGGGACAACCCACCTGGGCACGCCAGGAGGGGGCGCGCCCTGGTGGGTTGTGCCCACCCAGGTTCCCCCTCCGATGGATCTTGGCTCCAGAAATTCTCTTTATTTATATAAAAATTCCTTGCAAAGTTGCGTTCCATTCTGACAACTTTTAGTTCTGCACAAAAACAACACCATGGTAGTTCTGCTGAAAACAACGTCAGTCTGGGGTTAGTTTCATTCAAATAATGTAAATTAGAGTCGAAAACTAGAGGAAAAGCGTTAGGAAAAGTAGATACGTTGAAGACGTATCAACTCCCCAAGCTTAAACCTTTGCTTGTCCTCAAGCAATTCAGTTGATAAACTAAAAGTGAAAAAGAAAAACTTTTACAAACTCTTTTGCTCTTGTTTGCATAAATAAGCTTAAACAACACCCAGGTTTTCAGTCAATATTATAACTAACCATGCCGACAATAACTCTTAAAAAATATATTAACTCATATCAATGACATAATCAGCTAGCGAGCAATAATAAGATATCTCAAACGGCAACACGTTGTCAAAACAACCATGATATAATATGATAATAATGGTATCTGATGTCACTTGAAGCTACATCGGTATTTTCCCAAAGAGGAAGGGATGATGCAGCACAACGGCGGTAGGTATTTCCCCCAAATATGAAACCAAGGTTATTGAACCATTAGGAGAACCAAGCAACACAACGTAAACAGCCCCGACACATAGATAACAAATCCTCGTAACCCAGTGTGTTAAAGGGATTGTCAATCCCTTTCGGGTACGGTGCCAGAAATTGGTGCGTGACGGGGAAAAGTAGTAATATATTGAATAAATAGATCGCAAATAAAATAAAGTGCAGCAAAGTATTTTTGGGTTTTTGGACTAATAGATCTGAAAATAAAGGAAAATAAAAGTATGTCGCAAAGGCAAATAATATGAGAAAGAGACCCGGGGGGCGTAGGTTTCACTAGTGGCTTCTCTCGAGAAAAATAGCAAAGCGGTGGGTGAACAAATTACCGTTGGGAAATTAATAGAACTTCAAATAGTCATGACGATATCCAGGCAATGATCATTACATAGGAATCACGTCCAAGATTAATAGACCGACTCCTACCTACATCTACTACTATTACTCCACACATCGACCACTATCCAACATGCATCTAGTGTATTAAGTTCACGGAGAAATGGAGTAATGCAATAAGAATGATGACCTGATGTAGACAAGATCTATCTATGTAGAGATAGACTCCATCATTTTATCCTTAGTAGCAACGACACATATGTGTTCTTTCCCTTTCTGTCACTGGGATCAAACACTGTAAGATCGAATCCACTACAAAGCACATCTTCCCATTGCAATATAAATAGATCAAGTTGGACAAACAAAACCCAATTATCGGAGAAGAAATACGAGGCTATAAGAGATCATGCATAAAAGATATCAAAGAAACTCAAATACTTTCATGGATATAAAAATATAGATCTGATCATAAACTCAAAGTTCATCGATCCCAACAAATGCACCGCAATAGAGTTACATCATATGAATCTCGAAGAGACCATTCTATTGAGAATCAAGACAGAGAGATGAAGCCATCTAGATACTAACTGCGGACCCAAAGGTCTACAAAGAACTACTCACGCATCATCAGAGAGGCACCAATGGAGGTGGTGAACCCCATCCGAGATGGTGTCTAGACTAGATCTGGTGGTTCCGGACTCTACGGCGGCTGGATGAATATTTCGTCGACTCCCCTGGGGTTTCTGGAATATTCGGGTATTTATAGAGCAAAGAGGCAGTCTGGGGGCCGCTACCTCTTGAGCAGTGCGTTGGTTTTCCCTGAAGAGCAAGGGATGATGCAGCAAAGTAGCGTAAGTATTTCCCTCTATTTTTGAGAACCAAGGTATCAATCCAGTAGGAGGCTACGCGCCAGTCCCTCGCACCTGCACAAAACAAATAAATCCTCGCAACCAACGTGATAAGGGGTTGTCAATCCCTACACGTCAACTTACGAAAGTGAGATCTGATAGATATGATAAGATAATATTTTTGGTATTTTTGTGATAAAGATGCAAAGTAAAAATAAAAGCAAAGTAAAAAAAGAAAAGGAAATAACTAAGTAGTAGGAGATTAATATGATGAAGATAGACCCGGGGGCCATACGTTTCACTAGTGGCTTCTCTCGAGAGCATAAGTATTCTACGGTGGGTGAACAAATTACTATTGAGCAATTGACAGAATTGAGCATAGTTATGAGAATATCTAGGCATGATCATGTATATAGGCATCACGTCCGAGACAAGTAGATCGACTCCTGCCTGCATCTACTACTATTACTCCACTCATCGACCGCTATCCAACATGCATCTAGAGTACTAAGTTAAAAACAGAGTAACACCTTAAGCAAGATGACATGATGTAGAGGGATAAACTCATGCAATATGATGAAAACCCCATCTTGTTATCCTCAATGGCAACAATACAATACGTGCCTTGTTGCCCCTACTGTCACTGGGAAAGGACACCACAAGATTGAACCCAAAGCTAAGCACTTCTCCCATTGCAAGAAAGATCAATCTAGTAGGCCAAACCAAACTGATAATTCGAAGAGACTTGCAAAGATAACCAATCATACATAAAAGAATTCAGAGAAGATTCAAATATTGTTCATAGATAGACTTGATCATAAACCCACAATTCATTGGTCTCAACAAACACACCGCAAAAAGAAGATTACATCGAATAGTTCTCCACAAGAGAGGGGAAGAACATTGTCTTGAGATCCAAAAAGAGAGAAGAAGCCATCTAGCTAATAACTATGGACCCGTAGGTCTGAGGTGAACTACTCACACTTCATTGGAGGGGCTATGGTGTTGATGTAGAAGCCCTCCGTTATCGATGCCCCCTCCGATGGAGCTCCAGAACAGGCCCCAAGATGGGATCTCGTGGATACAAAAAGTTGCGGCAGTGGAATTAGGGTTTTAGCTCCGTATCTGATCGTTTGGGGTACGTAGGTATATATAGGAGGAAGGAGTACGTCGGTGGAGCAACAGGGGGCCCACAAGGGTGGAGGGCGCACCTGGGGGGTAGGCGCGCCCCCCTACCTCGTGGCCTCCTCTTTTGTGTCTTGGCGTAGTGTCCAAGTCTCCTGGGTCTTGTTAGTTGAGAAAATCACGTTCCTGAAGGTTTCATTCCGTTTGGACTCCGTTTGATATTCCTTTTCTTCGAAACCCTAAAACAGGCAAAAAAACAGCAATTCTGGGCTGGGCCTCCGGTTAATAGGTTAGTCCTAAAAATAATATAAAAGTGGATAATAAAGCCCAATAATGTCCAAAATAGTAGATAATATAGCATGGAGCAATCAAAAATTATAGATACGTTGGAGACATATCAAGCATCCCCAAGCTTAATTCCTGCTCGTCCTCGAGTAGGTAAATGATAAAAAACAGAATTTTTGATGCGGAGTGCTACTTGGCATAATTTTAATGTAATTCTTCTTAATTGTGGTATGAAAATTCAGATCTGAAAGATTCAAGACAAAAGTTCATATTGACATAAAAATAATAATACTTCAAGCATACTAACAAAGCAATTATGTCTTCTCAAAATAACATGGCCAAAGAAAGTTATCCCTACAAAACTATATAGTCTGGCTATGCTCTATCTTCACCACACAAAGTATTTAAATCATGCACAACGCCGATGACAAGCCAAGTAATTGTTTCATACTTTTGACATTCTCAAAACTTTTTCAATCTTCACACAATACATGAGTGTGATCCACGGATATAGCACTATAGGTGGAATAGAATGGTGGTTGTGGAGAAGAAAGAAAGGGAGAAGATAGTCTCACATCAACTAGGCGTATCAACGGGCTATGGAGATGCCCATCAATAGATATCAATGTGAGTGAGTAGGGATTGCCATGCAACGGATGCACTAGAGCTATAAGTATATGAAAGCTCAAAAAGAAACTAAGTGGGTGTGCATCCAACTTGCTTGCTCGTGAAGACCTAGGGCATTTTGAGGAAGCCCATCATTGGAATATACAAGCCAAGTTCTATAATGAAAATTTCCCACTAGTATATGAAAGTGACGAAATGAGAGACTCTCTACTATGAATATCATGGTGCTACTTTGAAGCACAAGTGTGGTAGAAGGATAGTAGCAGTGCCCCTTCTCTCTTTTTCTCTCATTTTTTTATTTGGGCCTTTTCTCTTCTTCTTTTTTAGGCCTCTTTTCTTTTTCTTTTCTTTTTTATTTTTCATCCGGAGTCTCATCCCGACTTGTGGGGGAATCATAGTCTCCATCATCCTTTCCTCACTGGGACAATGCTCTAATAATGATGATCATCACACTTTTATTTTCTTACAACTCAACAATTATAACTTGATACTTAGAACAAAATATGACTATATGAATGCCTCCGGCGGTGTACCGGGATATGCAATGACTAATGAGTGACATGTATGAAGGAATTATGAACGGTGGCTTTGCCACAAATACTATGTCAACTACATGATCATGCTAAGCAATATGACAATGATGGGGTGTTTCATAATAAACGGAACGGTGGAAAGTTGCATGGCAATATATCTCGGAATGGCTATGGAAATGCCATAATAGGTAGGTATGGTGGCTGTTTTGAGGAAGGTAATGGTGGGTGTATGATACCGGCGAAAGGTGTGCGGTATTAGAGAGGCTAGCAATGGTGGAAGGGTGAGAAAAGTGCGTATAATCCATGGACTCAACATTAGTCCTAAAGAACTCATATACTTATTGAAAAAATCTATAAGTTATCAAAGCAAAGTATTACACGCATGCTCCTAGGGGGATAGATTGGTAGGAAAAGACCATCGCTCGTCCCCGACCGCCACTCATAAGGAAGACAATCAATAAATAAATCATGCTCCGACTTCATCACACAACGGTTCACCATACGTGCATGCTACCGGAATCACAAACCTTAACACAAGTATTCTTCAAATTCAACTACCCAACTAGCACAACTTTAATATCACCATCTTCATATCTCAAAACAATTGTCAAGCATCAAACTTCTCATAGTATTCAACACACTCATAAGAAAGTTTTATTATTAATCTTGTATACCAAGCATATTAGGATTTTAAGCAAATTACCATGCTATTTAAGACTCTCAAAATAATCTAAGTGAAGCATGAGAGATCAATAGTTTCTATAAAACAAATCCACCACCGTGCTCTAAAAGATATAAGTGAAGTACTAGAGCAAAACTATATAACTCAAAAGATATAAGCGAAGCACATAGAGTATTCTAACAAATTCCAAATCATGTATGGCTCTCTCAAAAGGTGTCTACAGCAAGGATGATTGTGGTAAACTAAAAATTAAAGATTCAAATCATACAAGACGCTCCAAGCAAAACACATATCATGTGGCGAATAAAAATATAGCTCCAAGTAAAGTTACCGATAGAAGTAGACGAAAGAGGGGATGCCTTCCGGGGCATCCCCAAGCTTTGGCTTTTAGGTGTCCTTATATTATCTTGGGGGTGCCATGGGCACCCCCAAGATTAGGCTCTTGCCACTCCTTGTTCCATAATCCATCAAATCTTTACCCAAAACTTGAAAACTTCACAACACAAAACTCAAAGTAGAAAATCTCGTGAGCTCCGTTAGCGAAAGAAAACAAAAGACAACTTCAAGGTACTGTAATGAACTCATTATTTATTTATATTGATGTTAAACCTACTGTATTCCAACTTATCTATGGTTTATAAACTATTTTACTAGCCATAGATTTATCAAAATAAGCAAACAACACATGAAAAAAACAGAATCTGCCAAAAACAGAACAGTCTGTAGTAATCTGTAGCTAGCGCAAGATCTGGAACCCCAAATATTCTAAAATAAATTTCTGTACGTGAGGAATTTATCTATTAATCATCTTCAAAAAGAATTAACTAAATATCACTTTCCAAATAAAAATGGCAGCAGTTCTCGTGAGCGCTAAAGTTTCTGTTTTTTTACAGCAAGATATCAAGACTTTCCCCAAGTCTTTCCAACGGTTCTACTTGGCACAAACAGTAATTAAACACAAAAAACACAACCTAAACAGAGGCTAGATAAATTATTTATTACTAAACAGGATCAAAAATCATGGAATAAAAATAAAACCGGGTTGCCTCCCAACAAGCGCTATCGTTTAACGCCCCTAGCTAGGCATTGATAATTTTAATGATGCTCACATGAAAGACAAGAATTGAAGCACAAAAGGAGCATCATAAAGCATGTGACAAACACATCTAAGTCTAACATACTTCCTATGCATAGGCATCTTATAGGCAAACAAATTATCAAGGCAAGCAAAAACTAGCATATGCAAGGAAGAGGAAAGAAACAATAGCAATCTCAACATAACGAGAGGTAGTTTAGTAACATGAAAATTTCTACAACCATATTTTCCTCTCTCATAATAATTACATGTAGGATCATAAGAAAATTCAACAATATAGCTATCACAAAACATATTGTTAACAAGATCCACATTTATGCAAAGTTGACATTCTTCCAAAATAGTGGGATCTAAAGTTGACACTCTTCCAAACCCACTTTCAATAATATTGCAAACACTATTATCAATATCATATTCATCATGGGGCTTAAATAAATTTTCAAGATCAAAAGAAGAATCACCCCAATCATGATCGTTGCAACCAATAGTAGTCATAGCAAAACTAGCATCCCCAAGCTTAGGGTTTTGCATATCATTAACACAATTGAAATTAAGAGAATTTATAATAACATCATTGCAATCATGCTTTTCATCGAAGGAACTATTAAGTATGGGTGCAATAGCAACAATCTCATGTTTAACATAAGGAACTATAGCAAATTCATCTTCATAAATATTGGCAGCATGGCCACACGAATAGCAAGCATCATGTTCATCAAGGGATATTTCAATCAAATCATCGGAATCATAATTATCTATAGATTCATGCATATCATTATATTCTTCTGAAGCAACAGTCATTCTTTCAATAAATTCTTTGACATAGACATTATGAGCATATTTTTCATAGCAATATTTAAGTATGTCAAAAAATTTAGATTCGTAGAGAGTAATATCATATTTTTCAATCAAAGAAGCAACTTCATAAGCACCCTTAAAAGCAACAAATTCTTCAATTTGTTCTATATCGTAGTAACTATAAACACCCTTTGCATAAAAAGATAAGATTTCAATATCATTAAACTCACATAGGTAGGGGAGGTGTTTTTTAGGGTTCTTAGAGCAACAAGTAAAATCATAAATTTCACAAAGATTCCAAGCACAACACAACAATCTGTTTATTTGATTCCATAAGAGTCTCCCTTTTTCAGACAAACGGTGATGCACAAAATGAGCATGCTCATCTAAAGATTTCCCATCAACTAGGCTAGTTGGGGTATCAGCATGAGCGCATAAGGATCAAAGATGATCTAAGTAGAACACTTTAAGTAGATCCATATCAATAGATTTTTAGCAAGCAAAGATGCAAGCAAATAGAAGGCACATGGAACCACAAACAACGATACATACAGGAAGAAGGCAAACAAAAGAAGAGGCAAATAGGAAAAGAGAGGGAGGATAGAGAGAGGGCGAATAAAACGGCAAGGGTGAAGTGGGAGAGAGGAAAATGAGAGGTAAATGGCAAATAATGTACTTCAGGAGATAAGGGTATGTGGTGGGTACTTGGTATGTTGACTTTTGCGTAGACCTCCCTGACAACGGCGCCAGAAATCCTTCTTGCTACCTCTTGAGCATTGCGTTGGTTTTCCCTGAAGAGGAAGGGATGATGCAGCAAAGTAGCGTAAGTATTTCCCTCCGTTTTTGTGAACCAAGGTATCAATCCAGTAGGAGGCACTACGAAAAAAATACACTTCCGTGATGATACGTGTTTGTCACAGTAGGTCGCTTTTTTTGTCATGCATGTACATTCATGACAAATTTATGACAGAACCAAGATAGCCATACATGTGCTGTCGTAGAAGTGTTCCAAGACATTACCAAAATTATCATCACGGAAGTGTCCACTTCCATGACGATAAATCACGCGTCACAGAAGTGCTTTCGTCAAGGGTGACCGACACGTGGCATCCACCGTAACAGAACACCGTTAAGCTATCGGGACGGCTTTTGGATCCGATAACCCGTTAACAGCCCCGACCAATGGGAAATTTCCATGTGTAAAATTCTTATTGGCCGGACGAAATACGTGTCAGTTCGTCAGTTGGTCAGATAGGCACCTATGATACGTCGACACATGGCACGGCCCAACAGAGGCCCATTCCTGTGAAAAGGCCGGCCCGTTTGACTTGGTCAAAAGCTGGCGGGCCGGCCCATGGAAAGCCTGTTAACGGCATGTTCGCATATAGCCCATTTACAGCCCGCTAACCCAAGGCCCGTTACGCCCTATCTGAATTAGGCCCAGTACCGTCATCTAGGCCATCCAATATGATTCCAGCCCATTTTCACTTCTGGCCCATGTATGGCCCATGACGTCTTTCGGCCCATATGAGGCCCTATGTAACTCTTGTCCTATTAACGGCCTGTGGTGAAACTGGCCCGTAATGAAAGTGTATCACTTTACACCCATTAACGGCCTGTGGTGAAACTGGCCCGTAATGAACAGTGTATCACTTTATACCCATTAATGGCCCTTATTCCGTTGGGCCATTTCCAGCTCATGTTATCTTTCGGCCTTCTCAGAGCCCATTTATTCTTGGGCTCATTTACAGCATTCGTTTACTTACGGCCCGTTACTGTCATTTTCTGCTTGTGGGCCAAATTCAGACCGTGGTTACAGTCGGCCCGTTTGTGGTCCGTTAATACGTTGGGCCATTTTCATAGCGTCATCAAATACGACCTATTAACGATGGCCCGTTACGGTCGGCCCATGAACGGACGATTCCAACTCTAGACCGTTTACGGCCATAATGTGGCATGTTATTGGCCCATGTTTGGCCAATCGATCATACGGCCCGTATAAGGCCCATTGATGATACGGCCCGTAGAAGGCCCATTGTTTCTACGGCCCGTAGAAGGCCTACTGTTTCTACGGCCCATAAAAGGCCCACTGTTTCTACGGCCCGTAGGAGGCCCAGTGTCACTATAGTAAATATTAGCCCATGGTTATTATGGCCTAGTTTTAAAAAATAGGTTATTGCAGCCACTAGTTAACCGCGGAAAAAGAACTGCAATGACTACAAGCAAACAAATAAACAAGACAACAAGGAAATAAATAAGCAAGCAACTAATGCTAGGCTATCACGGCTATTACACATATTACATCCACTGGGCATCAAAGTTCGCCACCAGTGCAAATAAACGCGGCAGCAAAACAAGAGCATAACTGAAACAACTTCAGAAGAGCTCAAGAAATGTTATCCTGGGTATCCACCATGCTGGCAATAAGCTTAGCAAGCTGATTAGCTTTGTCCTGTTTGGCGCTAAAATCCTCCAACGCTTGCTGTTGCACCAGAAAGTATGCATCTGAATGCTCCAGGGACTTCCGCAGTCCTTCCGCTTCTTGTCGCAGCACAGCTGATCGATGTCTTTCAGCTTGTAGTTGAGACTCAACAAACCGAACTGATTCAGACAATGAGTTTGAATAGCTTCTGCAAGAGGTAGTGGCCAGTAACTCCAACACTAAACCAAGACAGGATGTGTCACTATCCTGAACCTTATCTGCATTACTTCCTTTACCATTGCTTAATAAGGCACTCTTCTCCAATATTCTATCAGCATTCTAAAAGAAGAAACAAGCAGACACATAACAAGTTTAGCATGTACTAGTATATGAAACTCATTTCGGTGAACCAGTTCATTAGTAAGGTGGACAGGATTAAACTACAAAGTCTTCTATTTCCAAGTACTAGTACATAATAAAATCATCAAACAAACATATATCTATGTCCTATGATAGCAATGGAATCTTAAATTAGAACAGTTGTTCTTCAGCTTTAGGCACTTGTTCTACATGAACAGAGTACAGTAAGACGCAAGAATATAATACTTAAAAATAGAAAATGAGCTCATAGACCTTACCACATTCTTGGTTCGGGACCAGTATAGAACAAGGCTTTCCCAGTCATCGTCCAGTAAATGTGTCTCGGGAGAACGTAAGCGAATTTGATGAGTTTATTTGCCGGTGAAGTATGTTTTCTTCAGGTAATTCTGATACTGCCACCAAGCATTCTTGAAGATAGCAGAGGTATTAGCACAGGTTACCTCATCCTGAGTTTCCAAATTGGTCCTTCTCTATAGAGAAAAATGGGAAAATTTGTTGTATTATAACCCTCATGGAGGTAGGATGTATGGGACAAAGCAAAGTAATTGTCATGAATAACATTACTTACACATAACTCCTGGACAAACACCTGCACCTGGCATTTTCCTTCATCTTCAGTATAATATTTCCAAGATGGGAAGATACGCACATATGATTTAACAACATCAAATGCAATAGATGCTAAACTACGACTAGCTGGTTGTGCTTCCTCCACAAGAATAGGCGTACTAACTGGTGGAGTTGGGGTTCGCCGTGATAGTACTGGCCCTTTGGGCACTGGAGCTGCCTTACTAACTGCTCTTGTTTGGGAGCTCTGTGGTGGAGATGGTGTTGTGTCAACAGGAACTGGGTTACTATCCGCTGGGGTTGGGGTTAGATTGGGTGAAGCTGGTTGTCTGTCCATCGTAGTAGGGGTACAATCTGCGAGAGTTTGGGTTATGTGTGGTAGGGCTAGTTCTTATGCATGTACAACCGGGGTGCTATCTCTACCAAGAGGTAGCACTGTTTTATTTGAAGACCGTGTTTTTAGTTCGCTAGATACTGGCATCACCCGCTCCAATTCAAATGGCTGATAAACAGGAAACATAGTTGAATGTATAGACATTGTATGAGAGACAGATGCAATAGATAGTGTGGAAAAAAGAGGGCATGAAATAGTTGACATGTATATTGTTTAACTAAAATGGATAGCATGGCATAATTTCACATATATGATGTCTATCTAAACTGGATAGCATAGCATAACACAATTCAAAGATATGATGAATAACTAAACAGGATCGCCTGACATAATTCACCTACATGTTATCTAAGTAATCAGGATCGCATCATTTAATTCACATATATGATTCATATGCTAAACAGAGGGCATTCAATAGGATGTCTGAATTAAGAACATGGTGTTGAATATTGTGTATATGATGTCTAAACTATGCCGTGCAAGACACCGTATGCATGATATGAGCAATATAACCGTGCCAAGTTAGAGCATACACCTCAGTGGGGGAATAGGACTGGTCATCTATCTCTGAATCCATCTCTGAGGAGTTATCAGGACCCAACAAGAGATCTGCTTCGACAGGTAGCACTGTCTGCTCTGAAGGCCTTGTTTTCACTCCAGATTTTTCCATCTCCCACCCAAATAGTTGATTCACAAGAAGAGTAGTTTAATGTACAAACATTGTCGACAAATGGAAATGTAATGAAGAAAGGGATGGGAAAGATATCATTCAAATATATGATGCCTGATTAAACAGGATGGCATTGCACATTTCACATATATTATGGCTGGCTAAAAGACATGAGACTGCATAATTCCCATATATGATATAGAAACTAAACAGGTGGCATTACAGAACATGTCTAAACTAAGCAAATGACATATATGATGTCAAAAGTAGGCACTGCAAGGCAACATATGCATGATATGACTAACATCATCATGCCAAGGTAGAGCAAACACCTTGGGGGGTAAATAGGAATGGTCAGCGGCGTCCGAATCCGCCTCAGAACAGATATCTTCCTCTGGATTACAATCTGGAGAGGGGTGGGGAGGGTTTGCCATTGAACCCACCATGGAGCGATGTCTGCATGACATTGTATTGCCGCGCAAAACTCTTCTTTTTTTCTCTACATGTTCAGCATGACTGTGTACAATATCTGACATGCATACGAAAAAAATATGGTGAGATTATGTAAGGAGAGCATGCAAAAATTTAGAGTGATGGTAACAACTAGTGGATCGACGTTTTTCCGTTCAACCAAAATAGCCCTAATGGATCGACGTGAATGTATAGTAATAAGTGATGCAACAAGTGTACAACCTCTTTGCCGTAGCCGTGTCGACCTCAACATCATTGGGTTGGTCGCTGAAGCAGTTGAGGCAGAGGTGGCTGTCGGAGGTGTGGAGGAAGATCTAAGGAATCTGTACACGGCGTCCAGGGCACTGCTCTGTTGTGATGGATCGTTCTGTCGTTGGAGCAGCTCCGGTGAGCCATAAGACGTCAAGGCTGAAGCAGCACAAGACAGAATCGTCAGTCTCAAGTGGGATTCTAATAGCATTTCCAATAGATGATGTAAAATGGATGTAAAATTAACATCACCAAAAAGCACCTAACTACAACAGATGAGGTAAAAACTGTGACTCTGAAATTAACTGTCGAAACTGAAATTTACTGTGGAATCTGAATGCTACTGTCGAAACTGAACACAATGGTAGCAGAGGGGCACTTGACATGTAGTTTAGGGAGGGCCTGCAGTTCATCTTCAACCTGCACCCCCCTGAGCCGCCAGCCACCACCGGCCGAACCGCCGGCCCCAGCGCCGCCTCGCCGCCCCGAAACAACTCGCCATCGCCGCCCCGGCCAGCCCTCTAGGCCCCCCCACCCTGAACCCTAAGATAGATAGTGGGGTACCTCTTCGGCGAGCCCCCGTCCCCGCTGCGGGTGGTTCTTCCTTAACTCCGGCGAGCTCCCTCCCCCCCAACCCCTAAAAATCGACTGACCCAAAAGTCGATTCAGTCGACTGAAGTGTGGCTTAATCGGAGCAGAGCAGCAGCACGAGCGAGGGGGGGTGCAGCAGCAGCAGCTGGGCGAGCGAGCGAGCGATCGACCGAGAGCCGGAGCAGCAGCAGCAGATCCGGCTGGTATGGACGCCGCCGCCGAAGGGGCCTCGCACTGGGGGATGTGACGCCTCCGATTCAATCGTACACTAATCATACACGCAAACGTGTACGATCAAGATCAGGGACTCGCGGGAACATATCACAACACAACTCTACGAATAAAATAAGTCATACAAGCATCATATTACAAGCCAGGGGCCTCGAGGGCTCGAATACAAGAGCTCGATCATAGACGAGTCAGCGGAAGCAACAATATCTGAGTACAGACATAAGTTAAATAAGTCTGCTTTAAGAACGCTAGCACAAACTGGGATACAGATCGAAAGAGGCGCAGGCCTCCTGCCTGGTATCCTCCTAAACTACTCCTGGTCGTCGTCAACGGGCTGCACGTAGTAGTAGGCACCTCCCGAGTAGTAGTAGTCGTCACCGACAGTGGCGTCTGGCTCCTGGGCTCCATCGTCTGGTCGCAGCAATCGGGTATAGAAAGGGGGGAAAGAGGAAGCAATGCAACCATGAGTACTCATCCAAAGTACTTGCAAGCAAGGAGCTACACTACATATGTATGCATTGGTATCAAATGGAATAAGGTTATCATATGTGGACTGAACTGCAGAATGCCGGAATAAGAGGGGGATAGCTAGGCCTTTCGAAGACTACGCTTCTGGTAACCTCCATCTTGCAGCAGGAGAAGAGAGTAGAAGGTAAGTTCACCAAGTGACATCGCATAGCATAATACTAACCGATGATCCTCTCCTCGTCGCCCTGTGAGAGAGCGATCACCGGTTGTATCTGGCACTTGGAAGGGTGTGTTTTATTAAGTATCTGGTTCTAGTTGTCATAAGGTCAAGGTACAACTCCAAGTCGTCCTGTTACCGAAGATCACGGCTATTCGAATAGATTAACTTCCCTGCAGGGGTGCACCACATAACCCAACACGCTCGATCCCATTTGGCCGGACACACTTTTCTGGGTCATGCCCGGCCTCGGAAGATCAACACGTCGCAGCCCTACCTAGGCACAACAGAGAGGTCAGCACGCCGGTCTAAATCCTATGGCGCAGGGGTCTGGGCCCATCGCCCTCTATACACCTGCACGTTGTGAACGCGGCCGGAAGCAGAACTAGCCCCGTTAATACAAGAGCAGGCTTACGGCCCAATCCGGCGCGCGCCGCTCAGTCGCTGACGTCACGAAGGCTTCGGCTAATACCACGACGTCGAGTGCCCATAACTGTCCCCGCGTAGATGGTTAGTGCGTATAGGCCAGTGGCCAGACTCAGATCAAATACCAAGATCTCGTTAAACGTGTTATCTTGAAATAACCGCGAACGCCGACCAGGGCCAGGCCCACCTCTCTCCTAGGTGGTCTCAACATGCCCAGTCGCTTCGCCACAAAGATCCACACAAAGGGTCGTCGGGAAAGTATGTCCTTCCAGCCCCCAATTCGTGAATCAACCGCGGGTACTCCTTGAGCCAACCCGACTTTAGTCATCACATGTATCATGTATAAAGTATATAGTATATACCCGTGATCACCTCCCGAGTGATCACGGCCCGATAGTATAGCATGGCATACGGACAAGAATGTAGGGCCACTGATGATAAACTAGCATCCTATACTAAGCATTAGAATTGCAGGTAAAGGTAACAACAGTAGTAGCAAGGACAGGCTATGCATCAGGATAGGATTAACGGAAAGCAATAACATGCTACACACTTCTAATGCAAGTAGTAGAGAGAAGAATAGGCGATATGTGGTGATCAAAGGGGGGCTTGCCTGGTTGCTTTGGCAAGAAGGGTTCATCGGGACCTAGTCGTACTCAGTGGCATTAGCGCCGGTCTCGGGGTCTACCGGAGAAGAAGAGGGGGAAGAAACAGTAAATACGGAGCAAACAAAGCATCTCAAAACATAACGAGGCAATACCCGGTGCTAGATATGCCCTAACGCGGTGCTAGGCAATGCCGGCGAAGGAGGGAAACATTCGGAAAAGTATTCCCGGTGTTTGACGTTTTCGGAAAAATGAACCGGAGGGGGAAAAGTTGCGTGTTCGCTATGCTAGGGATGCGCGGCGGACGGAAGGGCTGCTTATCGGGATTCGTCTCGTCGTTCTGAGAAACTTTCATGTACAAAGTTTTTTCATCCGAGTTACGTATTATTTTATATTATGCTTCTAAAGTTTTAATAATATTCTAGAATTATTATATTTAGCTTAAACCGAATTGACCAAGTCAATTTGACTAGTCAAAAGGATAGGTGTGGCCCGCATGTCATAGACTCTAACCCTAACTTATTTAAAAAGAGGGCCAACATGTCATCTACTACTAGAATAACTTAGCACTAATAAAACTAGCTAAGGAGCAAAAATAATCCTAAAACTAATCCATCTATTTAAATTAGACCTAACTAATTTTGGGGCAGCCCCACACACATGGCACATCGGCCAGACACACTCACACGCTGCACAAATATCACACACACACACTCCTACACAGCACATACACACACGCGCTGCTTTGGGGCAGCCCTACACACATGGGCACACCGGCCACACACACGCTGTACACACATCTACAGAATACACACACAAAGCACGTAGCTAGGAGTTACTTCTGTTCCCTTTTAACAAAACAAAGCATTTTACGATTTTGATAGGATTTAATACAGGCATCGAAGGGATTTGGTCCAGTGGGATAAAATGGAGTTTGTCATGCAAACTTTCTACTCATATTATTTTTGCCCAAGTTAGTAGTTGGTTAGCCACCGTTTAGGGACTATCTAGAGCGTTAGTCATTGTAAAACTAGAAAAGCTAGCTAGTAACTACAAAGTACAGTAAGCAGCGGCAGTAGTAGGATGCAGCAGCAGCGCTAGTAGCAACGCATAGCAACAGCAAGTAGAGAAGTAAGTAGCAGCAGCAGCGCAGGAGCAGGCTGCGGCGGCTCGCAGGGGCGGCCGGGAGCACGGCAACGCGGGGACCGACACGTGCGTCGAGGCACAGCCGGGCGCAAGGCAAGGCGCGACGAGGAGCTGCTATGGGCGCACTGCGAGGAGCAGAGGCGCTGGGCAGGCGAGCTTGCTCTCGGACGCAAAGCGTCGGCCATGGCGGCCAGGCTCACGAGGACGACGATACGGTGACGGATCGAGCAAGGAAAGGAGGGGGATGGGGAGAGGAGCTCACCAGGGGGCGGATGGTATTCTCGGGGAGGCCGGGGACAGGCCGTAGAGGCTCGGGGAGGACCGGAGGAGCTGAACGACGCGGCGGGATGGCGGCGACCAAAACAGGGGAAGATGCCCGATCCGGCGATGACGACCTCCGCGGCTCGAGCTTGCGGGCGAGGACGGTGTGGACGAGCGACGCGGGGCTCCTGGTAGGTTCTCCCGCGGCGGAGAGCTCGTTGGTCGTGGTGACGACGACGCAGCGGTGGTGACGCGGCGATCTCGCGCGGGGCGAAGAGAGCGGGCGAGGGAGAGGGAGATGGGGGATTTGGGGGCTAGGGTTCCAGAGGGGCCGGAGGCTGCTGGTGGCGCCCTTAACCAACAGGGGGAGCCGCGGGATAGCCGGCAGCTGGCCGGGGCGCCATGGATGCCCGCCACGGCTCCCTGCTCCTGTAGCGAGATTGGGGATGACCCCAATTGGACTGGGCCTGTTCCTGCACACTTGAGGTCCAGCCCAATAGTAGTTAGGTTTTGTTTTCTATTTTCCTATTTTATTCACTACTTTTATTAAATTTAGCAACTAAGTGATTTTTGTTAAATGTGACAAATGGGCATCTAAATTCTATGCAATATTTTGAGGAGGCTCACAAAGTTTGAGGTCAATTTGAATTGTATGAATAATCGTTTATTTTGAAAAGACCATTTTATTTGCTGCTGGACCACTTATTAATTTCCTAAGAATTTATTTGTGACCCAGATGAAGTTTGTTTCAACATGTCAATGATCATAGGAATTTATAGAATAACGCGAACATTTTTGTTTTGACATTTGAAAAATATTTATTGTTTGACTTTACTTTAAATTTGAATTTTGGTTTGAAATATTTCTGAATTGTTTTTCTTAGGGCATAGTTGTGATGACTTGGCATCATTAGTGGAGGGTTACTGTAGCTAAATTATCCGGGCATCACAATTCTCCTCCACTACAAGAAATCTCGTCCCGAGATTTAAGAGGTGTTGTAAGGGGGAAAGATCTGTTTACGAAATTCTAACGAGTCTTCTCGGTCTTGGTTGCTCTTCTCTAAGAGGTCGATCCATTACGTTGATATCTTTATTTCTCTGCTCCAGGTCATCATGATGAAGTCGGCATCCTTTCTTCAGGATCTCCATCGTACTTACGACAGAATAAGGGGTGGGTATTCCGGGAGAACGGACCTCTGCAAGGTTGACCATCTGGTTGATAACATCGGGGAAGGTGTCGGAAAGTAACTCTCGAATTGAAACTTCATAAAATATTGAGAGCAAAGTAAGGAGGTATCATGGGAAGTTTCGAGCGGGGAGGCAATTTTTCAATGCCTGAAACAAAGTGCGATAGGGGTCCA
The DNA here is from genome assembly GCF_002162155.2 of Triticum dicoccoides. Lineage (NCBI taxonomy): Eukaryota > Viridiplantae > Streptophyta > Magnoliopsida > Poales > Poaceae > Triticum > Triticum dicoccoides. The sequence goes on along the minus strand of NC_041390.1, from coordinate 375,733,274 downwards.
GAGCAACGAGATTAAGTATTGCGTTTGTTACCAGAATAGATCACTAGGAAGGTGCTCGTGAACTACATACGATGCCACACGCGAGGAAGAACTTGGGAAACCGGGGGATGTGCAGGAGAGTCAGGTTTCAATCATGTGGAACTGTGGGTTATGGGACCACCATGTGGGTTAAAAGTAGGAAGGCGATGACGTCTTACACGGTCATGATAGCAAGACATGTCAGAGGGTAGCCTGTCGATTATGTCGGCAACAACGTCGGTACCAAGGGCGAGGGTCGAAGAGAACCATTTTCCTGCTCGTTGAACGAGGCGGACCAGTAGGCAAAGTTCTCGTCCATCGGTGGTTACCAAAATGTCATCAACAAAAGTAACATGGTCTTTCTGACAGAATTGTAGAACGAGGTGTTTACAAAAGCAGGATAATAGTACTGCTTAGATCTTATAGACCACAAGCAACGTTAAACCAACCAATGGAAAAGAAAATATGATTATCAGATTAAACAGAACAATGGGAAGGAAAATGTGTTTAAACACATATTCAAGGGTATATCCTTCCCAAGGACAAGCAGACATGATATCCATGACAGGATATAATGTAGATAACTCTTTAGGAAAGGGGGAAAGAAATTTCATGAAATTACACATGCAACGGTGTTTGGATAATTGATGAATAAAATTTAGTATTGTGCTTCAAATGTTCTTATTGAAAAATCGGAGTACCACAGACAAGCTTCGAGATAGCATTGACATGGTCACTGGGTAAAGATCAGACTTTGGATACACATAGGATCCATCAGGAATAACTTATAGAATAAGCCTTACAATTTCCTCATGGAAGAATGGATAACCTTGTGGAAAAGGAATCTATAACAATAGGGCCTCCGGTTAGGAGTGCTAGGCACGACATCACCTTAATGGGTCCCGTAAAGATGCCGTAACTCCTGGAAATATGTTCCAACCATCATATCTGACCGAAATTCAGATCTGATTGGGGTCAGGATACCTCAGACTCAGGATGCCTGAGAAGAAAAGGTGCAACACAATTGACAAGACGACATTATAGAATTCTCGGAAAACAAACTATGGAAGCGAGTTCTGAAACAAGAGTTCATCATTTAACCAAGGAGAGGACGAGGAGGTGGCTGATGAACTCAGGGACAATTCATTGAGATTTTCAAAAGATGGATTTCCAAACTTATGTGAACAAGGAGATAGCATTTGTCAGATCAAATGATATAATGAGGTATGCTCGTGGAAAACGTACACAGTTAAACGTTGGTTGTAAGGTGCACCCGAAATATGGGCTTAGGTAGCATGATCAATGTTAGAATGGTGATTTGATACCCAATGGTCTAAGAATGAAATATCGACCATTAACTTGAAAGCAATAGGGTTGCTAGAAGTTTTGAAGTCGCACAACATGGTTCAATTGTCGGTTTTCCGGTTAGAAACATCACGGGGACCAAGGAGCGAACGGATATGGCAAGGAGTATCACTTGTATCCAGAATTCTTAAGAGGTGGTGAAATTCTCACGACATTCTTGACATAAAAGATGGTAATACTCCCAGGTAAAGAACAAATGCTGGATAGAAAGGATCTCAAGATATATCACGAAACACGAACAAGTTTGTGTTGAACGGAAGGCAATAAAGTGTTCGATGATAATACAAATCATCGAGGGCAAGGATGGTACTTCTCATCATGAATTCAATTGATAACCTGGAAAGGGTCAAAATGTTGATGATGATCACGACACACTTGTCGAGGGGGTTTCATGAGGATATAATCAATCAGCGATGACATCAAGCAAAAGGAAGGGTGAAGCGAAAGTTAACAGAACCATGGGTATGAAACAAACTCGAAATCAAGTTTGCTATTCAAGGAGAAATAATATGACAAGGAAGATCGATGTAAGATTAGCTCACTGTCGAAATTTGTGCTCCGTGAAGAAGGACCAGGTAGCACAGTTAAAAATTAGCCCAATAATGGTATAGCCGATCAGGCTAGGAATGACTTGAAGAATTATTAAACTCATAAGCAACGAAAATTAATTAGGGTTATCGAACCGGAATGCTGAATCGGTTCACATATCGGTGTTCTCGGTTGACGACAACCCGGAACCTAGAAAAATTGGAATCAGTGAGTAATAATAGTTAATGAAGAACCCATAAGAAGTTATGCAGTCCCATGATATTATCAAGATATCATAGTGTAATACTCGACAGTAGATCAAAGTAAAGGTTGGACAGGTGCAATGATCTGCACAAGGCAAGTACTCCAACTTGTCCGAGAAATGGTATTAAGGAGAAAATATGGTCGGAACCTTGATTGCAAATGACCAAACATAGATACAGGATGAACTTATAACAAGGGGATTATTATCATTTACAGGAAGCTTTGATGGTAAGTTTCACATTGGGTCCATGGGCATGAACGCAAAGGCTCAAGGTCGACTCCCACTTCTTCCATGCATTACCTTTCATTTTACTTCTCGCTTTTGATGAAGCTGTAGTGTAGAAATTTTATCTAGCAAAATACCAGAAGAGTATGACTCGTGAAAACCTTCGAGTTCACACATAATAAGGAAGGCATAGGTTCAACCCGTCAGGGTATCGTGGAAACATATACCACAAGCTTCAACAGTAAATACCACCAGCTCGAAAACAGAGCATGGTTGAGAAAGCAGAGGATACAATTTACCAAAGGCTTTATATTGAAGGAAATATGCCCTAGAGGCAATAATAAAGTTATTATTTATTTCCTTATTTCATGATGAATGTTTATTATTCATGCTAGAATTGTATTAACCGGAAACATAACACATGTGTGAATACATAGACAACCAGAGTGTCACTAGTATGCCTCTACTTGACTAGCTCGTTGATCAAAGATGGTTATGTTTCCTAACCATGAACAAAGTGTTGTTATTTGCTTAACGAGGTCACATCATTAGTTGAATGATCTAATTGACATGACCCATTCCATTAGCTTAGCACCCGATCGTTTAGTATGCTGCTATTGCTTTCTTCATGACTTATACATGTTCCTATGACTATGAGATTATGCAACTCCCATTTGCCGGAGGAACACTTTGGGTGCTACCAAACGTCACAACGTAACTGGGTGATTATAAAGGAGCATTACAGGTGTCTCCAAAGGGAGATGTTGGGTTGGCGTATTTCGAGATTAGGATTTGTCACTCCGATTGTCGGAGAGGTATCTCTGGGCCCTCTCGGTAATGCACATCACATAAGCCTTGCTAGCATTACAACTAATATGTTAGTTGTGAGATGATGTATTACGGAACGAGTAAAGAGACTTGCCGGTAACGAGATTGAACTAGGTATTGGATACCGACGATCGAATCTCGGGCAAGTAACATACCGATGACAAAAGGAACAACGTATGTTGTTATGCGGTCTGACCGATAAAGATCTTCGTAGAATATGTAGGAGACAATATGGGCATCCAGGTCCCGCTATTGGTTATTGACCGGAGACGTGTCTCGGTCATGTCTACATTGTTCTCGAACCCGTAGGGTCCGCACGCTTAAGGTTACGATGACAGTTATATTATGAGTTTATGCATTTTGATATACCGAAGGTTGTTCGGGGTCCCGAGATGAGATCACGGACATGACGAGGAACTCCGGAATGGTCCGGAGATAAAGTTTGATATATGATAATAGTGTTTGGTCACCGGAAGGGTTTTAGAAATCACTGGAAGGGGTTCCGGATGTTTCCCAAAATGTTTGGGTACGAGAACACTTTATTTGGGCCAAAGGGGAAAGCCCACAAGGTTTTTGGAAAGCGCAAAAGGAAGTTTTGCGTAGTCCATGGCGTCTGGCCCTGGAGTCCGAGAAGGACTCTTGCCTATCGGGTGAAACCGAGTTTGTGAAGGCTTTAACTCCAAGTTTCGACCCCAGGGCTCAAGATATAAATAGAGGGGCAGGGCTAGCACCAAAGACAGATCAAGAAACACAAGTTGATCCACGTGATCTATTACTTAGCCGTGTGCGGTGCCCCCAGCCACCATAGTCCTCAATAATACTGTAGCGGAGTTTAGGCGGAGCCCTGCTGCTATAGTACATCAAGATCGTCACCACGCCGTCGTGCTGACGGAACTCTTCCCCGACACTTTGCTGGATCGGAGTCCAGGGATCGTCATCGAGCTGAACGTGTGCTCAAACTCGGAGGTGCCGTAGTTTCGGTGCTTGATCGGTTGGATCGTGAAGATGTACGACTACTTCCTCTACGTTGTGTCAATGCTTCCGCAGTCGGTCTGCGTGGGTACGTAGACAATACTCTTCCCTCTCGTTGCTATGCATCACATGATCTTGCGTGTGCGTAGAAATTTTTTTGAAATTACTACGAAACCCAACAGTGGCATCCGAGCCTAGGTTATTTATGTTGATGTTATATGCACGAGTAGAACACAAGTGAGTTGTGGGCGATATAAGTCATACTGCCTACCAGCATGTCATACTTTGGTTCGGCGGCATGGTTGGACGAGACGACCCGGACCAACATTACGCGTACGCTTACGCGAGACCGGTTCCCCCGACGTGCTTTGCACATAGGTGGCTTGCGGGCGACTGTCTCTCCAACTTTAGTTGAACCAAGTATGGCTACGCCCGGTCCTTGCGAAGGTTAAAACGGAGTCTATTTGACAAACTATCGTTGTGGTTTTGATGCGTAGGTGAGATTGGTTCTTGCTTAAGCCCGTAGCAGCCACGTAAAACTTGCAACAACAAAGTAGAGGACGTCTAACTTGTTTTTGCAGGGCATGTTGTGATGTGATATGGTCAAGACATGATGCTAAATTTTATTGTATGAGATGATCATGTTTTGTAACCGAGTTATCGGCAACTGGCAGGAGCCATATGATTGTCGCTTTATTGTATGCAATGCAATCGCGATGTAATGCTTTACTTTATCACTAAGCGGTAGCGATAGTTGTGGAAGCATGAGATTGGCGAGACGACAACGATGCTACGATGGAGATCAAGGTGTCGCGCCGGTGATGATGGTGATCATGACGGTGCTTCGAAGATGGAGATCACAGGCACAAGATGATGATGGCCATATCATATCACTTATATTGATTGCATGTGATGTTTACCCTTTTATGCATCTTATCTTGCTTTGATTGACGGTAGCATTATAAGATAATCTCTCACTAAATTATCAAGAAGTGTTCTCCCTGAGTATGCACCGTTGCGGAAGTTCTTCATGCCGAGACACCACGTGATGATCGGGTGTGATAGGTTCTACGTTCAAATACAACGGGTGCAAAACAGTTGCACACGCGGAATACTCAGGTTATACTTGACGAGCCAAGCATATACAGATATGGCCTCGGAACACGGAGACCGAAAGGTCGAGCGTGAATCATATAGTAGATATGATCAACATAATGATGTTCACCATTGAAAACTACTCCATCTCACGTGATGATCGGTTATGGTTTAGTTGATTTGGATCACGTAATCACTTAGAGGATTAGAGGGATGTCTATCTAAGTGGGAGTTCTTTAATTAATTTGATTAACTGAACTTAAATTTATCATGAACTTAGTCCTGGTAGTATTAGCATATCTATGTTGTAGATCAATAACTCGCGTTGTTGCTTTCATATGTTTATTTTGATATGTTCCTAAAGAAAATTGTGTTGAAAGATGTTAGTAGCAATGATGCGGATTGGATCCGTGATCTGAGGTTTATCCTCATTGTTGCACAGAAGAATTATGTCCTTGATGCACCGCTAGGTGACGGACCTATTGCAGGAGCAGATGCAGACGTTATGAACGTTTGGCTAGCTCAATATGATGACTACTTGATAGTTTAGTGCACCATGCTTAATGGCTTAGAATCGGGACTTCAAAGACGTTTTGAACGTCATGGAGCATATGAGATGTTCCAGGAGTTGAAGTTAATATTTCAAGCAAATACCCGAGTTGAGAGATATGATGTCTCTAACAAGTTCTATAGCTAAAAGATGGAGGAGAATCGCTCAACTAGTGAGCATGTGCCCAGATTGTCTGGGTACTACAATCGCTTGAATCAAGTGGGAGTTAATCTTCCAGATAAGATAGTGATTGACAGAATTCTCTAGTCACCATCACCAAGTTAGTAGAACTTTGTGATGAACTATAATATGCAAGGGATAACGGAAACAACTCCCAAGCTCTTCGTGATGCTGAAATCAACGAAGGTAGAAATCAAGGAAAACATCAAGTGTTGATGGTTGACAAGATCACTAGTTTCAAGAAAAGGGCATAGGGAAGAAGGGAAACTTCAAGAAGAACGGCAAGCAAGTTGCTGCTCAAGTGAAGAAGCCCAAGTCTGGTCCTAAGCCTGAGACCAAGTGCTTCTACTGCAAAGGGACTGGTCACTGGAAGCGGAACTACCCCAAGTGATTGGCGGATAAGAAGGATGGCAAAGTGAACATAAGTATATTTGATATACATGTTATTGATGTGTACTTTACTAGTGTTTATAGCAAACCATCAGTATTTGATACTAGTTCAGTTGCTAAGATTAGTAACTCGAAACGGGAGTTGCAGAATAAACAGAGACTAGTTAAGGGTGAAGTGACGATGTGTGTTGGAAGTGGTTCCAAGATTGATATGATCATCATCGCACACTCCCTATAATTTCGAGATTAGTGTTGAACCTAAATAAGTGTTATTTGGTGTTTGCGTTGAGCATGAATATGATTTGATCATGTTTATTGTAATACGGTTATTCATTTAAAGAGAATAAATTGTTGTTCTGTTTATATGAATAAAACCTTATATGGTTACACACCCAATGAAAATAGTTCGTTGGATCTCGATCATAGTGATACACATAATCATAATATTGAAACCAAAAGATGCAAAGTTAATAATGATAGTGCAACTTATTTGTAGCACTGCCGTTTAGGTCATATTGGTGTAAAGCGCATGAAGAAACTCCATGCTGATGGGCTTTTGGAATCACTTGATTATGAATCAGTTGATGCTTGCGAACCATGCCTCATGGGCAAGATGACTAAGACTCTGTTCTTCGAAACAATGGAGCGAGTAACAAGATTTGTTGGATATCATACATACTGATGTATGTGGTCCGATGAATATTGAGGCTCGCGACAAGTATCATTATTTTCTAATCTTCACAGATGATTTGAGCAGATATGAGTATATCTACTTGATGAAACATAAGTCTGAAACATTTGAAAAGTTCAAAGAATTTCAGAGTGAAGTGAAAAATCATCGTAACAAGAAAATAAAGTTTCTACGATCTGATCGTAGAGAAGAGTATTTGAGTTACGAGTTTGGCCTTCAGTTAAAAACAATATGAAATAGTTTCACTACTCATGCCACCTGAAACACCACAATGTAATGGTGTGTCCGAACGTCATAACCGTACTTTATTGGATATAGTGCAATCTATGATGTATCTTACCGATCTACCACTATCGTTTTGGGGTTATGCATTAGAGACAGCTGCATTCACGTTAAATAGGGCACCATCAAAATCCGTTGAGACGACGCCTTATGAACTGTGGTTTGGCAAGAAACCAAAGTTGTCGTTTCTGAAAGTTTGGGGCTGCGATGCTTATGTGAAAAAGCTTCAACCTGATAAGCTCGAACCCAAATCGGAGAAATGTGTCTTCATAGGATACCCAAAAGTTACTATTGGGTACACCTTCTATCACAGATCCGAAGGCAAGATTTTTTGCTAAATTTGGAAACTTTCTGGAGAAGGAGTTTCTCTTGAAAGAAGTGAGTGGGAGGAAAGTAAAAAACTTGATAAGGTAATTGTACCTTCTCCTTTATTGGAAAGTAGTTCATCACAGAAATTTGTTCCTGTGACTCCTACCCCAATTAGTGAGGAAGCTAATGTTATGATCATGAAACTTCAGATCAAGTTACTACCGAATCTCGTAGGTAAACCAGAGTGAGATCCGCACCAGAGTGGTACGGTAATCCTGTTCTGGAAGTCATGTTACTAGACCATGACGAACTTGCGAACTATGAGGAAGTGATGATGAGCCCAGATTCCGCAAAATGGTTTGAGGCCATGAAATCTGAGATATGATCCATGTATGAGAACAAAGTATGGACTTTGATGGATTTGCCCGATGATCGGCAAGCCATAGAAAATAAATGGATCTTCAAGAGGAAGACAGACACTGATAGTAGTGTTACTATCTACAAAGCTAGAATTGTCGCAAAAAGGTTTTCGACAAGTTCAAGGTGTTGACTACGATGAGAGATTCTCACTCGTATCTATGCTTAAAGTCTGTCCGAATCATGTTAGCAATTGCCGCATTTTATGAAATCTGGCAAATGGATAAACAAAACTGAATTCCTTAATGGATTTAATAAAGAAGAGTTGTATACGATGCAACTAGAAGGTTTTGTCAAATCCGAAAGGTGCTAACAAAATGTGCAAGCTCCAGCGATCCATCTATGGACTGGTGCAAGCATCTCGGAGTTGGAATATATGCTTTGATGAGTTGATCAAAGCATATAGTTTTATACAGACTTGCGGTGAAGCCTGTATTTACAAGAAAAGTGAGTGGGAGCACTACAACATTTCTGATAAGTATATGTGATTGACATATTGTTGATCGGAAATAATGTAGAATTATTCTGTAAAGCATAAAGGAGTGTTTGAAAGGAATTTTTCAAAGAAAGACTTCGGTGAAGCTGCTTACATATTGAGCTTCAAGATCTATAGAGATAGATCAAGATGTTTGATAAGTTTTTTCAATGAGTACATACCTTGACAAGATTTTGAAGTAGTTCAAAATGGAGCGGTCAAAGAAAGAGTTCTTGCCTGTATTACAAGGTGTGAAGTTGAGTAAGACTCAAAGCCCGACCACGGCAGAAGATAGAAAGAGAATGAAAGTCATTCCCTATGCCTTGGCCATAGGTTCTATAAAGTATGTCATGTTGTATACCAGATCTATTGTATACCCTGCACTGATTTGGCAAGGGAGTACAATAGTGATCTAGGAGTAGATCACTGGACAGCGGTCAAAATTATCCTCAGTAAAATAAGGATATGTTTCTCAATTATGGACGTGACAGAAGGGTTCGTCGTAAACAGTTACGTCAATGCAAGTTTTTGACACTGATCCAGATGATTATAAGTCTCAATCTGGATACATATTGAAAGTGGGAGCAATTAGCTAGAGTATCTCCGTGCAGAGCATTGTAGACATAGAATTTTGCAAAATACATACGGATCTGAATTGGGCAGGCCCGTTGACTAAGATTCTCTCACAAGCAAAACATGATCACACCTTAGTACTCTTTGGGTGTTAATCACATAGCGATGTGAACTAGATTACCGAATCTAGTAAACCCTTTGGGTGTTGGTCACATGACGATGTGAACTATGGGTGTTAATCACATGATGATGTGAACTATCGATGTTAATCACATGGTGATGTGATCTAGATTATTGACTCTAGTGCAAGTGGGAGACTGAAGGAAATATGCCCTAGAGGCAATAATAAAGTTATTATTTATTTCCTTATTTCATGATGAATGTTTATTATTCATGCTAGAATTGTATTAACCGAAAACATAATACATGTGTGAATACATAGACAACCAGAGTGTCACTAGTATGCCTCTACTTGACTAGCTCGTTGATCAAAGATGGTTATGTTTCCTAACCATGAACAAAGTGTTGTTATTTGATTAACGAGGTCACATCATTAGTTGAATGATCTGATTGACATGACCCATTCCATTAGCTTAGCACCCGATCGTTTAGTATGTTGCTATTGCTTTCTTCATGACTTATACATGTTCCTATGACTATGAGATTATGCAACTCCCGTTTGTTGGAGGAACACTTTGGGTGCTACCAAACGTCACAACGTAACTGGGTGATTATAAAGGAGCATTACAGGTGTCTCCAAAGGGAGATGTTGGGTTGGCGTATTTCGAGATTAGGATTTGTCACTCCGATTGTCGGAGAGGTATCTCTGGGCCCTCTCGGTAATGCACATCACATAAGCCTTGCAAGCATTACAACTAATATGTTAGTTGTGAGATGATGTATTACGGAACGAGTAAAGAGACTTGCCGGTAACGAGATTAAACTAGGTATTGGATACCGACGATCGAATCTCGGGCAAGTAACATACCGATGACAAAAGGAACAACGTATGTTGTTATGCGGTCTAACCGATAAAGATCTTCGTAGAATATGTAGGAGCCAATATGGGCATCCAGGTCCCGCTATTGGTTATTGGCCGGAGACGTGTCTTGGTCATGTCTACATTGTTCTCGAACCCGTAGGGTCCGCACGCTTAAGGTTACGATGACAGTTATATTATGAGTTTATGCATTTTGATATACCGAAGGTTGTTCGGAGTCCCGAGGCGAGATCACGGACATGATGAGGAACTCCGGAATGGTCCGGAGATAAAGTTTGATATATATGATAATAGTGTTTGGTCACCGGAAGGGTTCCGGAAATCACCGGAAGGGGTTCCGGATGTTTCCCGAAATGTTTGGGTACGAGAACACTTTATTTGGGCCAAAGGGGAAAGCCCACAAGGTTTTTGGAAAGCGCAAAAGGAAGTTTTGCGTAGTCCAGGGGCCAGACGCCAGGGTCCCTGGCGTCTGGGTCCAGACGCCGGGATCCCTGGCGTCTGGCCCTGGAGTCCGAGAAGGACTCTTGCCAATCGGGTGAAACCGACTTTGTGAAGGCTTTAACTCCAAGTTTCGACCCCAGGGCTCAAGATATAAATAGAGGGGCAGGGCTAGCACCAAAGACAGATCAAGAAACACAAGTTGATCCATGTGATCTATTCCTTAGCCGTGTGCGGTGCCCCCAGCCACCATAGTCCTCGATAATACTATAACGGAGTTTAGGAGAAGCCCTGCTGCTATAGTACATCAAGATCGTCACCACGCCGTCGCGCTGACGGAACTCTTCCCCGACACTTTGCTGGATCGGAGTCCGGGGATCGTCATCGAGCTGAACGTGTGCTCGAACTCGGAGGTGCCGTAGTTTCGGTGCTTGATCGGTTGGATCGTGAAGACGTACGACTACTTCCTCTATGTTGTGTCAACGCTTCCGCAGTCGGTCTGCGTGGGTACGTAGACAATACTCTTCCCTCTCGTTGCTATGCATCACATGATCTTGCGTGTGCGTAGGAAATTTTTTGAAATTACTACGAAACCCAACATATATATCCGTGGAAAGGCTCACAAGGTTACTTGAATATGATGGACACCGTCGGATAATAATCCCACAAGAGGTCTAGTGGTCTACAAAGGAGTTGATTTGAGTATCGGTACTCTATCAAAGGAAGAAGGAATGCATGTGCATCATATTATAGAAACAACTAACTAATCAAAGCTCAAATGCAAAGGAATTATGAATTCCAAGACAAGGGATTAGAAGCAATGCTCTGATTAGGGATGGATAAGTTGAATAGCCTTAGGGGTACAATCAATGCCAATTTGAGTGGTCGAGATCCAGCTCATGTCCGAAATGACGTCTGAATCAGAAGGATAAGTTCCAGGGAACAACGGATGATTGTGTGCATTCACACACATGTTGAATCAAAAGGATCAGAATGACAATCACAAATGTTTTTAAATTAAATTCCTAGACCAATGGAATTAACCGGAATGCAAGTATGCAAGAATTCTAGGAAGAACGGGCTGTTGAGGATTTTCGAAAGATCAAATATTATTTCGAAGTCTTTTGCGGAACACAAGAACAACTGGGAATGAGTGGATACTTAATAAGTGCGAGGAATTATCCGTAGGGGTATTTCTACGACAAGGAGCTACAAGGCAGTGGTACAAGGGATTCTTAAAAGTCGGAGAGCAATTCGATGCATCTTGTAACAACAAGAGAAACTCAGAGTAATTGTATGAATACAAAGTGTATGTCGTTACCCATATGGATATATCGGTAGTAGGGAATTAAAAAGCAGAGGGCACAAGGGTCTCGGGAATGATCGAAGAGCATTTTCAAAATCTTCTGGTGCAGTAGAAGATCGTTTGTGATAAGGGGCTCTCCGGGAGAAGTAGTTACGAGAACCTAGAGTCAGATTTAGTAAAATCATTTAACCTGAATAGAAGAGAGATCAGAGTCCCAGAGTATAGATCGAGGAGTAAAATATCCTAATACCACCCAAATGGCGACGTGGACCCGTAAGGCACACAGCCATGTTAGTAAAAGTTTTGCAATGTCTAGACTCGACTTCGGCCAAGGAGTGTGGAAGGGGGATTCCTACAGGCAGTCGGCTCTGATACCAACTTGTGACGCCTCCGATTCAATCGTACACTAATCATACATGCAAACGTGTACGATCAAGATCAGGGACTCACGGAAAGATATCACAACACAACTCTATGAATAAAATAAGTCATACAAGCATCATATTACAAGCCAGGGGCCTCGAGGGCTCGAATACAAGAGCTCAATCATAGACGAGTCAGCGGAAGCAACAATATCTGAGTACAGACATAAGTTAAACAAGTCTGCCTTAAGAAGGCTAGCACAAACTGGGATACAGATCGAAAGAGGCACAGGCCTCCTGCCTGGAATCCTCCTAAACTACTCCTGGTCGTCATCAGCGGGCTGCACGTAGTAGTAGTCACCTCCCGAGTAGTAGTAGTCGTCATCGACAGTGGCGTCTGGCTCCTGGGCTCCATCATCTGGTCGCAGCAATCGGGTATAGAAAGGGGGGAAAGAGGGAGCAAAGCAACCGTGAGTACTCATCCAAAGTACTCGCAAGCAAGGAGCTACACTACATATGTATGCATTGGTATCAAATGGAATAAGGCTATCATATGTGGACTGAACTGCAGAATGCCGGAATAAGAGGGGGATAGCTAGGCCTTTCGAAGACTACGCTTCTAGTAACCTCCATCTTGCAGCAGGAGAAGAGAGTAGAAGATAAGTTCACCAAGTGACATCGCATAGCATAATCCTAACCGATGATTCTCCCCTCGTCGCCCTGTGAGAGAGCGATCACCGGTTGTATCTGGCACTTGGAAGGGTGTGTTTTATTAAGTATCCGGTTCTAGTTGTCATAAGGTCAAGGTACAACTCCAAGTCGTCAAGTTACCGAAGATCACGACTATTCGAATAGATTAACTTCCCTGCAGGGGTGCACCACATAACCCAACACGCTCGATCCCATTTGGCCGGACACACTTTTCTGGGTCATGCCCGGCCTCGGAAGATCAACACGTCGCAACCCTACCTAGGCACAACAGAGAGGTCAGCACGCCGGTCTAAATCCTATGGCGCAGGGGTCTGGGCCCATCGCCCTTTGCACACCTGCACGTTGCGAACGCGGCCGGAAGCAGAACTAGCCCCTTAATACAAGAGCAGGCTTACGGTCCAATCCGGCGCGGGCCGCTCAGTCGCTGACGTCACGAAGGCTTTGGCTGATACCACGACGTCGAGTGCCCATAACTGTCCCCGCATAGATGGTTAGTGCGTATAGGCCAGTGGTCAGACTCAGATCAACTACCAAGATCTTGTTAAACGTGTTATCTTGAAATAACCGTGAACGCCGACCAGGGCCAGGCCCACCTCTCTTCTAGGTGGTCTCAACCTGCCATGTCGCTTCGCCACAAAGATCCACACAGAGGGCCGTCGGGAAAGTATGTCCTTCCAGCCCCCAATTCGTGAATCAACCGCGGGTACTCCTCGAGCCAACCCAACTTTAGTCATCACATGTATCATGTATAAAGTATATAGTATATACCCGTGATCACCTCCAGAGTGATCACGGCCCGATAGTATAGCATGGCAGACGGACAAGAATGTAGGGCCACTGATGATAAACTAGCATCCTATACTAAGCATTAGGATTGCAGGTAAAGGTAACAACAGTAGTAGCAAGGACAGGCTATGCATCAGGATAGGATTAACGAAAAGCAGTAACATGCTACACTACTCTAATGCAAGTAGTAGAGAGAAGAATAGGCGATATCTGGTGATCAAAGGGGGGCTTGCCTGGTTGCTTTGGCAAGAAGGGTTCGTCGGGACGTAGTCGTACTCAGTGGCATCAGCGCCGGTCTCGGGGTCTACCGGAGAAGAAGAGGGGGAAGAAACAATAAATATGGAGCAAACAAATCATCTCAAAACATAACGAGGCAATACGCGGTGCTAGATATGCCCTAACGCGGTGCTAGGCGATGCCGGCGAAGGAGGGAAACATCCGGAAAAGTATTCCCGGTGTTTGACGTTTTCGGACAAATAAATCGAAGGGGGAAAAGTTACGTGTTCGCTATGCTAGGGATGCGCGGCGGACAGAAGGGCTGCTTATCCGGATTCGTCTCGTCGTTCTGAGAAACTTTCATGTACAAAGTTTTTTCATCCGAATTACATATTATTTTATATTATGTTTCTAAAATTTTAACAATATTCTAGAATTATTATATTTAGCTTAAACCGAATTGACCAAGTCAATTTGACTAGTCAAAAGGATAGGTGTGGCCCACATGTCATAGACTCTAAACCTAACTTATTTAAAAAGAGGGCCTACATGTCATCTACTACTAGAGTAACTTAGCACTAATAAAACTAGCTAAGGAGCAAAAATAATTCTAAAACTAATCCATCTATTTAAATTAGACCTAAACTAATTTTGGGGCAGCCCCACACACATGGCACATCGGCCAGACACACTCACACGCTGCACAAATATCACACACACACACACACACTCCTACACAGCACACACACACGCTGCTTTGGGGCAGCCCTACACACATGGGCACACCGGCCACACACACGCTGTACACACATCTACAGAATACACACATAAAGCACGTAGCTAGGAGTTACTTCTGTTTCCTTTTAACAAAACAAAGCATTTTGCGATTTTGATAGGATTTAATACAGACATCGAAGGGATTTGGTCTAGTGGGATAAAATGGAGTTCGTCATGCAAACTTTCTACTCATATTATTTTTTCCCAAGTTAGTAATTGGTTAGCCACCATTTAGGGACTATCTAGAGTGTTAGTCATTGTAAAACTAGAAAAGCTAGCTAGTAACTACAAAGTACAGTAAGCAGCGGCAGTAGTAGGATGCAGCAGCAGCGCTAGTAGCAACGCATAGCAATAGCAAGTAGAGAAGTAAGTAGCAGCAGCGCAGGAGCAGGCTGCGGCGGCTCGCAGGGGCGGCCGGGAGCACGGCAACGCGGGGGCGGACGCGTGCGTCGAGGCACAGCCGGGCGCAAGGCAAGGCGCGACGAGGAGCTGCTATGGGCGCACTGCGAGGAGCAGAGGCGCCGGGATGGGCAGGCGAGCTTGCTCTCGGACGCAAAGCGTCGGCCATGGCGGCCAGGCTCGCGAGGACGACGATACGGTGACGGATCGAGCAAGGAAAAGAGGGGGATGGGGAGAGGAGCTCACCAGGGGGCGGATGGTATTCTCGGGGAGGCCGGGGACAGGCCGGAGAGGCTCGGGGAGGACCGGAGGAGCTGAACGACGCGGCGGGATGGCGGCGACCGAAACAGGGGAAGATGCCCGATCCGGTGATGACGACCTCCGCGGCTCGAGCTTGCGGGCGAGGACGGTGTGGACGAGCGACGCGGGGCTCCTGGTAGGTTCTCCCGCGGCGGAGAGCTCGTTGGTCGTGGTGACGACAACGCAGCGGTGGTGACGCGGCGATCTCGCGCGGGGCGAAGAGAGCGGGCGAGGGAGAGGGAGATGGGGGATTTGGGGGCTAGGGTTCCAGAGGGGCCGGAGGCTGCTGGGGGCGCCCTTAACCAACAGGGGGAGCCGCGGGATAGCCGGCACCTGGACGGGGCGCCATGGATGCCCGCCACGGCTCCCTGCTCCTGTAGCGAGATTGGGGATGACCCCAATTGGACTGGGCCTGCTCCTGCACACTTGAGGTCCAGCCCAACAGTAGTTAGGTTTTGTTTTCTATTTTCCTATTTTATTCACTACTTTTATTAAATTTAGCAACTAAGTGAATTTTGTTAAATGTGACAAATGGGCATCTAAATTCTATGCAATATTTTGAGGAGGCTCACAAAGTTTGAGGTCAATTTGAATTGTATGAATAATCGTTTATTTTGAAAAGACCATTTTATTTGCTGCTGGACCACTTATTAATTTCCTAAGAATTTATTTGTGACCCAGATGAAGTTGGTTTCAACATGTCAATGATCAGAGGAATTTATAGAATAACGCGAACATTTTTGTTTTGACATTTGAAGAATATTTATTGTTTGACTTTACTTTAAATTTGAATTTTGGTTTGAAATATTTCTGAATTGTTTTTCTTAGGGCATAGTAGTGATGACTTGGCATCATTAGTGGAGGGTTACTGTAGCTAAATTATCCGGGCATCACAGGGGAGAGCCGCTGTGGAGATGTCGCCCGCGGCGCTGGCTTCAAGGTAGCCGCTCCATGGGGGTGCGGGATGGAGCACCATCGACGCCGGGAGGTCGAGTTAAGGAGAAGGTGCGATGCGATGAGTGTAGCCGAGTAGGCCTCGGCTTCGTCCGAGGAGTCGATGAGGATGCTGCGGTTCCAGTGGAGCGGGTTAAGGCGGCGCTGTGGGGATGGAGCAGCCGCGATAGACGAGGCGATCGTCGGAGCAGCTCCTTGGAGGTGGAGGACGGGGCGGCTGAACCGGCAGGACGGCGAGATGGACGACGGATCCTCATCCGGGGAGGTGGACGAGGGACATCGAGCTGTTGCGGTGGACGACGTCGTCGGGGAAGAGGCTTCGACTGGGCAGTGGTGACGTGGCGGGCGGAGGAGGGTGGGGTTTCGTGGCTGGAGCGGAGAGGTTATGGCGGCCTGGGAGTTCGAATGGTGAAAAGGGGGTGATGGGAGGGGGTGAAGCATGACTTAGGAACGCGCTTGTCCAAAATGTAGGGTGTGTTACAAAAGTACTCCCCACCGATTTGAACTAGCGGCGCTTTCGGCTTAGGGTTAGAAGGGGGATTTCGCATGTCGGGATTTGACAACTGGAGGGAGTTTTCGCGTGCGTTGTAATTTCGGGATAGCAAGGCGCGGGTTGTGAAGGCGTCAGTTTTGGGAGCACGATATCTGAATTTTCGGGATATAACAAGACGCGGGTTGAATTTCAGGGACAAGCCTAACGTGTCGTAATATTGTACTTGTACGTACCAAATCAATTCGCACTTCCTTCAACCAAAAATAAAACGAAAAAAATAAAACTATTCACACCACACAAAGAGAGAGTCTTGCCCCGTTTTACTATACAAATGCTATTCAAAGCTACTCCCTCCTTCCATCTATATAGGGCCTAATGCGTTTTTCGATGCTAACTTTGACCAAATATTGGAGCAATGATATATGACTTGCAACTTACACAAAGCACACCATTAAATTCGTCTATGAAAGGTTCTTTCAATGATATAATTTTCACATTGTGCATGTCATGTACTATTAATCTTGTCAATAGTCAAAGGCGGTCTTAAAAATCTCATTACGCCCTATGTAGATGGAAGGAGGGAGTATGAATCCATGTTATGTCCGATTAAATTTTTTCGCTTGCTGTATAATGCATGTAACCTACTCATACCAACATTTTAGTGCATTCCAAATGTCTATACTACCACTGCAATTCGAACTAAATTTGAATTCGTTTCTCTATTTCAATAAGAATCTACAATCATGATTGTTGCCAACTTCAACCATCAAAGTTTCCTTGCTATCTGCCAGATATAAATCAAACGGTCTATAATGCAGGATGGCAGGCACACCATCATCAATAACTCCATTTTTTTATAAGAGTAGAGATAAAATATATTAAATGTAGTATACCATGTTCATAACCACACCATGTTTATCACCGTTATATATATTCACACATCCGTCGGTTTTAAACACTATGATAAATTCTTCAAATATCCGAATTCGCTTTTTATAATGAAGTATATATGATTCTATTCGTCTTTTACACCTGCACAACCCTCTTATCTTTGTAGCTAGCGCTAACTTTCTCTTGTGCGTGCACACGCCCGCATCCCTCTCACCCTCCCTCAACATTCTCTAGCTCCATCGCGCAAATTCGTGTTTTCACTTTAGGTCGTTCACCCACGGAGTGTGTAGGCCCCCCAGCTCCTTCTTTACGGCACACATCGATCGATATGCCTCTCTAGCCAGGTGTTCCTAGCACAAACACAAGCTTCCCCTCTTCTCTTGTCACCGTCCATGCCTCACTCCCACCACTCTTTTCATTGTTCTCGTACTCGCACACTCCTCCCCCTCGATATAGTATGCCTCTCGTACCACCTCCTACATGCATCCCTCTCTCTCTATCCTTCTCCTCGTGCCTCATTTGCTTCTAACACACACATGCATGTATACCGATCGATCTCCCAACATATACCTAGATCGACTTTAACTACCCCCCCATCGATCGACGTACCTCACAAGTTATGTCTCTCCTTTCTCTTACAAAGGGCGATTGATCTTCCTATGTAGTTACATCTGCTTACCACAGCCACATCGTCCCCCTCATCATTCGTGCATGCCTCCTGACCCGTCTCTCACACGCACGTGCACAGACAACAAGCAGTCATCTCCTCTCGTATTGATATTGCGGGCGTGCCCTCCGTTTGTCTAGCAAGCCTATCCCACCATTTGTTAGAAGCAACTCCACTACCACCCCCTCCAACACTCTAGCTCTGTCTCTCTCCCAACCTTATTCATCTCCTGCACATATGCATGGATGCCGATCGATCTCCCTTAATACATGAGGCAGATCGATCTCCTTAATACATGAGGTAGGCCTCTCTCCTCCTCCACACATATACCAGCCATTGTACCTCTATAGTTAATTGGGCCTCCCTCTTCCCCCACCACACACCGATAGTTGAGCGCTGCAGGTAGGTATCCATGCCACAGAGACAAACTGCACATGTCCCGTCTCACATTCCAGTAGGCCAGCCACTCTATATCTTTGATGTGGGCACACACAAATTCGATGGCACTCTTTATCGATCGCGCGCGCACACACACACACACATCATCCCTCTCTTCGATTCTATAGACACCTCAAGCCGATGATACCTCCACTCTCTTCTCGTGGATCGCCCCCTCTATATATATGTTATATCCAGGACTCTATTTCACACACATTGCATATGTTAATTTTTTTGATTGACCCCCCCCCCCCAAAAAAAACTCTCAAGAACCCACACACTATATCTCTTTAGGTTTGTATCTCTCTCACACAACCCCACGTAGGTGGTGTACATATACAAGAAGAGAATAGGTGCACCATGCACGTACTCACACTTCGTGCCCAGCCACACTCGCGCGGGTACATGGTGGAGCTCATTTCTTTACGAAATGGCAACCCACGTGCTAATTTGGACGCCTGTAGTGGTTGTTTACCTAGGGAGGTTGTGTACCACGCGTGCACGAAACAAAGTTCGACTTGACGCGTTGCCGCGTTATTTTTAAATAAAGTTATAACGCTCAATGGCACGTACACAGAATATAAAACAATTTTTATGGAGGAAAAGGTAGTCCGCTCTTCAGAGTATCTCACACAAGGCTCCGGTGGCCTCTTTCTCTCTCACTGTTGGTCACTGATCCGGCCGCATCCCGTCCGCCGGGGGAAAGAGAGTGCGGTGGCCTCTCTCTCTCACCGTTGGTCACTGATCCGGCCGCATCCCGTCCGACGGGGGAAAGGGAGTGCGGTGGCCTCTCTCTCTCTCTCACCGTTGGTCACTGATTTGGCCGCATCCCGTCCACCGGGGGAAAGGAAGGAAGTGCATCGTTTCTTCGTTCAACGTCGCCGAGGCAGCACGTCCCGATCTGCAGTACATGACGTTCTCTCTAACCAAGCTCCGGCGCAGCAGGGCGTACGCCACCTGCTCACAGATTCCGCCCGCCGCCACTCACCTAGTTACATCCCGACGACCTCCAGGTATCCCCTCCGGCCTTGCTCCACTGCCCGTTTTCCCACGTCGCTGCAGGTGGTTCTTCCATAGTTCTTTTCCCAAAACGTAGCTCGTCCTCACACCATTTTAGACAAACACAACCGTGTTGTTATCTTCCCTTAGGACAAGGAATATGCTTCTTTTTGTCGTCGCATGTGTCATCAACTGTTATTGGCCAGTAATTGTTTCCTTTCTACCTCTTTTTTGCAAACAGGGCTATCCATTTCACCTCGTTGCTATTGCGACCTTTTGGTGAACTGCACAAATCACTTTTTTCTTAAGAGTGTTTTGTGCAGTTGTACTAAAATGTCACACGGGCAACGTCTCTACATTTCAGTGCGACTGCATAAAGGGAGATTGGTTTTGCTATATCCTCCTCATCCAACTCCGAGCCTAATCTTCTCCAACTAGTTAGTCTTAAGAGAGACCGCAAAGGTGACCGGCTTCTATTTGTGTGTTTATTGTTTCATCAGCAACCCTCTATTATCGTAATCACACTTGATATCTTTGGAACAGGGACACTCAGCTCTATTTCAGTGGAACTGCACAAAATGATTGGAATGCTGCATGCTCCAGACAGCTACTTTTTTTCCCAACATGCCTTGTTGATTTAGACAGAGCTGGGGGGACGTTGCTACCAATGAAAGCATGGATCAATTTTAATTTAACACCTTCTCACAACTTTGTCTTCAGTTGTGATGTAATTATTAGCTCTGATCTGCTAATAATTGACATGCATTAGCAAGGAAGTTAGTTTTTTATTGTTTCTGAAAGAGCATCGCTGGCAAGACACGCGAAACAAAAGCTGAAAGCTCACACCATTGTACAATTTCATGTCGCTGGAAAATTATTTGTATAGTACGTCAATTATGTAAACAAATGATGGAAGCTTGATAGCATTGCCAGAAGCCTCTTCATCATCCGGGTCCATGTGCCATGCACGAAATTATACTCCTTCGTTCCTAAATATTTGTCTTTTTACAAATTTCAAACGGGCATATTTTAGAGTGTAGATTCACTCATTTTGCTTCGTATGTGTACTCCCTCCGTTCCTAAATATTCTATTCATCTTAACAGAGATTTCAACATATTTTAAAAAGACAAATACTCCGGAGTATATTTAAGAACCGAGGGGGTAGTGCACAACCGCATGGGAGACTCAGCCTGGTCGTTGTGCCGCATTAATAGTGAGTAATGAGCAGTCAAATCATAAGCCCCACCTTTCCCACTATAAGTTGCTCTGAAGAAGCAACCATCAATACACTCTTCTTTGAATCCGCTCATACTACTCCATCCGTCACTGTTTATACAGCGTGCTTCAGAAAAAAGAAAAAAATCTATGGGACCAAGGAGACTAGCGATCGGCCTGAAAAATAGCATTGGTAGTTATACCACGGTGTCTATTACTAGAGGGAATAATGCGTACACACATGCATGCAGTGCTTCCACCCCAGGTACACACATGCATGCACTCCGTAGTAGTATAGTACATGAAGAGAAAATTGTGGACTTGATTGCGGATACCATGCCCTAATTAATTGAGCATTAAACCAAACACGTCTAAAGTCTCTCTGGTGGTGGAAATGCATTGAGAGAAATGCATCATAATGAAGCGCGCCCTGTAAACTGTGACGGAGGGTGGAGCAGTATGAAGGTGCAAAACTAAGTACGCGTACTAGTACCGCACTTGGCTCTTCGCCCCTTCGTGAAGTCTAACAATGATGGTACTCCGCATGTTGGGTACTACAGTGTATGCCTCTGACAATCTGACACCGAATGGACTGATGCATGTCCACCGAGGGTAGGTTGCATTAGTCAAAAGGCGTAAGCGAGCTTCACCTTGTCCTACAAGCTTCTCCTCATTCTGCGAGTTGACGGGATACACCAAAAAGTAGTGTTAGTCCATACTCCCTCCTTTCCGGTTAATATGGCTTAATCTTTTTTGCGGGTAAATGAGAGAGCTTTATTCATATATAAGCATTCTTAGGACGATCAGCCAAGACACTAGTCACTAGGAAGCCAAAAAAGAAGTAGGAAGCGAGGTGTTTCATCAAGCCAGCTCTCGGCCACATTCAAAGTGCAGAAAGCACGGTTCGCACGAAGATGCGCCGCAAGGTTTGATGACCTGTTTACATGTTGAATAACAAAAAAAGAGGAAATATTACTAAGCGCTACTATTTGTAACAGGATATGAGCCAGAATTAAGCAAGAATTGTGGCGAGTGTTCCATGCAATCAACTTCCATTATCACATGCGAGAACCCTCGAAGAGAACCAAATGTGTTGAAGATTGCTTTATCACATTTTAAAATTATAATAAGAGTGCAGACGCTCCTCCATCCGGTTCCTAGTAGTATAGTGTAGTATGCTTCTGGCAATCTGACACCAAATTAACTGTTGCACGTCCACCGCCTAAGCGAGGGAGAGCTTGCATTAGTCAAAAGTTTCTCCTTGTCCTGCGAGCCACCGCGTGCAAGCTTCTCCCGTCCTGCAACCTTCTCCTCGTTCGACAAGTTGACGAGACACAACAAAGTAATGCTAGTCCATGCTGCCTCCTCTCCGGTTAACATGGCTTAATTTCAAACGAGATAAATACACTGTCTGTCACTGTATATTTGTAAAAATACGGTCACTGGACTTCATAATACGCTCATTGCACTCAGTATATATATTTTCCGGTGTTCATACGGTCACTAGCTCACCCTGACTGAGTATGTGTGTGCATGCACATGTAGGTTGAGCACTTGAGCATCACCGTGTGTGTTCCGTCGTGTGCTCGGACATGCATGCATTAGGGCATCGCGCGCGTTTTTGCGTCCATGTGTACGTGTGACTGTTGCATACACGTAGGGGGAGTACATGTAGGGGACACCAAGGAGCAGTCAAATCACATAGTAAGTTAGTCGGAAGAAGCAGCCATCATTTCACTCTTGAATGACACGTACGCAATATAAAATGGTTGATATGGAGAGAAAAAGAAAACCACTATACTCCCTCCTTTCCGGTTTATAAGGCTCAATTCAAAATTCTCACCAACCAAGGTAGATGGTGAGTGGTGGAATACTTTTTGTAGTTTGCAAAAGCACCCAATTAATGCTCTTGTTTTCCTCAAAAAAGTATGTTTACCAATGCATTAATTGCAATGCATGCATGCATAAATTACATGCATTGGTCAATTTTCTCTTAGTACTTGCATGCAATGATTTAATGCACCTTGGAATCTGAACATGTGATGGAAAACAACCAAATTGAGCCTTATGAAATGGAAAAACTAAAATTTTGAGATAAGCCCTATAAACCAGAAAGGAGGGAGTATATACACTAGCAGGGTGCGTGTGAGAGACGGGTCAGGAGGTGAATGACACGTGGCCCCAGGGGGTGGCTGGCCCACCTATCATATAGCCAAAGGCAGGTGCAGTAGAGGGCCGAGGAGTAGTACGAAATCCTACGCACCTACGCACGCTAACCAAGGGCTGAGTGATCACTCGAATCGCAAGATCAGTTGACTAGAAGCTACGCTAGACCCATGGAGGCGATGAGCGCGAGCATCAGCCGGTTGTGCCAGATGGTCCACGACGCCAGCCTGCGGCCCGGCAGGTAGTATTGCTTGAGGCCGCCAGGGTGAGGGGCCGCTTGGACGACAGCTTCGCATCCTTGTTCGACGAGGTCCTCGTCGGTTTCCTCGACAAGTTCACCGTCGTCAAGAAGCTTGCGGACGACTTTGACGTAAGCCTCCAGCCGACGCGCCCAGGCTCTGCGATGCCCGCCACCCTCAACGGCCACTATGGTAACAACCTCTTCGACGCACTGGTGGCCCTGCGACTACCCGCCGTCGCGCCGGAGAATGTCCACCTCGATGTCGCGCTCGCCGTGCAGCACCTGGCGCAGCAAGACACCATCGACATAATCACCCACGTCTACGCACAAATCGTCCACAAGGACTAGTACATGCAAGAGGAGGACGATAGGACGCTGGCCTTCTTGGAGCGCAGGGCAACCTTGGACGACACTGTTCAGAAGCACGTTGAGCTCGCCGCCAACGCCGCTGATCCTCACACGTCGGTTGGTGACCCGGCGCACTAGGGCGTGAGGATGTCGTTGAACGTTGATGGATCCGTATGAATTTTTATCCTTCCGTCAAATCCATGTAGTAGTATATGATACTACAGTAATTATCTTACCTTTCGCATCAACTTCATAATTGTCGTACGTACTCCATGCATGAACGGCGCCAGAAGCAAACTTCTCATTATTCTAGGCAAAATCGTTATTTTCTATCTATCGGTCGCGCCATGGAGCAGAACCAAATTTTACAAGTTACGAGTTCAAAAGGAAAAGCCTGCCGTGTTTGCGTCCAACCCCCACATGGTTGGTCCGGCACGCCGCTCAAGCGAGAATGCGTGCTGTGTTGCATTTTCACTTACAAGTGGGACCGCAGTTGAGCAAACCGACTATCCGCAAACCCCCACCCCGCCCACCATGCGATGGCTGAGAAAAGAGGACAGGAGGGAGAAGAGATGGTTGTAGCATGGACTCCAAGAAAATTGGTGTCGGATGGGACTCGTGTGGGTGGCGTGTGCCGCACTGCTAGACGTGAATGCTAGTTATGGCCCATGCCACCCCACTATATCGAGCCTATATCAAGGTACGTAGAACAAATTTCCTGCAGTCCGTGCTCAACCCTCCTCTATCTCTCTTCTCAGCCAGCCAGCGGACGCGCGGAGCCCATCATCTGTTTGCTCACATGCAGCCCCACATGTCAGTGAAAATGCAAGAGGACCCACTGAACCTGCACATCTTTCACCTCGATGTGCTGGTGAAGAAAAACAAATCCAATAAAGATCTTCGGTGGCCGCTTTTGGAGTTACTCAAGAGTAGTAAGATTCTATTTACAGTTTAACCCAAGATGCACATCTCGTGGCTTCAACTACCACTCTATTTTCTTTCATGACACGACCTGGATGCTGGATGTCCCACGTGTCGACAAAAGGAGGAAGAACCCGACCAAATCTTCGGTTCTGCTCTCGGATTAGACTAGTTGTGCTAACTTAAAAAATTTATTGTGTACTCCCTCCGTTCCAAAATACTTGACTTCCATTTGTCCAAAAAAATGGATGTACCTATATACTAAGACATGTCTAGATACATATATATTTTGACAAATAGAAGGCATGTAGTATTGTGCAACGGAGGGAGTAGAATGGATGCAAGTTTTTGTATTGGGAAGAAGAGTACATCCATATATTGATAGAGCGCAATTTAGTAGATGTTCTGTCACTTTTAGCTAGTATAGATTAGAGGCTAGACATGAGACTAGATGCGAGGAAGCAACGTCTACTTCTTTACACTCGAAGAAGAAAGAAGCACACAAGATCGAGCCTCCGCAGATCAACAATGAATGCATCGAGAAGGCACTAATCCAACTTACTACAGGAGTAGTCAAAATTATCGTTGGAGTTCGTGCAAAACGGAGGTCCGTTTGGGGTCGTGTGTTGGAGTTGGGCTTACAAGTGGGACCGCAGTTAAGGAAGCTGACTATCGGCAAACCCCCACCTCGTCTGCCGTGCGATGGCTGAAGTTAGAGAAACAACGAGGTTGAAGAGATTGCTCTCGCACGGAGTCCAAGAAATAATATGGTGTCAGATGGATGTCGTGATGGTGGCGTGTGCCGTACTCCTGGACGTGAATGCTTGTTCTGGCCCATGCCACCCTACTACTCCTACTACTTACTCCTACTATATACTATACTACTAGTATATCGAGGATTCAAGGTGCTGGTTACGTACAATGAACACATTAACATATGGCTATAGTAAAAACACCCGCCCGACGCGCGAAGCATGTGAAGCTAGTACAAATAGTGTACTACTATTGTTGATTGGCCTCATCCGATAACCTGTTGCAATGCACGTACAATTATGTATTCGGGAAATATTTTTTTGCCTCGTCGCACCACTCACTCAGAGAAGCGACTCGAAAACCATTCATAAATTTAGTAAGTTTATCACAGGCATATCATTTTATTACATCGTACAACAGGTCATCAACCCACATGGACAATGAGGATATATTATAAATACTAAAGTTTTCACCACACAACAAATAACAAGCCATGAAATGAACTTCAACTCAACCATTCCGCGGCGTTGGAAACGCTTGCTTTGAACCACAAGTGATTCTCTGGGACGGGCCATCCATTGTCGATCTGGAGACCAACGCAGGACTGATCATCCAGGCTGAAGCGGCCTACTATATTAGTACCAGGGTAGGGAACCACCCAAATGTCCGAGGTATAGACATAGTTGCTTCTCATAAATGCGTCAACAACAGTTGGATCGCCTTTCGCCATCATCGGATAGTTTTGTCCAAGGAAGAGCGAGTTTTCTCCAAGACTATCAATTCTGTGCCAGGGAGGAGGAGTTGGCGTTAGCACCCTAGTATCCATCCCGAATACCATGCAACGGGTGTTGGAATAGGTCCGGAGAGTGCGGCCATGGGAGACTACACCTGCTTCCTTAGCAGTAACATCATCAGTGGGCTGTATACACACAAGAAGAGGTGATCCATCGGAATTAGTTGCCAGGCACCAGAGAGTATATCGGCGCTGCTCGTCCTCATGCTCGTGATCATCACCATTGTCATCTCCCCCTTGGTTATAAATGTTGGAAATATGCCCTAGAGGCAATAATAAATTAGTTATTATTATTATATTTCATTGTTCATGATAATCGTTTATTATCCATGCTAGAATTGTATAGATAGGAAACTCAGATACATGTGTGGATACATAGACAGCACCATGTCCCTAGTAAGCCTCTAGTTGACTAGCTCGTTGATCAATAGATGGTTATAGTTTCCTGACCATGGACATTGGATGTCGTTGATAACGGGATCACATCATTAGAAGAATGATGTGATGGACAAGACCCAATCCTAAGCCTAGCACAAGATCGTGTAGTTCGTATGCTAAAGCTTTTCTAATGTCAAGTATCATTTCCTTAGACCATGAGATTGTGCAACTCCCGGATACCGTAGGAGTGCTTTGGGTGTGCCAAACGTCACAACGTAACTGGGTGGCTATAAAGGTACACTACAGGTATCTCCGAAAGTGTCTGTTGGGTTGGCACGAATCGAGACTAGGATTTGTCACTCCGTGTAAACAGAGAGGTATCTCTGGGCCCACTCGGTAGGACATCATCATAATGTGCACAATGTGACCAAGGAGTTGATCACGGGATGATGTGTTACGGAACGAGTAAAGAGACTTGCCGGTAACGATATTGAACAAGGTATCGGGATACCGACGATCGAATCTCGGGCAAGTATCGTACCGCTAGACAAAGGGAATTGTATACGGGATTGATTGAATCCTTGACATCGTGGTTCATCCGATGAGATCATCGTGGAGCATGTGGGAGCCAACATGGGTATCCAGATCCCGCTGTTGGTTATTGACCGGAGAGTTGTCTCGGCCATGTCTGCATGACTCCCGAACCCGTAGGGTCTACACACTTAAGGTTCGATGACGCTAGGGTTATAGGAAAAGTATGTACGTGGTTACCGAATGTTGTTCGGAGTCCCGGATGAGATCCAGGACGTCACCAGGAGTTCCGGAATGGTCCGGAGGTAAATATTAATATATAGGAAGTATGGTTTTGTTGGGGAACGTAGCAGAAATTCAAAATTTTCCTACGCGTCACCAAGATCTATCTATGGAGAAACCAGCAACGAGTAGAAAGGAGAGTGCATCTACATACCCTTGTAGATTGCTAAGCGGAAGCGTTCAAGTGAACGGGGTTGATGGAGTCGTACTCGTCGTGATTCAGATCACCGATGATCCTAGTGCCGAACGGACGGCACCTCCGCGTTCAACACACGTACAGCTCGACGATGTCTCCCACGCCTTGATCCAGCAAGGAGAGAGGGAGAGGTTGAGGAAGACTCCATCCAGCAGCAGCACAACGGCGTGGTGGTGATGGAGGAGCGTGGCAATCCTGCAGGGCTTCGCTAAGCACCTACGGGAGAGGAGGAGGTGTCACGGGAGGGAGGGAGGCGCCAAGGGCTCAGGTATGGATGCCCTCCCTCCCCTCCACTATATATAGGGGCAGGGGAGAGGGGGGAGGCGCAGCCTTGCCCCTTCCTCCAAGGAAGGGGTGCGGCTAAGAGGGGGGGAGGAGTCCATCCTCCCCAAGGCACCTCGGAGGTGCCTTCCCCTTTTAGGACTCTCCCCTTTTTCCTATATCTTGGCGCATGGGCCTCTAGGGGCTGGTGCCCTTGGCCCATGTAGGCCAAGGCGCACCCCCTACAGCCCATGTGCCCCCCCGGGGCAGGTGGCCCCACCCGGTGGGCCCCCGGGACCCTTCCGGTGGTCCCGGTACAATACCGATGACCCCGAAACTTGTCCCGATGGCTGAAACAGGACTTCCTATATATAAATCTTTACCTCCGGACCATTCCGGAACTCCTCGTGATGTCCGGGATCTCATCCGGGACTCCGAACAACATTCGGTAACCACATACAAGCTTCCTTTATAACCCTAGCGTCATCGAACCTTAAGTGTGTAGACCCTACGGGTTCGGGAGACATGCAGACATGACCGAGACGTTCTCCGGTCAATAACCAACAGCGGGATCTGGATACCCATGTTGGCTCCCACATGTTCCACGATGATCTCATCGGATGAACCACGATGTCAAGGACTCAATCAATCCCGTATACAATTCCCTTTGTCTAGCGGTATGGTACTTGCCCGAGATTCGATCGTCGGTATACCGATACCTTGTTCAATCTCGTTACCGGCAAGTCTCTTTACTCGTTCCGTAACACATCATCCCGTGATCAACCCCTTGGTCACATTGTGCACATTATGATGATGTCCTACCGAGTGGGCCCAGAGATACCTCTCCGTTTACACAGAGTGACAAAATCCCAATCTCGATTCGTGCCAACCCAACAGACACTTTCAGAGATACCCATAGTGTACCTTTATAGCCACCCAGTTACGTTGTGACGTTTGGCACACCCAAAGCACTCCTACGGTATCCGGGAGTTGCACAATCTCATGGTCTAAGGAAATGATACTTGACATTAGAAAAGCTTTAGCATACGAACTACATGATCTTGTGCTAGGCTTAGGATTGGGTCTTGTCCATCACATCATTCTCCTAATGATGTGATCCCGTTATCAACGACATCCAATGTCCATGGTCAGGAAACCGTAACCATCTATTGATTAACGAGCTAGTCAACTAGAGGCTTACTAGGGACATGGTGTTGTCTATGTATCCACACATGTATCTGAGTTTCCTATCAATACAATTCTAGCATGGATAATAAACGATTATCATGAACAAGGAAATATAATAATAATCAATTTATTATTGCCTCTAGGGCATATTTCCAACAGTCTCCCACTTGCACTAGAGTCAATAATCTAGTTCACATCACCATGTGATTAACACTCACAGGTCACATCACCATGTGACCAACATCCAAAGAGTTTACTAGTGTCACTAAACTAGTTCACATCATCATGTGATCAAGACTCAATGAGATCTGGGGTTTGGTCATGTTCTGCTTGTGAGAGAGGTTTTAGTCAACGGGTCTGAACCTTTCAGATCCGTGTGTGCTTTACAAATCTCTATGTCATCTCCTAGATGCAGCTACCACGCTCTATTTGGAGCTATTCCAAATAACTGTTCTACTTGGAGCTATTCTGAATTGTTGCTCCATTATACGTATCCGGTATCTCTACTCAGAGCTATCCGGATAGGTGTTAAGCTTGCATCGACGTAACCCTTTACGACGAACTCTTTTACCACCTCCATAATTGAGAAAATTCCTTAGTCCACTAGTTACTAAGGATAACTTTGACCGCTGTCCTGTGATCCATTCATGGATCACTCTTGTACCCCTTGACTGACTCATGGCAAGGCACACTTTAGGTGCGGTACACAGCATAGCATACTGAAGAGCCTACGTCTTAAGCATAGGGGACGACCTTCGTTCCTTTCTCTCTATTCTGCCATGGTCGAGCTTTAAGTCTTAACTTCATACCTTACAACTCAGGCAAGAACTCCTTCTTTGACTGATCCATCTTGAACACCTTCAAGATCACGTCAAGGCATGTGCTCATTTGAAAGTACCATTAAGCGTTTTAATCTATCCTTATAGATCTTGATGCTCAATGTTCAAGTAGCTTAATCCAGGTTTTCCATTGAAAACACTTTCCAAATAACCCTATATGCTTTCCAGAAATTCTACGTCATTTCTGATCATTAATATGTCAACAACATATACTCATCAGAAATTCTATAGTGCTCCCACTCACTTCTTTGGAAATACAAGTTTCTCATAAACTTTGTATACACCCAAAATCTTTGATCATCATCAAAGCATACATTCCAACTCCGAGATGCTCACTCCAGTCCTCAGAAGGATTGCTGGAGCTTTGCATACTTATTAGCATATTTCAGGATAGACAAAACCTTCCGGTTGTATCACATACAACCTTTCCTCAAGAATCGTCGAGGAAACAATGTTTTGACATCCTATCTGCAAGATTTCATAAATAATGCAGTAATTGCTAATATAATTCCAACAGACTCTTAGCATCGCTACGAGTGAGAAAATCTCATCGTAGTCAACTCCTTGAACTTGTCGGAAAACATCTTAATGACAAGTCGAGCTTTCTTAATGGTGACATTTACCATCATTGTCCGTCTTCCTTTTGAAATCCATCTGTACTCATTAGCCTTACGACCATCGAGCCGTTCTGCCAAAGTCTACACATACATGGATCCTCTCTCGGATTTTATGGCCTCAAGCCATTTATCAGAATCCGGGCCCACCATCGCTTCTCCATAGCTCGTAGGTTCATTGTTGTCCAGCAACATGACTTCCAAGACAGGATTACGTACCACTCTGAAGTAGTACGCATCCTTGTCATCCCACGAGGTTTGGTAGTGACTTGATCCGAAGTTTCATGATCAATATCATAAGCTTCCACTTCAATTGGTGTAGGTGCCACAGGAACAACTTCCTGTGCCCTGCCACACACTAGTTGAAGAGACGGTTCAATAACCTCATCAAGTCTCCACCATCCTCCCACTCAACTCTTTCGAGAGAAACCTTTCCTCGAGAAAGGACCCGATTCTAGAAACAATTCATATTGCTTTCGGATCTGAATTAGGAGGTATACCCAACTGTTTTGGGTTTCCTATGAAGATGCATTTTATCCGCTTTGGGTTCGAGCTTATCAACCTGAAACTTTTTCATATAAGCGTCGCAGCCCCAAACTTTTAAGAAACGACAACTTAGGTTTCTCTAAACCATAATTCATACGGTGTCATCTCAACGGAATTACGCGGTGCCCTATTTAAAGTGAATGTGGTTGCCTCTAATGCCTAACCCATGAACGATAGTGGTAATTCGATAAGAGACATCATGGTACGCACCATATCCAATAGGGTGCAACTATGATGTTCGGACACACCATCACACTATGGTGTTCCAGGCGGTATTTATTATGAAACAATTTCCACAATGTCTTAATTGTGTGCCAAAACTCGTAACTCAGATATTCATCTCTATGATCATATCATAGACATTTTATCCTCTTGTCACAATGATCTTCTACTTCACTCTGAAATTACTTGAACCATTCAATAATTCAGACTTGTGTTTCATCAAGTAAATATTCTCAACATCTACTCGAATCATCTGTGAAGTAAGATCATAACGATATTCACTGCATGCCTCAGCACTCATTGGATTGGACACATCAAAATGTGTTACTTCCAACAAGTTGCTATCTTGTTCCATCTTACTGAAAACGAGGCTTTTCGGTCATCTTGCCCATGTGGTATGATTTGCATATCTCAAGTGATTCAAAATCAAGTGAGTTCAAATGGTCCATTTGCATGGAGTTTCTTCATGCATATACACCAATAGACATGGTTCGCATGTCTCAAACTTTTCAAAAATGAGTGAGTCCAAAGATCCATCAACATGGAGCTTCTTCATGCGTTTTAAACCAATATGACTTACATGGCAGTGCCACAAGTAGGTGGTACTATCATTACTATCTTTTGGCATGAACATGTGTATCACTACGATCGAGATTTAATAAACCATTCATTTTAGGTGTAAGACCATTGAAGGTATTATTCAAATAAACAGAGTAACCATTATTCTCCTTAAATGAATAACCGTATTGCGATAGACATAATCCAATCATGTCTATGCTCAACGCAAACACCAATCTCGATGGTAGAGGGAGCGTGTGATGCTTGATCATATCAACGTTGGAAACACTTCCAACACATATCGTCATCTCACGTTTAGCTAGTCTCCGTTTATTCCATAGCTTTTATTTCGAGTTACTAACACTTAGCAACCGAACCGGTATCCAATACCCTGGTGCTACTAGGAGTACTAGTAAAGTACACATTAACATAATGTATATCCAATATACTTCTATCGACCTTGCCAGCCTTCTCATCTACCAAGTATCTAGGGTAATGCTGCTCCAGTGGTTGTTCCCCTTATTACAGAAGCACTTAGTCTCGGGTTTGGGTTCAACCTTGGGTTTCTTCACTAGAGCAGCAGCTGAATTGCTGTTTCATGAAGTATCCCTTTGTTCCCTTGCCCTTCTTGAAACTAGTGGTTTCACCAACCATCAACAATTGATGCTCCTTCTTGATTTCTACTTTCGCGGTGTCAAACATCGCGAATACCTCAAGGATCATCATATCTATCCCTGATATGTTATAGTTCATCACGAAGCTCTTGCAGCTTGGTGGCAATGACTTTGGAGAAACATCACTATCTCATCTGGAAGATTAACTCCCACTCGATTCAAGTGATTGTTGCACTCAGACAATCTGAGCACAAGCTCAACGATTGAGATTTTCTCCCTTAGTTTGCAGGCTAAGAGAATCGTCGGAGGTCTTATACCTCTTGACGTGGGCACGAGCCTGAAATCCCAATTTCAGCCCTCGAAACATCTCATATGTTCCGCGACATTTCGAAAACGTCTTTGGTGCCTCTACTTAAACCATTTAATTGAACTATCACGTAGTTATCAAAACGTGTATGTCCGATGTTCGCAACATCGACAAACGACGTTGGGGTTCAGCACACTAGGCGGTGCATTAAGGACATAAGCTTTCTACTGATCGCATAATCGCTACTATCAACTTTCAACTATATTTTCTCTAGGAACATATCTAAAACAGTAGAACTAAAGCGCGAGCTTACGACATAATTTGCAAAAGGTCTTTTGACTATGTTCAGGATAACTAAGTTCATCTTATGAACTCCCACTCAGATAGACATCCCTCTAGTCATCTAAGTGATTACATGATCCGAGTCAAACTAGGCCGTGTCCGATCATCACGTGAGACGGACTAGTCATCATCGGTGAACATCTTCATGTTGATCGTATCTTCTATACGACTCATGCTCGACCTTTCGGTCTCCGTGTTCCGAGGCCATGTCTGTACATGCTAGGCTCGTCAAGTTAACCCTAAGTGTTTCGCGTGTGTTCCGAGGCCATGTCTGTACATGCTAGGCTCGTCAACACCCGTTGTATTTGAACGTCTGAATAAAACACCCGATCATCACGTGATGTTTTGAAACAGCAAACTGTCGCAACGGTGCACAGTTAGGGGAGAACACTTCTTGAAATTGTTGTAAGGGATCATCTTATTTACTACCGTCGTTCTAAGCAAATAAGATGCATAAACATGATAAACATCACATGCAATAAAATAGTGACATGATATGGCCATCATCACTTTGCTCCTTTTGATCTCCATCTTCGGGGCTCCATGATCATCATCGTCACCGGCATGACACCATGATCTCCATCATCATGATCTCCATCATCGTGTCTTCATGAAGTTGCCTCGCCAACTATTACTTCTACTACTATGGCTAACGGTTAGCAATAAAGTAAAGTAATTACATGACGTTTAAGTTGACACGCAGGTCACAAATAAATAAAGACAACTCCTATGGCTCCTGCCGGTTGTCATACTCATCGACATGCAAGTCGTGATTCCTATTACAAGAACATGATCAATCTCATACATCACATATATCATTCATCACATCCTTTTGGCCATATCACATCACATAGCATACCCTGCAAAAACAAGTTAGACGTCCTCTAATTGTTGCTTGCATGTTTTACGTGGCTGCTATGGGTTTCTAGCAAGAACGTTTCTTACCTATGCATGAACCACAACGTGATATGCCAATTGCTATTTACCCTTCATAAGGACCCTTTTCATCGAATCCGATCCGACTAAAGTGGGAGAGACAGACACCCGCCAGCCACCTTATGCAACTAGTGCATGTTTGTCGGTGGAACCGGTCTCACGTAAGCGTACGTGTAAGGTTGGTCCGGGCCGCTTCATCCCACGATGCCGCCGAATCAAGATAAGACTAGTAACGGCAAGCATATTGAACAATATCGACGCCCACAACTACTTTGTGTTCTACTCGTGCAAAGAATCTACGCAATAGACCTAGCTCATGATGCCACTGTTGGGGAACGTAGCAGAAATTCAAAATTTTCCTACGTGTCACCAAGATCTATCTATGGAGAAACCAGCAATGAGTAGAAAGGAGAGTGCATCTACATACCCTTGTAGATCGCTAAGCGGAAGCGTTCAAGTGAACGGGGTTGATGGAGTCGTACTCGTCGTGATTCAGATCACCGATGATCCTAGTGCCGAACGGACGGCACCTCCGCGTTCAACACACGTACAGCTCGACGATGTATCCCACGCCTTGATCCAGCAAGGAGAGAGGGAGAGGTTGAGGAAGACTCCATCCAGCAGCAGCACAACGGCGTGGTGGTGATGGAGGAGCGTGGCAATCCTGCAGGGCT
Source organism: Triticum dicoccoides (assembly GCF_002162155.2). Lineage (NCBI taxonomy): Eukaryota > Viridiplantae > Streptophyta > Magnoliopsida > Poales > Poaceae > Triticum > Triticum dicoccoides. The sequence goes on along the minus strand of NC_041390.1, from coordinate 375,698,448 downwards.
TCGCCAAGCACCTACGGGAGAGGAGGAGGTGTCACGGGAGGGAGGGAGGCGCCAAGGGCTCAGGTATGGATGCCCTCCCTCCCCTCCACTATATATAGGGGCAGGGGAGAGGGGGGAGGCGCAGCCTTGCCCCTTCCTCCAAGGAAGGGGTGCGGCTAAGGAGGGGGAAGGAGTCCATCCTCCCCAAGGCACCTCGGAGGTGCCTTCCCCCTTTAGGACTCTCCCCTTTTTCCCATATCTTGGCGCATGGGCCTCTAGGGGCTGGTGCCCTTGGCCCATGTAGGCCAAGGCGCACCCCCTACAGCCCATGTGGCCCCCCGGGGCAGGTGGCCCCACCCGGTGGGCCCCCGGGACCCTTCCGGTGGTCCCGGTACAATACCGATGACCCCGAAACTTGTCCCGATGGCCGAAACAGGACTTCCTATATATAAATCTTTACCTCCGGACCATTCCGGAACTCCTCGTGACGTCCGGGATCTCATCCGGGACTCCGAACAACATTAGGTAACCACATACAAACTTCCTTTATAACCCTAGCGTCATCGAACCTTAAGTGTGTAGACCCTACGGGTTCGGGAGACATGCAGACATGACCGAGACGTTCTCCGGTCAATAACCAACAGCGGGATCTGGATACCCATGTTGGCTCCCACATGTTCCACGATGATCTCATCGGATGAACCACGATGTCAAGGACTCAATCAATCCCGTATACAATTCCCTTTGTCTAGCGGTATGGTACTTGCCCGAGATTCGATCGTCGGTATACCGATACCTTGTTCAATCTCGTTACCGGCAAGTCTCTTTACTCGTTCCGTAACACATCATCCCGTGATCAACCCCTTGGTCACATTGTGCACATTATGATGATGTCCTACCGAGTGGGCCCAGAGATACCTCTCCGTTTACACAGAGTGACAAAATCCCAATCTCGATTCGTGCCAACCCAACAGACACTTTCAGAGATACCCATAGTGTACCTTTATAGCCACCCAGTTACGTTGTGACGTTTGGCACACCCAAAGCACTCCTACGGTATCCGGGAGTTGCACAATCTCATGGTCTAAGGAAATGATACTTGACATTAGAAAAGCTTTAGCATACGAACTACATGATCTTGTGCTAGGCTTAGGATTGGGTCTTGTCCATCACATCATTCTCCTAATGATGTGATCCCGTTATCAACGACATCCAATGTCCATGGTCAGGAAACCGTAACCATCTATTGATTAACGAGCTAGTCAACTAGAGGCTTACTAGGGACATGGTGTTGTCTATGTATCCACACATGTATCTGAGTTTCCTATCAATACAATTCTAGCATGGATAATAAACGATTATCATGAACAAGGAAATATAATAATAATCAATTTATTATTGCCTCTAGGGCATATTTCCAACAGTCTCCCACTTGCACTAGAGTCAATAATCTAGTTCACATCGATATGTGATTAACACTCAAGGTCACATCCCCATGTGACTAACACCCAAAGAGTTTACTAGAGTCAATAATCTAGTTCACATTTACCATGTGATTAACACTTGATGAGTTCTGGGTTTGATCATGTTATGCTTGTGAGGGAGGTTATAGTCAACGGGTCTGAACCTTTCAGATCCGTGTGTGCTTTACAAATCTCTATGTCATCTCCTAGATGCAGCTACCACGTTCTATTTGGAGCTATTCCAAATAACTGTTCTACTTGGAGCTATTCTAAATTGTTGCTCCATTATACGTATCCGGTATCTCTACTCAGAGCTATCCGGATAGGTGTTAAGCTTGCATCGACGTAACCCTTTACGACGAACTCTTTTACCACCTCCATAATTGAGAAAATTCCTTAGTCCACTAGTTACTAAGGATAACTTTGACCGCTGTCCTGTGATCCATTCTTGGATCACTCTTGTACCCCTTGACTGACTCATGGTAAAGCACACTTCAGGTGCGGTACACAGCATAGCATACTGTAGAGCCTATGTCTTAAGCATAGGGGACGACCTTCGTTCCTTTCTCTCTATTCTGCCATGGTCGAGCTTTAAGTCTTAACTTCATACCTTACAACTCAGGCAAGAACTCCTTCTTTGACTGATCCATCTTGAACACCTTCAAGATCACGTCAAGGCATGTGCTCACGTCAAGATCACGTCGGTATACCGATACCTTGTTCAATCTCGTTACCGGCAAGTCTCTTTACTCGTTCCGTAACACATCATCCCGTGATCAACCCCTTGGTCACATTGTGCACATTATGATGATGTCCTACCGAGTGGGCCCAGAGATACCTCTCCGTTTACACGGAGTGACAAAATCCCAATCTCGATTCGTGCCAACCCAACAGACACTTTCAGAGATACCCGTAGTGTACCTTTATAGCCACCCAGTTACGTTGTGACGTTTGGCACACCCAAAGCACTCCTACGGTATCCGGGAGTTGCACAATCTCATGGTCTAAGGAAATGATACTTGACATTAGAAAAGCTTTAGCATACGAACTACATGATCTTGTGCTAGGCTTAGGATTGGGTCTTGTCCATCACATCATTCTCCTAATGATGTGATCCCGTTATCAACGACATCCAATGTCCATGGTCAGGAAACCGTAACCATCTATTGATTAACGAGCTAGTCAACTAGAGGCTTACTAGGGACATGGTGTTGTCTATGTATTCACACATGTATCTGAGTTTCCTATCAATACAATGCTAGCATGGATAATAAACGATTATCATGAACAAGGAAATATAATAATAATCAATTTATTATTGCCTCTAGGGCATATTTCCAACAGGTTTTGGCCACCGAAAGTGTTCCGGGCATCACCGGTAGTGTACCGGGACCACCGGAGGGGTCCGGGGGTCCACCGGGAGGGGCCACCAGCCCCGGGGGCCTACATGGGCCAATAGTGGGAAGGGACCAGCCCCTAGGTGGCTAGGGCGCCTCCCACCAAGGCCCAAGGCGCCTCCTAGAGGGGAAGGGGGCAAACCCTAGGGCAGATGGGCCTCAAGGCCCACCCTAGGTGCGCCTCCTCTCTCTCCCCCCTTGGCCGCAACCCTAGATGGGTTTTGGGGCTGCCACCACCCCTAGGGAGGGAACCCTAGATGGGGGTGCGGCCCCTCCCCTTCCCCTATATATACTTGAGGTATTGGGGGCTGCAACATACGCGAGATCATCTCCCTCTTGGCACAGCCCTACCTCTCTCCCTCCTCGTCTCTCGTAGTGCTTGGGGAAGCCCTGCTGGAGTTCCGCGCTCCTCCACCACCACCACGTCGTCGTGCTGCTGCTGGACGGAGTCTTCCCCAACCTCTCCTTCTCCCCTTGCTGGATCAAGGCATAGGAGACGTCACCGGGCTGCACGTGTGTTGAACACGGAGGCGCCGTGGTTCGGCGCTTAGATCGGAATCAACCGCGATCTGAATCGCTACGAGTACGACTCCTTCATCCGCGTTCTTGCAACGCTTCCGCTTAGCGATCTACAAGGATATGTAGATGCACTCCCCTTCCCCTCGTTGCTAGATTACTCCATAGATTGATCTTGGTGATGCGTAGAAAATTTTAAATTTCTGCTACGATCCCCAACAATAAAAATCTTCAAGTATAGGTGGTGGGATGTTCACAGGACCTTGGAAACACAAGAAGAAGGTTAATTAGTAAAGGGAAACTTGCTAACCCACATGCATGTGGATGAAACAATTATAATTACGGTGGAAGACAAACATACCGAAACAACGAGGATGCCATGCAAAAACAGTGCCACGAGTGGTGGCAGCAAACACAAGGCCCTCGTATTCAATTGCATCACAGTACTCATCTGCGTACAGAAACTGATTTTTGAGCAATATCCATCGAGTGAAACCATCAAGGACGGCAACAAGCTTGTCGAAGATAGCAACAACATCATAGTTTTTTGTAATTCCAAGAGTGGTTGGGAACTCGACAAATTGCTATCTTCCGTAGACGACAGTCACCATGATCATATTTGAACGTGCGTACATTACCGGTGTGCTCAACCTCCGGGCAGTGTGCTGAGATTTTTGGAAGTGGAACCCGGTGACGAGTTTACACATTCACAAGTTCCCACTCGCAGTTGGACCCAATGTAAACAACCCAATCTCCATTTGCGCCCACCCAAGCCTTGCCCTCAAGCGATGGCATCTTAACATCACACGTATCATTATCAAGCGGCATCAACTTGCACAGGGCGAGGCCTCCGTCGTGCCGGCGCCAGTCATCAGGGTCACGGCGAAGAAGATAGAAGAGATCAAACCGCTCCTTGACCCTTGGGTTCCTTGCAATGATGTTATTAGTTGAGTCGAGAATGGGCTGGAACGAACCTGCCATGCTAGCCGAGGTGATGACGTTGCACCGATCAATGAGTTCCTCCACCACGTCATCTTTCAGATCGGGGCAAGAATAACGAGGTCGTTTCCGGCCTGTTCCCTCCATGGAGAAGACGATCGAAAAATGGCAGAAGAAAGGGTGAAGGGCTGAAGGAAAATGGAGGAGGGAGAGGAAGAGCGTGCGACAGCAGTTCCAAATCGAGAGGGAAAGGCGAAGAGTCGGTGGACGGTTGCGAGTTTGCCATGGTTCACGAAGAGGCGCCCCGGCCTACATGTCCGTTCGGAAATACTCCTACTACTCGTCGTCGTCTCACTGATATGTTGGAACGGGACCACATGTCAACGAAACATGGTGTGTAATTTCTCGTGCAAAATGCGATATGGCCGCGTTGGCCCGAGGTACCGCATTAGTTATCGACCTTTATTTTTTTAATGGCATGCCGATCAGTTTTGAAGCACAACTAACTGGTACTGTACACAGAGAAAATATAAACTACTCTATCACTACCCCACCTCCAGTACTAGTAGTATAAAAAGATATATATAGGCTGGAGCTTCAGCGCTTCCTTGCTAAGGGTTGCCCACTTGCTTCTCACACTACCACCCTCTCTCCAGATCTAAAAAAGACGGCCCCTCTCTCCCTCCTCACCGGTGGTCACGGATCCGCCGGGGAAGAAAAGGACGTGCAGTGTTGACGCACTCATCGTCAGCAAGCAAGGTCACGCACTGACGACAAGGCCGTCCTCTCAGACCTAGCGCCCGCGCAGGATGGCCTCCGTCCCCAAGCTCGCTACCATAGTGTGTGTGGAGGATGACGACCACGAGCGAAGCCACTTCCCGTCGACCCTCAGGTATGCTACCTCTTTTCGAGCCATAACCTTGTTCTATTGCCCCATCTGCTACGTCGTTGCATGTGGATCTTTTTCCACTCCACCATCTTCCCAATTTGCTATCCTCTACTCTGCTGGCCACGCAGACGAAAACCATAATTTTCACTAGTAAAGGAAACCCTACTTCATGCAGACTAATCCATGTCTGGGTTGAATAAGGAAAGGAAGGGAGACTGTACTGTCCAAGAGAGTAGGCATCGAACCCGCATCTAGGTTGAAAAGGGGAAAATCAGTAGCTAAGGAACGAGTCTCGTGTCTCTTGGTTGAAGAAGGGTAGAAAGGCATGACAACGCAATAGAGAATGACCAGGTCGATCGGTTTGTTGTCCTTGCATAGGAAAAAGGTGGCTAAAGAGAACAAAAATGGGACCGTAATCCACATATGATGCCTGGATATTTGTTGCTCTGGGCAACCATACCTCCCTCACCACTCTGCGTCCGTGGAGGTACATCGTACTGGTGCCTCCCATGCTCTTATTGCCACTTTTTTTGTTGTTAGTATAATGCCAGCAGTCAAGTCAAGCAATGCTACTGCTAAAGTGATGCCACATTTAACTAATGCCGCTCTCAGTCTAATGCCACCCATAAATTTAAGCAATGCCATTTAATGTCACTGGATTATTTCAGGGTTAGCTATTGATTGTGGATGTATTAAAGATTTTTCAGCTATAAGGCATTCTAATGCTGTTGCACAGCCAGTATACCAACGATGAAACTTGTTACTCCCGTCAGATTTTTGCACTGTTAATGCTTATAGATTACATACCTCACTTTCATGAGATAAGTTAAAAAAATTTGTACAATGTCACCAAAATGCCAAGGCGTTGATGTCATTTTATTTTGGTTAAACTGCACAGACAATTATGAAGACAAGAGGAAAGGTCAAGAGTGGGCACCTCCTCCTCCGGCTGTTCTCTTGAGGAGGTCTGTATGTTTCTCTCTAATGCCTGTCGACTACATACCTGACATCATGATGTAATGTTAAGTCATTTCCTTTTGTATAGTGTCACTGAATTGTCAAGGCGGTGATGGAATTTTATTTTAGTAGAACTGCACAAAATTTGCTTAAAAGAAGAGGAAAGGTCAGGAATGGCTCACTTTTCTAAAAAAACTATGTATGCCTTCCTCACATCAGCCGTTGTTGCTTTATTTATTCCTTCAAACAGGTGGTTAGAAACAGTCTTGCTACCTTTTCCCGTTAAGAAATTGGAATGCTTATATTTGTGAGTCTATTCTTCAACTAGTGCCACTTTTAGAGTAATCACACTTTCAATATCTATGCAAATAGGGATGCTCAATTTTAGTGGAACTGCACAAAAAGTCCAACTGGTTCAACATTAGGAGCATATTTTTTCCCAACCTTTATATCCAATTGGTGGCACTATGAGCTATTAATTACGAAGGTACATGGTTTGCTACTATCTTGCTACTCTTTTTGTACTGTCATTAGATAGTAATACTAGTGGTTTGCATGTGAATTTATTGGCAGGGTGGACCTACATTGGAGGTGCAGGACAGGATTCAATGATTGGATGCTCAATTTCGGTTGTATCGATTTCACCTCTTCCATCACTGTGAACATGGATATCCTTGGTCTGATGAAGAATAGGCGCTATATTTCTGCTCTGAACCAGCAAATCAATTCAGTATGAAATTGTCCAGGGCAAAACATAACTGTATCAGATTGTCTAGTGCAGAACATGACAGATGCTAAGCGGAAGAGACATGTTTAAACCGAAAATACAAGGTGTGGTATATGTTTACTAGCTGCTTGATATTTGTGCAGACAGAGATGTCTGCCCGTTGCTATTTGGCAAACCAACAAAGTGCCCGCAATTTTGGTTGAACTGCACAAGAGAATAGTACAGTCACTACATGCAGTGCCATTTGAAAATAGACACAGAAAGATTGGATAGTCACTTCATGGACTGAAGAAAAGTAGTAATGTACTATTTATTGGCCAATACTAGGTGCTTCATTGCTTTGGTCTGATTATACAATGGACATCATTTTGCCTAAGTTAAAGTTTGGATCCGAAAATAGTCTCGCAGTGTGATCGAGGGAAGACCAAATCATATTGCAGTGCATGTTCCTCCATCATGTCTGGTTCATTCTCATGGTTCTAGCTGTTGGTGAAACCACTTATGTTTGCAAGAGGAATTGTAGACTTCACAAACAAATTTGTCTTTCAGTCTGTACTGAATGTTGGCTAATAGAAGCATCCATGTTAGTAGGAAGAACAGATGTTTTTTCTAGATCTTTGCTTTTGGAGCTACATATTTGTATATGATCTGTGAGTCATTGAGATGCATTAACATGTTGATCTTATGCATGGGAATCGTACTAGTTAGTTTTAGTTGCGACGCAAGATCCGAAGTGGCTGATCTTTGCTTTTGGAGCTACATATTTGTATATGATCTGTGAATCATTGAGATGCATTAACAGTTACTTATTTCTGTTCGCTCAGTGTTTACAAGTTACTAATCGATCACTAGCTAGCCTACAAATGCGCTCCTGGCAGTTTTATTTGCGACGCAAGATGCAAAGTGGCAGTTTTTTGAATAAAAATGCCTACCTCTGAAGAAACTAACAAGCTCATACGCAAACAAGTGCCTCCTATCGCACCTCTGGCAAGTCCGAGGCGAGGCGGAGGACACCGGTCCTGGAGTTTAGCATGGACAGCAGATGGCGGCCGGCGTCGTCTAGTTAGCTAAGAGTAAGTTAGTACTTGTACGCTACTAGAGTGTTAGTGGGAGTAGATAGTTAACTTGGCTATGATGGTTGTCAACATGGAAGTTCAGTACTCTATATGTGGATCATACCTGTTACTTTGGTCTGAATGTTGAACTTTCCGTTTGAACGTATGGAATGGGCTGTTATTTTTTTAAATGGGTTGTATTTGTCCTCCACGGTTTAGAGGCTGACTTGTGGGCCTAGCAAGTTGACGCGTACACAATCAGGAGATGATTGTATGTGGAGAGGATGACAGCAGGGACCCGCCAAGGTCATGGCAGTACGCAAGCAAGTGCCTCCTTATTTCAAGCCAATAAAAAATGGCTCCTCCTAGTGGATTTCTAACATCTGGATCCCATGCCATTGTCAACGTAGTCAATAAACGAGAGAATTGCACAACGAGCGGCTGACACCAGGGACCCAGCAGCTCGCCCAGTTATTTTTGTTTTGGGTTAATTTGATAAATGCCCCTCCAAATATGGTGTATCCGAGAAATGCCACTGCAATTTCCAAACTTTGAAAAATGCCATTTCATGCCATTTCTAGTGGCATTTTTCGAAGTCTGGAGTGGCGTTTTTCAAAGTTTGCAAACTGCAGTGGCATTTTTCAAAGTTTGCAAAAATTGCAGTGGCATTTTTCAAAGTTTAGAAATTGCAGTGGCATTTTTATGAATCGCCATAATTGGAGTGGCATTTATCTAATTTGTTTTTGAGACGGAAGCAGGGTGTCAACTGGGCTGTGCAGGACACTCTGGCCTGTCTAGACAGCCTTTTCTTTTATGTTTACCACAGACCAGCCCAGTAGTTTTTTTTTCTTTCTAAAAATGGCTAGCCCAATTTTTTGTGATTTGTCAAGTAAGTCACTTTATCAGGCCTGTTGGGCTGCAAATCTTTCAAGACGAGGAGAGCTTCATTCGGCTGGCCGAGAAAATGGCCTATCAGTAATGAGAAATGGACTGTACATTTTTAAAACACATCAAACCGGCAATTATTTTCAAATATCTTTTTTCATTTCGAGATTTTAAATTGCATTGATTTTTATGCATGGACAAATTATTGGATTTTATATTGATATACATTTATTTTTAAAATCAGTCTGAATGTGACTCGAAATTTCGGGATTAAAAACACTTCAGACCGCACCGACATATGCAAAATTTCGTATACTTTTTTAACCGTGGCCACAATATGGGCTGTAATGCTAACATAAAGAATATGGGCTCCAAAAAACCCGTAAGAATTAGCAAATGGGCTGTAATTATTTGAAATAATGGCAGATGGGTTGTATGTTGTTTTCCACAGATTTGAGGCTTTCCACAGATGGCGTGTATACTGTTGGATGTCCATCCAACGGCCATCGTGCTTCTTCAACCTCTGCTCTTCCTGCTCCAGCCGCTCAAACATGCGCCGGCGGGACTGCCTGCTCCCTCCTCCTCCTCGCGGCCGGCTGTGCTGCCACGCAGGCCTCACCGCCCCACCGTACTCCCATCGCTGGCCTAGCCATCCCTCTACTCACCCACACCTGCTGTTATTCTCCGGCGACGGCAGACGAACCAGTAAACCCTCATACAGTCGTACTCCCCTCCGCATGGGAAACAAAAACAACGTCCAAGTCTTCCCTGCCTCTGTGTCGTTCCCTTCCTAGGCCTCGCTGTCGTCCACCGCCCTGGTGCTCTCGGCGTGACGTGGTCAGCGTGGTCAACGACCGACATGCATCTGAAGTGGACTGTACGTGGAGAGGCTGACAGCTGGGTCCATGGCCGCACACAAGGAAATGCCTCCTTATTACGCGCAAAATAATGATTTCCTCCACCTGACATCTGGGACCCACCGAAACGGCCTCTGTATTTCGCGAAAAATATGTTACCGCCGCTGACAGCTCGGACCCACCAGCTATATCTTCGCACGCAAGGAAGTGCCTCCTTATTACGCACAAAAAAATGAATACTCCCCCTGCTAGTTGGGACCCAGTATAGTGGGCCTACTAAGTTGACGGGGAGGAAGGGCTTTGTCAACTTAGTCAATATGCACGATTCTAGCTCGACTGACCGTACGATGTCCATCCAACGGCCGTAGTGCTTCTTCAACCTCTGGTCTTCTTGCTCCAGCCGCCCAAACCAGCGTCGGTTGTGCCTCGTGCTCCTGCCTCCCGTGGCCGGCTGCGATGCGGCGGAGGCCTCACCGCCCCCTACTACTCCCACCGCTGGCTAGGCCATCCCTCTACTCACCCACACCCCCTGTTATTCTACGGCGACGGCAGCCTCACACCGCAGCGAACCAGTGAACCCTCGTACTCCTCTACGCGTGGGCATCCACTGCCACGTCTTCCTCGGCTCCGTGTCGTCCCCTTCCTAGGCCTCGCCGTCGTCCACCGCCCTTGTGCTCTCGGGGCGGCGTGGTCAATGTGGTCAAGGAACGACTTCCATCGGACATGGACTGTACGTGGAGAGGCTGACAGCTGGGTCCACGACCGCAGCAAGGAAGTGCCTCCTTATTATGTGCAAAATAATTATTCCTCCACCTGACAGCAGGGACCCACCGGACGGGCCACCGTATTTCTCCCCCCTGACTACTGGGACCCACCAGCTACATCTTCACAAGCAAGGAAGTGCCTGACAGTCGGGACCCACCTGGTCGAAGCGTACGTAGCGTTGTCATTCTGGTCGCGAACGTGTATGTACATATATAGTGGTGGATGTAGAGGCGCGCATGTGTCGTAGTAGAGGCGGCCAGGGTGCAAGAAAGAAAATATGGCCACGTATGTGTACATACGGGCGGGGTCTCGAACGCCTACTCGCGCATACGTACGGCGAGGGCTCGTGTACATGGCTGGGTCGGAACGGAGAAACAGCATCGTCATCGTGTTCATGGGTCGGAACGGAATGTGTGGTCGTGTTCATCGGGAGGGCTTGGACGGAAGAGGCGATGGAAATGAGGCATGGCGTACCGCACAACGGAGGAAACAGACCTCCTACGGTCGAAACGGGGGTCCTGTTGATCAGGAGGGGTGTGGCGTACCGCAAAACGGAGGAAACGGACCTCCTACGGTCGAAACGGGGGTCCTGTTGATCGGGAGGGGTGTGGCGTACCATAAAACGGAGGAAACAGACCTCGTACGGTCAAAACGGGGGTCCTGTTGATCGGGAGGGGTGTGGCATACCGCAAAACGGAGGAAACGGACTTGTGTTGGAGCGCTACGGTCGAAACGGGGGTCCTGTTCATCGGGAGGGGTGTTGCGTACCGCAAAACGGGACTCCACGGGATACTGTTCATCTCCACCGTCGACCCCCTCCAGCCTCCACGAGCTACTGTTCATCCACCGTCGACCTCCTCCAGCCTCCACGGGCTCCTGTTCATCCAGCCTCCACCGCACGCTACTCCACCGGCTACTGTTCAACCACCCCTCCACCGCCTACTGTTCATCCAGCCCTCCACACCACGTGGTCCTGTTCAACCACCCCTCCACGGGCACCCCTCCACCGTCTACTGTTCATCCTACCCTCCACACCACGAGGTCCTGTTCATCCACCCCTCCATGGTCACCCCTCCATCGTCTACTGTTCATCCAGCCCTCCACCACACCACGGGGCCCTGTTCATCCAGAGGCAAC
>NC_041390.1:375623777-375686507 GCF_002162155.2 Triticum dicoccoides | reverse complement strand
ATCCCATCGATCAGCTTCAGTTAGCAGCAGTAGCCAAGGAATCGCTCGATCGGGTTCAGTTAACAGCCATCGATCGATCGCTCGGGTTCAGTAACGCGTAGCCTGCAGTGCAATCGCTCGGTTTCAGTTAGAGCCCAACGCCTCGCTCGGGTTCAGTTAGAGCCAACGCCTCGCACACACGCGTGTACGTGTACGAGAGAAACGCGCATCGCTCGGCCCCCAACCTCCCACCGTAACTGGGAACTCCCCAAAATTTTCCTCCCCCTCGCTTCTACCACGGTTTTTTCCGTCATGAACGGCCCAAAGAATGTCATGCAGCTGCGTCTCCGGCCCGCCCAGGACGAAAAGCCCATTTTCTGTCATGATTTTTTGTCATAGAAGTAGGAGCCCACCACATATATGATGATACCGGGTTTTGTCACAATTATCGTCATAGAAGTGTCATATGTATGAGAGAAAAAAAATTGTTCGGCCCAAAATGTCACGGATGTGTCTTTTTTTTGTAGTGAGGCTACGGCCACTCCCTCGCACCTACACAAAACAAATAAATCCTTGCAACCAACGCGATAAGGGGTTGTCAATCCCTACACGGCCACTTACGAGAGTGAGAACTGATAGATATGATAAGATAATATTTTTGGTATTTTTGTGATAAAGATGCAAAGTAAAAATAAAAGCAAAGTAAAAAAGCAAAGGAAATAACTAAGTAGTAGGAGATTAATATGATGAAGATAGACCCGGGGGCCATACGTTTCACTAGTGGCTTCTCTCGAGAGCATAAGTATTCTACGGTGGGCGAACAAATTACTGTTGAGCAATTGACAGAATTGAGCATAGTTATGAGAATATCTAGGCATGATAATGTATATAGGCATCACGTCCGAGACAAGTAGACCGACTCCTGCCTGCATCTACTACTATTACTCCACTTATCGACCGCTATCTAACATGCATCTAGAGTATTAAGTTAAAAATAGAGTAACGTCTTAAGCAAGATGACATGATGTAGAGGGATAAACTCATGCAATATGATGAAAACCCCATCTTGTTATCCTCGATGGCAACAATACAATACGTGCCTTACTGCCCCTACTGTCACTAGGAAAGGACACCGCAAGATTGAACCCAAAGCTAAGCACTTCTCCCATTGCAAGAAAGATCAATCTAGTAGGCGAAACCAAACTGATAATTCGAAGAGACTTGCAAAGATAACCAATCATACATAAAAGAATTCAGAGAAGATTCAAATATTGTTCATAGATAGACTTGATCATAAACCCACAATTCATCGGTCTCAAAAACACACCGCAAAAAGAAGATTACATCGAATAGTTCTCCACAAGAGAGGGGAAGAACATTGTATTAAGATCCAAAAAGAGAGAAGAATTCATCTAGCTAATAACTATGGACCCGTAGGTCTAAGGTGAACTACTCACACTTCATCGGAGGGGCTATGGTGTTGATGTAGAATCCCTCCATGATCGATGCCCCCTCCGGCGGAGCTCCGGAACAGGCCCCAAGATGGGATCTCGTGGATACAAAAAGTTGCGGCGGTGGAATTAGGGTTTGGGCTCAGTATCTGATCGTTTGGGGGTACGTAGGTATATATAGGAGGAAGGAGTACGTCGGTGGAGCAACAGGGGGCCCACGAGGGTGGAGGGCGCGCCTGGGGGGTAGGCACACCCCCCTACCTCGTGGCCTCCTCTTTCGTGTCTTAACGTAGGATACAAGTCTCCTAGGTCTTGTTCGTTGAGAAAATCGTGTTCCCGAAGGTTTCATTCCGTTTGGACTCCGTTTGATATTCCTTTTCTTCGAAACCCTAAAACAGGCAAAAACATCAATTCTGGATTGGGCCTCCGGTTAATAGGTTAGTCCCAAAAATAATATAAAAGTGGATAATAAAGCCCAATAATGTCCAAAACAGTAGATAATATAGCATGGAGCAATCAAAAATTATAGATACGTTGGAGACGTATCAGGGGCACCCGAGGTGGGCACAACCCACCAGGGCGCACCTGGGCCTCCTGGCGCGCCGTGGTGGGTTGTGCCTCCCTCGGGGCACTCCGCAGGCGCAGTCAGGGCCCGTTGTGTTCCTTTTGGCCCATAATAATTCTCCGTAAATTTTCGTGGCATTTGGACTCCATTTGATATTGATTTTCTGCGATGTAAAACACATGGAAAAAACAGCAACTCACACTTGGCACTATGTCAATAGGTTAGTACCAAAAATGATATAAAATGATTATAAAATATCCAAGATTGATAATATAACAGCATGGAACAATCAAAACTTATAGATACGTTGGAGACGTATCAGCATCCCTAAGCAAAGATAAGTGAAGATCATGGACTAATTTTCATATGTTGCTTTTGACAAGCTCAAACAAATATAAGTGAAGATCATGAGCATAATATTTCTTTCTCTCAAATTAATTTAAGTGAAGCAAGAGAGAATTTTTTGAAAATTTTACTAGCTCTCAAATAAATCTAAGTGAAGCAAGAGAGCATTTCTTCAAAAATACTACGCACGTCGTGCTCAAAAAGATATAAGTGAAGCACTAGAGCAAGCCCATTGTTCATAAAAATTTAAGTGAAGCATAGAAAGCAATTCTAACAAGTCATGACATGATTTTGGTTCTCTCAAATAGGTGTGTACGGCAAAGGATCAACAATTAAAGCACAAAATAATACAAGCAAAGGCTCATATCATACAAGATGCTCCAAGAAGAACACATAGTATGTGATGAATAAAAATATAGTTTCGAGTAAAATACCGATGGTCGTTAGAAGAAAGAGGGGATGCCACTCGGGGGCATCCCCAAGCTTAGTTGGTTACTCATTTTTGGATAATATCTTGGTATGTCGGGGCATCCCCAAGCTTAGACTCTTCTACTCCTTATTCCTTAATCCATCGTAAGATAACCCAAAACTTGAAAACTTCGATCACACAAAACACAAGAAAACCTTTGTGTGATCCGTTAGTATAAGAATAATAAATCACTACTATAAGTGCTGTATCAAACCAATTAATATTTTGTTCTTGTGTTCTATCTACTATATTCTAACTTTTCTAAGGCAAAAACTCATCAAAGAAAACCATAGAGCCATCAAAATAAGCACACAACACGAAGAAAACAAAATTTGTCAAAACAGAACATTCTGTAGCAATCTGAATATTTCGAATACTTCTGTAACTCAAAAAAGTTTGAAAAATTAGGAAGACCTGAGAAATTTGTATATTGATGTACTGCAAGTGGAATGGGTATTTTATCGCTCTCTCTAAAAACAAAAATTCTTTTCGTGAGCACAAAAGTTTCTATTTTTTTCAGCAAGATCAAACAACTATCACCCAAGAAGATCCTAAAGGCTTACTTGGCACAAACACTAATTAAAACATAAAAAACACAATCATAACAGTAGCATAATTGTGCTAGCACTAAAAAACAGGAAGCAAAAAAGAAATGATAAATTTTATTCATCGGGTTGCCTCCGAACAAGCGCTATAGTTTTACGCCCTTAGCTAGGCATAAAGCAAGGATCTAAGTTTTGTCATCTTGGGTTCGAGATCCATAAGATGCCCTCATGACTGATTCATTTGGTGGCCTAATTATTGTTCTAAGAAAGTGTTCCATACCCTTCCTCAAAGGAAATTGGAACTTAATAATGCCTTCTTTCATATCAATCACGGCACCAATAGTGCGTAAAAACGGTCTACCAAGAATAATTGGACAAGACAAATTGCAATCAATATCAAGAACAATAAAATCTATGGGCACATAATTCCTATTTGCAAGAATAAGAACATCATTAATTCTTCCCATGGGCTTTTTAATAGTAGAATCCGCCAAGTGCAAATTCAAAGAACACAATTCAAGATCGATAAGACCAAGCACATCACATAAAGATTTCAGAATAGTAGAAACACTAGCACCCAAGTCACACAAAGCAAAACACTCATAATTTTTAATCGTGACTTTGATAGCAGGTTCCCATTCATCATGTAATTTCCTAGGAATTTAAACTTCTAATTCCAATTTTTCTTCAAAAGCTTTCATCATAGCATCAACAATATGTTTAGTAAAAGCTTTATTTTGTTCATAAGCATGGGGTGGATTTATCATGGATTGCAACAAAGAAATACAATCAATCAAAGAGATACTATCATAATTAAAGTCTTTGTAATCCAAAAGAGTGGGCGCATCACTAGCTAAAGTTTTGACCTCTTCAAACCCACTTTTATCAATTTTCTCATCAAGATGTTCACCCTCTGAAATATTGGGACGCCTTCTACCTAAAGTTGACTCTTCTCCAGTCCCTTTTTCATCAATATTAACTTTACTAAACAAGGAATCAATAGAAGAAACACCAATCATTTTAAGATCTTCATCACTTTTATCCTCTAGTGAGATTGGTTTAGCGGCCATTTGATTAACTAGAGTAGCTTGTGCATCGGATATTTTTCTAGCAAACTTTTAGCAAAATCATACTTAGATTGGAGATTGCAAACTTATCTACTAATGGCATCAAGTTGTTTTGTTATAGCATCAAGCACAACGGAGTGTTCCTTAAGCTCTTCGGTAAAATACTTATTATGCTCAAATTGGGTAGTCATATATTCCTTAGTACTTTCTCAAATTCAAGTAAAATATTGGGGTAAGGAACATCATAATATTTTCTTTGAGGCATCATGACTATGCAAACAACAACAGACACGAAAACAGATCCGGCAAGAAAACAGCGAACTGAAAAAGAGAGGCGAATAAAATGGCAACTTTTTGTGAAGTGGGGGAGAGGAAAACGAGAGGCAAATGGCAAATAATGTAAATTGCAAGGAGATGAGATTTGTGATTAGGAACCTGGTATATGTTGAAGATCCTCCCCGGCAACGGCGCCAAAAATTGGTGACTTGTCGGGAGACTTGACTTGATTTCCCCCGGCAACGCCGCCAGATATTCCATTTGATGTCGCTTGAAGCTACGTCGGTATTTCCCCAAAGAGGAAGGGATGATGCAGCATAGCGGCGGCAGGTATTTCCCTCAGATATGAAACCAAGGTTATTGAACCAGTAGGAGAACCAAGCAACACAACATAAACAGCCCCTGCACACAGATAACAAATCCTCGCAACCCGACGTGTTAAAGGGGTTCTCAATCCCTTTCGGGTACGGTGCCACAAATTGGTGCGTGACGGGGAAAGGTTGTAATAGATTGAATAAATAGATCACAAATAAAATAAAGTGCAGCAAAGTATTTTTGGGTTTTTGGATTAATAGATCTGAAAATAAAGGCAAATAAAAGTAGATTGCAAAGGCAAATAATATGAGAAAGAGACCCGGGGGGCGTAGGTTTCACTAGTGGCTTCTCTCGAGAAAAATAGCAAAGCGGTGGGTGAACAAATTACTGTTGGGCAATTGATAGAACTTCAAATACTCAGGATGATATCCAGGCAATGATCATTACATAGGCATCACTTCCAAGATTAGTAGACCGACTCCTGCCTGCATCTACTATTATTACTCCACACATCGACCGCTATCCAACATGCATCTAGTGTATTAAGTTCATGGAGAAACAGAGTAATGCAATAAGAATGATGACATGATGTAAACAAGATCTATCTATTAGAGATAGACCCCATCGTTTTATCCGTAGTAGCAACGATGCATACGTGTTCTTTCCTTTTCTGTCACAGGGATCAAGCATTGTAAGATCGAACCCACTACAAAGCACCTCTAACCATTGCAAGATAAATAGATCAAGTTGGTCAAACAAAACCCAATTATCGGAGAAGAAATACGAGGCTATAAGAGATCATGCATAAAAGATATCAAAGAAACTCAAATACTTTCATGGATATAAAAAGATAAATCTGATCATAAACTCAAAGTTCATCGATCCCAACAAACGCACCGCAATAGAGTTACATCATATGGATCTTTAAGAGACCATTGTATTGAGAATCAAGAGAGAGAGAGAGAGAGAAGAGAGATGAAGCCATCTAAATACTAACTACGGACCCAAAGGTCTACAATGAACTACTCACGCATCATAGGAGAGGCAGCAATGGAGGTGGTGAACCCCATCAGAGATGGTGTCTAGATTGGATCTGGTGGTTCTGGACTCTGCGGTGGCTGGATGAATATTTCGTTAACTCCCCTAGGGTTTTTGGAATATTGGGATATTTATAAAGCAAAGAGGCGGTCCGGGGGCACCTGAGGTGGGCACAACCCACCAGGGCGCGCCTGGGCCTCCTGGCGCGCCCTGGTGGGTTGTGCCTCCCTCAGGGCACCCCCTAGGTGCAACTAAGGCCCATTGTGTTCCTTTTGGCCCATAAAAATTCTCCGTAAAGTTTCATGGCATTTGGACTCCATTTGATATTGATTTTCTGCGTTGTAAAAAACATGGAAAACAACAACTGGCACTTGGCACTATGTCAATTGGTTAGTACCAAAAAATGATATAAAATGACTATAAAATGATTATAAAACATCCAATATTGATAATATAACAGCATGAAACGATCAAAACTTATATATACGTTGGAGACGTATCAGCATTCCCAAGCTTAACTCCTACTCGTCCTCGAGTAGGGAAGTGATAAAAATAGAATTTTTGATGTGGAATGTTGCCTAACATGGCATATCATATTTCTTTCTTTATAGCACGGACATTTGGACTTTTATATTGTTTAAAGCAATAGTCTAGTTTTGAAATGATAATTTAAATACTCAAGCATATCAACAAGCGACCATGTCTTTCAAAATATCAACGCTAAAATAAGCTATCCCTAGCCCATCATGCTCAACCATTGATCCATTCATGAAACACACTCACATATTAGCTATGTCCAATACACAAGTACGATCATATTGCCTCCTAGTTGGTTCTTTTATTAGAGAAGACGGAGACTCGAATTCAAAATGAAAATTGCATAAAGTAAAAGAAAGGCCCTTCGTAGAGGGAAGTAGGCATTTGTAGAGGTGCCAGAGCTCCAAGCGAAAAACTTAGAGGTAAAAACATTTTGGGAGGTGTATCCATCCCACCAACGAAAACGACTTAGAGTTCCCAAAACTTCCCATGCATAGATATATCATAGGTGGTTCCCAAACAGAAAATAAAGTTTATTCCTTTTCCAACATACTTTCACTTTCCATGGCTAACCGTATCCACGGGTGCCCTCCATACCAACACTTTCCAAGGAATTTATTATTTGACAACACAAAGTAAATTCATTTTTTTGCATTTCGGGACTGGGCATCCCTAATACCTTTGCCTTATTCTCATGCAATGACAAGTGAATAAACACTCATCTTGAGAATAACACATCTAGCATGGAATATATTAGCCACCCCTCACCACTCCGTGAGTGAAACAAACACACAAAAGAGAATTTTATTTTGAAAATTAGAGATGGCACATGCAAATTTGCTTAGAACGTCAAAAGAATACCGCATATAGCTAGATATAGTGGACTCATGTGGCAAAACTGGTTAAAGGTTTTTGGTTGCACAAGTAGTGATCGTACTTAGTGCAAAATGAAGGCTAGTAAAAGATTGGGAAGCGACCAACCAAGAAAGAAATAATCTCGTAAGCGAGCATTAAGCATAACTAACACCAAATAATGCACCATAAGTAGGATATAATTTCATTGCATAACTATTGACTTTCGTGCTTGCATAGGGAATCACAAACCTTAACACCAACATTCTTACTAAAGCATAATTACTCATTAAGATGACTCACATATCACATCATCATATCTCAAAATTATTATTAAGAATCAAGTCTATTTTGTCCAATTATCTTCATGAAAGTTTTTATTATATCCTTCTTGGATATCTATCACTTTGGGACTAATTTTCATACGTTGCTTTTGACAAGCTCAAACAAATATAAGTGAAGATCGTGAGCATAATATTTCTTTCTCTCAAGTTAACTTAAGTGAAGCAAGAGAGAATTTCTTGAAAATTTTACTAGCTCTCAAAAAATATAAGTGAAACAAGAGAGCATTTCTTCAAAAATACTAAGCACACCGTGCTCGAAAAGATATAAGTGAAGCACTAGAGCAAGCCCAATGCTCATAAAATTTTAAGTGAAGCATAGAGAGCAATTCTAACAAGTCATGACATAATTTTGGCTCTCTCAGATAGGTGTGTCCGGCAAAGGATCAAGACATAAAGCACAAAATAATACAAGCAAAGACTCATATCATACAGGACGCTCCAAGCAAAACACATAGTATGTGATGAATAAAAATATAGTTTCGAGTAAAATACCGATGGTCGTTAGAAGAAAGAGGGGATGCCACTCGGGGGCGTCCCCAAGCTTAGTTGGTTACTCATTTTTGGATAATATATTTCGATGCCGGGGCATCCCCAAGCTTAGTCTCTTCTACTCCTTATTCGTTCATCCATCGTAAGATAACCCAAAACTTGAAAACTTCAATCACACAAAACTCAACAAAACTTTTGTGAGATCCGTTAGTATAAGAATAATAAATCACTACTATAAGTGTTGCATAAAACCAATTCATATTCTGTTCTTGTATTATATATACTGCATTCCAACTTTTCTATGGTAAAAACTCATCAAAGAAAACCATAGAGCCATCAAAATAAGCACACAACACACAGAAAACAGAATCTGTCAAAAAAGAACAGTCCTTAGCAATCTGACTATTTCGAATACTTCCGTAACTCGAAATATTCTGAAAAATTAGGAAGGCCTGAGAAATTTGCATATTGATGTACTGCAAGTCGAATGGGTATTTTATCGCTCTCTAGTAAAAAATGAAAATTATTTTCGTGAGCACAAAAGTTTCTGTTTTGTCAGCGAGATCAAACAACTATCACCCAAGAAGATCCTAAAGGATTTACTTGGCACAAACACTAATTAAAACATAAAAACACAATCATAACAGTAGCATAATTGTGCTAGAACTAAAAAATAGGAAGCAAAAAAGCAAAGATAAATTTTATTCATCGGGTTGCCTCCCAACAAGCGCTATAGTTTTACGCCCTTAGCTAGGCATCAAGCAAGGTTCTAAGTTTTGTCATCTTGGGTTCGAGATCCATAAGATGCCCTCATGACCGATTCATATGGTGGCCTAATTATTCTTCTAAGAAAGTGTTCCATACCCTTCGTCAAAGGAAATTGGAACTTAATATTACCTTCTTTCATATCAATCACGGCACCAATAGTGCGTAAAAACGGTCTACCAAGAATAATTGGACAAGACGAATTGCAATCAATATCAAGAACAATAAAATCTATGGGCACATAATTCCTATTTGCAAGAATAAGAACATCATTAATTTTTCCCATAGGCTTTTTAATAGTAGAATCCGCCAAGTGCAAATTCGAAGAACATAATTCAAGATCGGTAAGACCAAGCACATCAGATAAAGATTTCAGAATAGTAGGAACACTAGAACCCAAGTCACACAAATCAAAACACTAATATTTTTTAATCTTGACTTTGATAGTAGGTTCCCATTCATCATGTAATTTTCTAGGAATTTAAACTTTTAATTCCATTCTTTCTTCAAAAGCTTTCATCATAGCATCAACAATATGTTTAGTAAAAGCTTTATTTTGTTCATAAGCATGGGGTGGATTTATCATGGATTGCAACAAAGAAATACAATCAATCAAAGAGCAACTATCATAATTAAAGTCTTTGTAATCCAAAAGAGTGGGCACATCACTAGCTAAAGTTTTGACCTCTTCAAACCCACTTTTATCAATTTTCTCGTCAAGATTTTCACTCTCTAAAATGTTGGGACGCCTTCTACCTATAGTTGACTCTTCTCCAGTCCCTTTTTCATCAATATTAACTTTACTAAATAAGGAATCAATAGAAGAAACACCAATCATTTTAAGATCTTCATCACTTTTATCCTCTAGTGAGATTGGTTTAGCGGCCATTTGATTAACTAGAGTAGCTTGTGCATTGGATATTTTTCTAGCGAACTTTGAGCAAAAGCATACTTAGATTGGAGATTGCAAACTTCTCTACTAATGGCATCAAGTTTTTTTGTTATAGCATCAAGCACAATGGAGTGTTCCTTTAGCTCTTCGGTAAAATACTTATTATGCTCAAATTGTGTAGTCATATATTCCTTAGTACTTTCTCAAATTCAAGTAAAATATTGGGGTAAGGAAAATCATAATATTTTCTGAGGCATCATGACTACGCAAACAAGAACACACACAAAAACAGATCCAGCAAGAAAACGGTGAACAGAAAAAGAGAGGCGAATAAACCGGCAAATTTTTGTGAAGTGGGGGAGAATAAAATGAGAGGCAAATGGCAAATAATGTAAATTGCAAGGAGATGATATTTGTGATTACGAACCTGGTATATGTTGAAGATCCTCCCCGGCAATGGTGCCAAAAATTGGTGACTTGTCGTGAGACTTGACTTGATTTTCCCCGGCAACGGCGCCAGAAATTCCATTAGATGTCGCTTGAAGCTACGTCGCTATTTCCCCAAAGAGGAAGGGATGATGCAGCATAGCGGCGGTAGGTATTTCCCTCATATATAAAACCAAGGTTATCGAACCAGTGGGAGAACCAAGCAACACAACGTAAACAGCCCCTGCACACAGATAACAAATCCTCGCAAGCCAACGTGTTAAAGGGGTTGACAATCCCTTTCGGGTACGGTGCCAAAAATAGGTGCGTGACGGGGAAAGGTTGTAATAGATTGAATAAATAGATCACAAATAAAATAAAGTGCAGCAAAGTATTTTTGGGTTTTTGGATTAATAGAGTTGAAAATAAAGGCAAATAAAAGTAGATCGCAAAGGCAAATAGTATGAAAGAGATCTTGGGGCGGTAGGTTTCACTAGTGGCTTCTCTCGAGAAAAGTAGCAAAGCGGTGGGTGAACAAATTACTGTTGGGAAATTGATAGAACTTCAAATACTCATGACAATATCCAGGCAATGATCATTACAAAGGCATCACGTCCAAGATTAGTAGACCGACTCCTGCCTACATCTACTACTATTACTCCACACATCGATCGCTATCCAACATGCATCTAGTGTATTAAGTTCATGGAGAAACAGAGTAATGCAATAAGAATGATGACATGATGTAGACAAGATCTATCTATGTAGAGATAGACCCCATCGTTTTATCCTTAGTAGCAACGATACATATGTGTTCTTTCCCTTTCTGTCACTAGGATCAAGCACTATAAGATCGAACCCACTACAAAGCACCTCTTCCCATTGCAAGATAAATAGATCAAGTTGGACAAACAAAACCCAATTATCGGAGAAGAAATACGAGGCTATAAGAGATCATGCATAAAAGATATCAAAGAAACTCAAATAATTTCATGGATATAAAAAGATAGATCTGATCATAAACTCAAAGTTCATCGACCCCAACAAACGCACCGCAATAGAGTTACATCATATGGATCTCCAACAGACCATTGTATTGAGCCACAAGAGAGAGAGAGAGATGAAGCCATCTAGATATTAACTACGGACCCGAAGGTCTACAAAGAACTACTCACGCATCATCGAAGAGGCACCAATGGAGGTGGTGAACCCCATCCGAGATGGTGTCTAGATTGGATCTAGTGGCTCTAGACTCTGCGGCGGCTGGATGAATATTTCGTTGACTCCCCTAGGGTTTCTGGAATATTGGGGTATTTATATAGCAAAGAGGCGGTCCGGGGGCACCAGAGGTGGGCACAACCCACCAGGGCACGCCTGCGCCTCCTGGCACGCCCTGGTGGGTTGTGCCTCCCTCGGGGCACCCCCGGGCGCAGCTAGGGCCCATTGTGTTCCTTTTGGCCCATAAAAATTCTCCGTAAATTTTTGTGGCATTTGGACTCCATTTGATATTGATTTTCTGCGATGTAAAAAACATGGAAAAAAACCAACAACTAGCACTTGGCACTATCTCAATAGGTTAGTACCAAAAAATGATACGAAATGACTATAAAATGGTTATAAAACATCCAAGATTGATAATATAACAGCATGGAACAATCAAAACTTATATATACGTTGGAGACATATCAGCATCCCCAAGCTTAACTCCTACCCGTCCTCGAGTAGGGAAGTGGTAAAAACAGAATTTTTGATGTGGAATGTTGCCTAACTTGTCATATCATATTTCTTTCCTTATAGCACGGACATTTGGACTTTTATATTGTTCAAAGCAATAGTCTAGTTTTGACATGATAATTTAAATACTCAAGCATATCAATAAGCAACCATGTCTATCAGAATATCAACGCTAAAATAAGCTAACCCTAGCCCATCATGCTCAACCATTGATCCATTCTTGAAACACACTCGCATATTAGCTATGTAAAATACTCAAGCACGATCATATTGCCTCCTAGTTGGTTCTTTTATAAGAGAAGATGGAGACTCAAATTCAAAATAAAAATTGCATAAAGTAAAAGAAAGGCCCTTCGTAGAGGGAAGTAGGGATTTGTAGAGGTGCCAGAGCTCAAAGCAAAAAACTTAGAGATAAAAACATTTTGGGAGGTGTATTCATCCCACCAAAGAAAACGACTTAGAGTTCCAAATACTTTCCATGCATAGATATATCATAGGAGGTTCCCAAACAAAAAATAAAGTTTATTCCATTTTCCACCATACTTTCACTTTCCATGGCTAACCATATCCATGGGTGCCCTCCATACCAACACTTTCCAAGGAATTTATTATTTGACAACATAAAGTAAATTCATTTTTTTGCATTTCGGGACTGGGCATCCCTAATACCTTTGCCTTACTCTCATGCAATGACAAGTGAATAAACACTCATCTTGAGAATAACACATCTAGCATGGAAAATATTAGCCACCCCTCACCACTCCACGAGCGAAACAAACACACAAAAGAGAAGTTTCTTTTGAAAATTAGAGATGGCACATGCAAATTTGCTTAGAAGGCAAAAGAATACCATATATAGGTAGATGTAGTGGACTCATGTGGCAAAACTGGTTAAAGGTTTTTGGATGCACAGGTAGTGATCGTACTTAGTGCAAAATGAAGGCTGGCAAAAGATTGGGAAGAGACCAACCAAGAAACGAATAATCTCATAAGCGAGCATTAAGCATAACTAACACCGAATAATGCACCATAAGTAGGATATAATTTCATTGCATAACTATTGACTTTCATGCTTGTATAGGGAGCCACAAACCTTAACACCAATAATCTTACTAAAGCATAATTACTCATCAAGATGACTCACATATCACATCATCATATCTCAAAACTATTACTAAGAATCAAGTCTATTTTGTCCAATGATCTTCATGAAAGTTTTTATTATATCCTTCTTGGATATCTATCACTTTGGGACTAATTTTCATACGTTGCTTTTGACAAGCTCAAACAAATATAAATGAAGATCATGAGCATAATATTTCTTTCACTCAAATTAATTTAAGTGAAGCAAGAGAGAATTTCTTGAAAATTTTACTACCTCTCAAATGAAACTAAGTGAAGTAGGAGAGCATTTCTTCAAAAATACTAAGTACACCATGCTCAAAAAGATATAAGTGAAGCACTAGAGCAAGCCCATTGCTCATAAAAATTTAAGTGAAG
This sequence comes from Triticum dicoccoides, assembly GCF_002162155.2. NCBI lineage: Eukaryota > Viridiplantae > Streptophyta > Magnoliopsida > Poales > Poaceae > Triticum > Triticum dicoccoides. Next base: position 375,672,918 of record NC_041390.1, on the reverse strand, counting down.
CATAGAGAGCAATTCTAACAAGTCATGACATAATTTTTGCTCTCTCAAATAGGTGTGTCCAGCAAAGGATCAATACTTAAAGCACAAAATAATACAAGCAAAGACTCATATAATACAAGACGCTCCAAGCAAAACACATAGTATGTGATGCTTAGTTGGTTGATCATTTTTGGGTAATAGCTTGGGATGCCAGGGCATCCCCAAGCTTAGGCTCTTCTACTCCTTATTCCTTCATCCATCGTAAGATAACCCAAAACTTGAAAATTTCAATCACACAAAACTCAACAAAACCTTCGTAAGATCTGTTAGTATAAGAATAATAAATCACTACTATAAGTGTTGTATCAAACCAATTCATATTTTGTTCTTGTGTTATATCTACTGTATTCCAACTTTTCTATGGAAAAAACTCATCAAAGAAAACCATAGAGCCATCAAAATAAGCACACAACACAAAGAAAACAGAATCTGTCAAAACAGAACAGTCTGTAGCAATCTGACTATTTCGAACACTTCCGTAACTCCAAAAATTCTGAAAAAATAGGAAAACATGAGAAATTTGTATATTGATGTACTGCAAGTGGAATGGGTATTTTCTCGGTCTATGGTAAAAAATGAAAATTATTTTCATGAGCGCAAAAGATTCTGTTTTTTTCAGCAAGATCAAACAACTATCACCCAAGAAGATCCTAAAGGCTTTACTTGGCACAAACACTAATTAAAACATAAAAACACACAATCATAACAGTAGCATAATTGTGCTAGCACTAAAAAACAGGAAGAAAAAAGCCAAGATAAATTTTATTCATTGGGTTGCCTCCGAACAAGCGTTATAGTTTTACGCCCTTAGCTAGGCATAAAGCAAGGATCTAAGTTTTGTCATCTTTGGTTCGAGATCCATAAGATGCCCTCGTGGTTGATTCATATGTTGGCCTAATTCTTGTTCTAAGAAAGTGTTCCATACCCTTCCTCAAAGGAAATTTGAACTTAATATTGCCTTCTTTCATATCAGTCACGGCACCAATAGTGCGTAAAAACGATCTACCAAGAATAATTGGACAAAACAAATTGCAATCAATATCAAGAACAATAAAATCTATGGGCACATAATTCTTCCCATAGGCTTTTTAATAGTAGAATCCGCCAAGTGCAAATTCAAAGAACACAATTCAAGATCGGTAAGACCAAGCACATCACATAAAGATTTCGGAATAGTAGAAACACTAGCACCCAAGTCACACAAAGCAAAACACTCATAATTTTTAATCTTGACTTTGATAGTAGGTTCCCATTCATCATGTAATTTTCTAGGAATTTAAACTTTTAATTCCATTCTTTCTTCAAAAGATTTCATCATAGCATCAACAATATGTTTAGTAAAAGCTTTATTTTGTTCATAAGCATGGGGTGGATTTATCATGGATTGCAACAAAGAGATACAATCAATCAAAGAGCAACTATCATATTAAAGTCTTTGTAATCCAAAAGAGTGGGCACATCACTAGCTAAAGTTTTGACCTCTTCAAACCCACTTTTATCAATTTTCTCGTCAAGATTTTCACTCTCTAAAATGTTGGGACGCCTTCTACCTATAGTTGACTCTTCTCCAGTCCCTTTTTCATCAATATTAACTTTACTAAATAAGGAATCAATAGAAGAAACACCAATCATTTTAAGATCTTCATCACTTTTATCCTCTAGTGAGATTGGTTTAGCGGCCATTTAATTAACTAGAGTAGCTTGTGCATTGGATATTTTTCTAGCAAACTTTCAGCAAAAGCATACTTAGATTGGAGATTGCAAACTTCTCTACTAATGGCATCAAGTTGTTTTGTTATAGCATCAAGCACAACGAAGTGTTCCTTAAGCTCTTCGGTAAAATACTTATTATGCTCAAATTGTGTAATCATATATTCCTTAGTACTTTTCTCAAATTCAAGTAAAATATTGGGGTAAGGAACATCATAATATTTTATTTGAGGCATCATGACTACGTAAACAAGAACACACATGAAAATAGATCCGACAAGAAAACGACGAACGAAAAAAGAGAGGTGAATAAAACGGCAAATTTGTGTGAAGTGGGGGAGAGGAAAACGAGAGGCAAATGGCAAATAATGTATATTGCAAGGAGATGAGATTTGTGATTAGGAACCTGGTATATGTTGAAGATCCTCCCCGGCAACGGCGCTAGAAATTGGCGAGTTGTCGAGAGACTTGACTTGATTTTCCCCGGCAACGGCGCCAGAAATTCCATTTGATGTCGCTTGAAGCTACGTCGGTATTTCCCCAAAGAGGAAGAGATGACGCAGGACAGCAGTGGTAGGTATTTCCCTCGGATATGAAACCAAGGTTATCGAACCAGTAGGAGAACCAAGCAACACAACATAAACAGCCCCTGCACACACATAACAAATCCTCGCAACCCGACGTGTTAAAGGGGTTGTCAATCCCTCTCGGGTACGGTGCCACAAATTGGTGTGTGACAGGGAAAGGTTGCAATAGATTGAATAAATAGATCGCAAATAAAATAAAGTGCAGCAAAGTATTTTTGGTTTTTTGGATTAATAGATCTGAAAATAAAGGCAAATAAAAGTATATCGCAAAGGAAAATAATATGAGGAAGAGACCCGAGGGCGTAGGTTTCACTAGTGGCTTCTCTCGAGAAAAATAGCAAAGCGGTGGGTGAACAAATTACTGTTGAGCACTTGATAGAACTTCAAATACTCATGGCAATATCCGGGCAATGATCATTACATAGGCATCACGTCCAAGATTAGTAGACCGACTCATGCCTGCATCTACTACTATTACTCCACACATCGACCACTATCCAACATGCATCTAGTGTATTAAGTTCATGGAGAAACGGAGTAATGCAATAATAATGATGACATGATGTAGACAAGATCTATCTATGTAGAGATAGTCCCCATCGTTTTATCCTTAGTAGCAACGATACATACGTGTTGTTTCCCTTCCTGTCACTGGGATCGAGCACCATAAGATCGAATCCACTACAAACCACCTCTTCCCATTGCAAGATAAATAGGTCAAGTTGGCCAAACAAAACCCAATTATCAGCTAATAAATACGAGGCTATAAGAGATCATGCATAAAAGAGAGCAAAGAAACTCAAATATTTTCACGGATATAAAAAGATAGATCTGATCATAAACTCAAAGTTCATCGATCCCCACAAACACACCGCAAAAGTGTTACATCATATGGATCTCCAAGAGACCATTGTCTTGAGAATCAAGAGAGAGAGAGAGATGAAGCCATCTAGCTACTAACTACGGACCCGAAGGTCTACAAAGAACTACTCACGCATCATCAGAGAGGCATCAATGGAGGTGGTGGACCCCATCCGAGATGGTGTCTAGATTGGATCTGGTGGTTCTGGACTCTGCGGTAGCTGGATGAATATTTCGTCGACTCCCATAGGGTTTCTGGTATATTGGGGTATTTATAGAGCAAAGAGGTGGTCCGAGGGTGCACCCGAGGTGGGCACAACCCACCAGGGCGCGTCTGGGCCTCCTGGCGTGCCCTGGTGGGTTGTGCCTTCCTTGGGGCACCCCCGGGCGCAGCCAGGGCCGTTGTGTTCCTTTTGGCCCATAAAAATTCTCTGTAAAGTTTTGTGGCATTTGGACTCCAATTGATATTGATTTTATGCAATGTAAAAAACATGGAAAAATAGCAACTGGCACTTGGCACTATGTCAATAGGTTAGTACCAAAAAATGATATAAAATGACTATAAAATTATCATGAAACATCCAAGATTGATAATATAACAACATGGAACAATCAAAAATTATAGATACGTTGGAGACGTATCAGTACCTCGCTAGCCCTTTCTGAGACCACAAAACATAAATGCAAAGTACCTCCAAAGTTGAAGCAGCGACTAAACATTGTAACTCATGGTAGAAAAGATCCAGTCATGATGCACCCAACATTATCTACACACAATGCATAAGCATGATAGTAGTGCTCTCAAGTTCTGGTGCTTATTTTAGAAGGTGATGACACAACATAAAAGTAAATAGATAGTCCCTTCGTAGAGGGAAGCAGTGATTTCCAGAGGTGCCAGAGCTCAAGTTTTAAAACAGAGGTAAATGATTTTTTGATACATGCACCCTTCTCATTTACTTCACGACCATCAGTTATCAATATCTTCCATGCTAGGCACACTAGTGGCGGTTCCCAAGCGATAAAAGTAAAAGTTTTGACTCCATTGGGAGTTTTTGTTTGATTATTTGTAAACTTTTTCTGTTTGCAATTTGGGACTGTGCATCCCTATTACCTCCCTTTTCTCGTGCGATAGCGAGCGAATAAACACTTGACCTGAGAATAACCCGCTTAGTATGGAAGATACCGACCACCTCATGTCGTTCCATGAACGATCCAGGCACACACAAAAGGATATTTATTAGAAGTTTTTTTAGAGGTGGCACATGCAAATTTACTTAGGACGACAGGATAATACCGCATATAGGTAGGTATGGTGAACTCATCTGGAATAACTTGGGTTCAAGGTTTTTGATGTATAAGCAGAATTCCCACATAGTACAGGCGAAGGCTAGCAATTATATTGAGAAGCGGCCAACTAGAGAGCAACAACGGTCATGAACATGCATTATGCATAAGTAACATTGGACACTAGCATGAGTAGGATATGAACACCATGAACATAAATATCATAGAGGCTATGTTGGTTTTGATTCAACTACATGCATGAACATGTGCCAAGTCAAGCCACTCGAATGTTTAGAGGAGTATACCATATCATCATACTACATCACAATCATTTTAACGCAATGTGGATATCCAAGATAAATCATTATCCACTCCCAACTACTTATGCATGGCATGAGAAACTATAATCTCTAATTGTCACTGCAAACATGTTTAATCATAATTGGCTGAATCATGGATACAAGGTTAAACATATTTACACAAACAGAACAAGTCGAGTTCATATCTGTTTCTCTCTACCACGGCCGGTTCATAGAATATCGTCATTATTGCCTTTCACTTGCACGACCGAACAATGTGAACATAATAATAGAGCAAGTGTGCCGTGGACTAAGCTGGAATCTGCAAACGTTTTATTCAATAGGAGAAGACAAGGTAAAATGGGCTCTTTATTAGATCAACAACTATTCAAATGAGATCCACTCAACATTTTCATCGTGGTCTTCTCCTTGGTATGACTCGGATAAAAAAAGAAATGCAGAGAAACACACTAAAATATTTTTGGAGTTTTTGGTTTTCTTGAACATGCGAATAAAAGGGAAAGCAAAAAACGAGAAAAACGATTTACACGGGAAAGCTCCCAACAAGCAAAAGAAGAACAAGGGAAACTTTTTGGATTTTATTTTTAGTGCTACAGCTAAGCATGCATAGAAAGTAAATTAACTATAACTATTTTTTTTTGTTTTTTCTAAGGTTTTTCAAACACACAAGAAGAAAGCAAGAAAATAAAATTAAGCATGGATGATACAATGAAAAAGTGTAAACATCGACAACTGGAATGAGATGTGTGAACATGAATGTAATGTCAGTAGTTGGGGTGCTGAGGAGCGAGCATCCATGCATCCCACTGATGAGGCTCCTCCTCTGCTACAGCCCGATTGTTCTGGTAGGCGATGATGTCCACAGGCATAATCCTATATCCGCCCTTGGCAACAGGGTCAAACAAAGCAGGAGCAGGCAATGGAATAATATCATGAGTCTTCACACTAAAAACCAGGTTATATGGAACAGGGATGTTAGGAGATTCGATATCAGTAAAATGGTGGTGATCCATGGTCGCGTGATCTAGGTAAACCTTGGTCAATGGGTAATCATGAAGGCGTATCTCAACATTAAAGTGAGTCACCAAACGAGTAGCAAAAATTCCACCATGTATCTTATCCTTGGACTTATTAACATGGAGGCGACGTGCCACAATAGCTCCCAAGCTATAAGTGTTGTCGCCCTCTAGTGCACGACGTAAAAAAGCAAAGTCTGGTGCGCTGAGCGCACCTACTTTTTCTCTAGCAAGCAAACACTTAGCAACAAATAAAGCAAAGTAATGCATGGCAGGAAAATGTATGCTAGTGGCAGTGACGAACGACACTCCTCTCTCATCTCCCACTGTCAAGGTACGATAAAAGGCCTCAAACTCTATCAGCCTAGGCTCAACTAAACTCCCGTCATAAGGGATCATGCATATGTTACAAAATTCAGTAAGTGGTATCTGACGGGTTTCAGCATATAAATTAAACTACACCTCAGGAGGATTATTCCTAGGAAAGAAATTAAAACTTGGAACAAAGGTGTTTGTGAGGAGATGACACTGTTCACATTCAGTTGCGATGAAGTTGGTGAGGCCGACATTAGCAACATATTGTGTAAACTCTTGCAGGATTCTAGCCTCTTCCATGAATGGGGTATGCGGCCATTCACATGGCCGTACTTCCGCCAATCTCTAGGGGTGCAGATCAGTGTCAGACGACTCCCCAATAACTCTCTTGGAGTTCTTCTTGGAACCAAACTTCCTAAAGATATTCATGTTTTTCCTATCAACAAAAATCTTGAAATTTTTAGTCCACAAAATTTTCTCAACAGAACTTCACAAAAATGATACCAACTACTCAAAGGGATACATAGAGGCCATAGCAAGCATTCAAACTACTTAGAACTCTGAGAATTCAACATGCAAGCTCATATACAGCAGCACCAATACTAGCTAATTATTCAAAATATAAACAACTAAAACAAAAACTAGCTGGACAAACGATGGAGTCACATACTGCAACCTCTTGAGCATGCGTTGGTTTTCCCTTGAAGAGGAAAGGGTGATGCAGCAAAGTAGTGTACGTATTTCCCTCAGTTTTTGAGAACCAAGGTATCAATCCAGAAGGAGACTACACGCAAGTCGCCTAGTACCTGCACAAACAAACAAGAACCTCGCAACCAACGCGATAAAGGGGTTGTCAATCCCTTCACAGTCACTTACGAAAGTGAGATCTGATAAAGATAATAACATAAATATTTTTGGTATTTTTGTTGTATAGATTGGAAAATAAAGATTGCAAAATAAATAGTAAACTAGAATTGTAGATCGGAAACTTATATGATGTAAAGTAGACCCGGGGGCCATAGGTTTCACTGGTGGCTTCTCTCAAGATAGCATATATTACGGTGGGTGAACAAATTACTGCCGAGCAATTGATAGAAAAGCGCATAGTTATGAGAATATCTAGGCATGATCATAAACATAGGCATCACGTCCGTGTCAAGTAGACCGAAACAATTCTGCATCTACTACTATTACTCCACACATCGACCGCTATCCAGCATGCATGTAGAGTATTAAGTTCATAAGAACAGAGTAACGCATTAGGCAAGATGACATGATGTAGAGGGATAAACTCAAGCAATATGATATAAAACCCATCTTTTTATCCTCGATGTCAACAATACAATACGTGTTGGTTCCCTTTCTGTCACTAGGATCGAGCACCGCAAGATTGAACCCAAAGCTAAGCACTTCTCCCATTGCAAGAAAGATCAATCTAGTTGGCCAAACCAAACTGATAATTCGAAGAGACTTGCAAAGATATCAAATCATGCACATAAGAATTTAGAGAAGAATCAAATATTGTTCATAGATAAACTTGATCATAAACCCACAATTCATCGGATCTCGGCAAACACACCTCAAAAAGAATTACATCGAATATATCTCCAAGAACATCAAGGATAACTTTGTATTGAGATCCAAAGAGAGAGAAGAAGCCATCTAGCTAATAACTATGGACCCAAAGGTCTCTGGTAAACTAGTCACACATCATCGGAGAGGTTATGGTGTTGATGTAGAAGCCCTCTGTGATCGAATCCCCCTCCGGCAGATCGCCGGAAAAGGTCCCCAGATGGGATCTCATGGGTACAGAAGGTTGTGGCGGTGGAAAAGTGGTTCCGTGGCTCTCCTGGACGTTTTCAGGATATAAGAGTATATATAGGCGAAGGAAGTAGGTCGGTAGAGCTACGAGGGGCCCACGAGGGTGGGGAGCGCACCTGCCCCCTGAGTGTGCCGCCCTACCTCGTGGCCACCTCTTTGCTTCCTTGACCTCCACTCCAAGTCTCCTGGATTGCGTTTGTTCCAAAAAAGATCCTCGCGAAGGTTTCATTCCGTTTGGATTCCGTTTGATATTCCTTTTCTGCGAAACACTGAAATAGGCAAAAAAATAGCAATTTGCACTGGGCCTTCGGTTAATAGGTTAGTCCCAAAAAAATATAAGTGCATAATAAAGCCCATTAAAGATCCAAAAACAGATAATATAATAGCATGGAACAATCAAAAATTATAGGTACATTGGAGACGTATCAAGCATCCCCAAGCTTAATTCATGCTCGTCCTCGAGTAGGTAAATGATAAAAACAGATTTTTTTGATGTGGAATGCTACCTAACACAAATTTTCAATGTAATTCTCTTTATTGCGGCATGAATGTTTAGATCCAAAAGATTCTAGATAAAAGTTCAATATTGACATAAAAATAATAATACTTCAAGCATGCTAACCAAGCAATTATGTCTTATCAAAATAACATAACCAAAGAAAGCTTATCCCTACAAAATCATATAGTTTTTCTATGCTTCATTTTTGTCACACAAAATGCTCCCATCATGCACAACCCCTATGGCAAGCCAAGCAATTGTTTCATACTTAGCCTTTTCAAACTCTTTCAACTTTCACGCGGTATATGAGCGCGAGCCATGGACATAGCACTATGGGTGGAATAGAATATGATGGTGGAGGTTTGTGAGAAGACAAAAAAGGAGAAAGTATCACATTGACGCGGCTAATCAATGGGCTATGGAGATACGCATCAATTGATGTCAATGCAAGGAGTAGGGATTGCCATGCAACGGATGCACTAGAGCTATAAATATATGAAAGCTCAACAAAACAAACTAAGTGGGTGTGCATCCAACTTGCTTGCTCATGAAGACCTAGGGCATTTTGAGGAAGCCCGTCATTGGAATATACAAGCCAAGTTCTATAATGAAAAATTCCCACTAGTATATGAGAGTGACAAAATAGGAGACTCTCTATCATCAAGATCATGGTGCTACTTTGAAGCACAAGTGTGGAAAAAGGGTAGTAACATTGCCCCTTCTCTCTTTTTCTCTCATTTTCATTTTTTTATTTATTTGGGCCTTTTTCTCTTTTTATGGCCTCTTTTTTTTATTTTTCGCCCAAAATCTCATCCCGACTTGTGGGGGAATCATAGTCGCCATCATCCTTTCCTCACATGGGACAATGCTCTAATAATGAAAATCATCACACTTTTATTTACTTACAACTCAAGAATTACAACTCGATACTTAGAACAAAATATGACTCTATGTGAATGCCTCCGGCGGTGTACCGGGATATGCAATGAATCAAGAGTGACATGTATGAAAGAATTATGAAGGTGGCTTTGCCACAAATATGATGTCAACTACATGATCATGCAAAGCAATATGACAAGGATGGAGCGTGTCATAATAAACGGAATGGTGGAAAGTTGCATGGCAATATATTGTAACATCCCAAATTTTCAATTTGGAATGTTATACATAGATCATTCATGCATATCATATTTTATTGCATTTCATTTTGTGATCCTCGAAATCCTAAGCAACTCATGGATCCTCGGAGAGAGTTGGGGATTTCCCAGTTTTCATATTTGAGTTTTATCAAATATTGAAACGAGGATTTTGGTTTTAATTATTTTTTCTCTCCGAAAATATTTCATATTAAAATACATGAGAGGAGATAATATGACTTCTCCAAAATAAAGGAAATATTGCAGGAAAAATATTAAAATCAAATATTTGATTTTTATCCGGAGTTTATTGCTATTTTATTCAAATTAGAAAAATTGCACGGTTTTCAAAATTGCATTTTAGGGCCAAGAAAATGTTCACCTTGTTCTAAATATTTTATTTAGACGGTGAAAATTTGTTTTGGCATTTTTAGAATTTTATTTTATTTTCTAGGATTTTTTTAGTTTCGGCGGAATTATTTTAAAAAAAGAACGCGCAGTGGCTAGTTAGGCCGAAGCCCAGCCACCGGCCCACCTTCCCCGCGCCGATGTCTCCCTCCTGGAGACCGTGCGTCGCCGCCGCCGACTCGGACCGGAGTCCGAGTCGGACTCCTCCACCCCGCCGCCTTGCCCCCTCCTCCAAGCTGCCCCCTCCCCTCTTTAAATACCCCGGACACCCCACCCCCCCCCGCCGCCACCACCAACCCCGCCGCCCGACCGAACAGTGGCCGCCTCCCTCGCCGCGCCGCGCCGCCGTCGCCCCACCGCCACAGCCCCGCCTCGCCGGAGCCTCGTCGGAGGTAACGCCGCCGTTGCTGCCGCCTGTTTTTTTTAAAAACCGATCCGGTTTTTTTAAGAAACCCTAGTTCATTTTTTTAGATTGGTTCACCAGTTTTTCTCGGTTTAGTTACTTTGCGGACGTTCATCCGTATGTTCATTTTAGCAAACGGAGTTTACTCGTTAGCAACAGACAACAAACGCTCGTTCGTTAGCCTGTTCGTCAATTTTCTTTTTCTCGGATTTTCCGTGATTATTTTCAATCGCGATTTCTGATCCGATTTTCGTTTTAGTTTATCTTTTCGCTCATTTATCAGAATCAGGCGATTCAAGCGCCTAGATCTTCATCTCGAGACCCTCTTTCCGTTTAACCAACTTGAACAAGCTTTTGCTACTATAAAATTTGACCTTAGTCCACATTAGTAAACAGATCTTGTTTCTTTCGCCATTTGAGTTTCGTTGCTCCGTTTGATTTGATTCTTTTCGCAAACCGAAGTTCTTAAGTTGAACTTTCTGGTTAGATCTTCTTATTTGAGATTTACTTGTGTTTCTTTGCTTGGTTGCTTATGTATGCTTTTGTTTGTTTGCGATAGAACACCCAGAGTGCGAAGCGTGCTACTACGAGTCCCTAGGTTATGCGGTTCATCAACAAGGCAAGTAACACTTTGATCATACCCCTTTATCACCCAGTTTTTATGCATTAGCTCCAATCCTCAAACATTGCATGGTTAGGATGTGATTAATATGTGGGTTGGGAAGTAGTTGATGAGGTAGAACCTATTGCCCTGTTATATTCAAACCCTCGGGAGTTACTTCTACGTATTGCTTATATTGCTATGCTATGCTCGTAGACGTGGTTTGGGTGAGTGAAATCCATGACAAATGTGAGATTGTTAATTAATGGTTCAACTTAAGGTGGCAACTTGAATACACATCTGGGTGGATTGTTTGTTGGGCACCTAGGGAATCTAGTGTTGTCCTAGGATATCCCGGAGTACCCGTGTGATAATCCTATGGTCCGCCACCCAAGCTCAAAGGGAACTGAGATATTTAAATGCTAGAAACTTCCGTGTGCAGCCACAAGCTATTATGGGCTCTAGCATAGTTGAGTAAGTTGCGTGAAGCTCCCGAAGAGGTGGATCAGCAGGTAGTGGGATGTAGGTTTGGTATGGTCTGCCCGGAGTAAGGAGTTAATGCTTCTGAAAGACTGTGTCTCGGTCATCCGTTTCTCAAACACCCTGTAGTGCGAGAAATCCAACGGAGGAGATCGGGTCTTGTGGGGAAAAGTGCGCAAACCTCTGCAGAGTGTATAAACTAATCATGGTTAGCCGTGTCCCCGGTTATGGACATCTTGAGTATCTAGTACTTGGAGTATCCTATGTATCTCATCACTCTAAACTAATATTGTTGGGTTGTTAATTACTTTAATTGGGATTGAGTTGGAGGAACCTTCTCAATGATGTTTCAACTACCATGATAGTTAAATAAAATATATTCCTTTGTTGTAGGGAAAAATTGACTTTTCGCAAAAACTATAACCATAGAGCTTTCCACCAGCCAAATATGCATGTACTGATAGCATTATTCTGTTCTTGCTCTACTATGTTATCTTGCCAGCATATTCGATGTGCTGACCCGTTTTCGGGCTGCAACATATTATGTTGCAGACTTTTCAGACGAGGAGTAAGGTTCGTTAGGTCGTTGCCGTGCAGCTCAGCTATGCCGTTGGAGTTGATGGACTCACTTTATCTTCCAAGCCTTCCGCTGTTATCGTATTAGATGGCCTTAAGCCATATTTACTGTAATAAGTTCTCTTTTGAGACATTCAATGTAATAAGTGTGTGATTGCTACTCTGTTATAAATCCTCGAGTACTGTGTGTGTCAGCATTACCGATCCAGGGATGACACTGAAGCACAGAGACTTGGCCGTTTGAGGTCGGGTCGCCACATATATCTCGGAATGGCTATGGAAATGCCATAATAGGTAGGTGTGGTGGCTGTTTTGAGGACGATATAAGGAGGCTTACGTGTGATAGAGCGTATCATATCAAGGGGTTTGGATGCACCAGCGAAGTTTGCACCAACTCTCGAGGTGAGAAAGGGCAATGCACGGTACCGAAGAGGCTAGCAATGATTCAAGGGTGAGAGTGTGTATAATCCATGGACTCAACATTAGTCATAAAGAACTCACATACTTATTCCAAAAATCTACAAGTCATCAAAACCAAGCACTACGTGCATGCTCCTAGGGGGATAGATTGGTAGGAAAAGACTATCGCTTGTCCCCGACAGCCACTCATAAGGAAAGCAATCAAAGAACACCTCATGCTTCAAATTTGTCACACAACGTCTACCATATGTGCAAGCTACGGGACTTGCCAACTTCAACACAAGTATTTCTCAATTTCATAATTACTCAACTAGCACGACTCTAGTATTACCACCTTTATATCTCAAAACAACTATCAAGTATCAAACTTCTCATAATTGAAAGTGCAACTATCCCTGGGTGGTTTTGGTAATTCCTAACAACATATAGCTCATTGAGTTAATGCTACTTGAAAATAAATATTTCAGGAAAAGCTCAATGATTGGCATGGCATGGATTAGAAAGTGGACTCCTCAAAATGCTAAGGACAAAAGGATTGGCTCAAGCTCAAAGCACAAGACTCTACATTTCATTTTTAGTGATCCAAGATCACATTCAATCCATAGGAAAAGCCAATACTATTAAGAGGGGATGAGGTGTTGCTTAATGAGGTTCTTGCTCAAAGTGCTTAGTGATATGCTCCACAACCCTCAACCACTTTCTCATATCCAAATATATCCCAAACCAAAAGTCAAACTCGGCCCCACCAATTTGATCTATCCGGCGCCACCGAGTTCACTTGACATAGCCACTACCACAAACCCTAGTCTTTTCGGTCCCACCGATAGGGATCTCGGTCTCACCGAGATGGGATTGTAATCTCTCTGTTTCCCTTCGTAGCGTTTCAGTCCAATCGAGATGAGTGATCGGTCCCACCGAGATTGCAATGCAAACTCTCTGTTTCCCTTTCGTAATGTTTCGGTCCTACCAAGAGAGCGAATCGGTCCCATCGAGATTGCCTGACCAACTCTCTGGTTAGTCTATTACCAAAATCGGTCTCACCGAGTTTGTGTAATCGGTCTCACCGAGATATTATGCCCTAACCCTAATGATATCGGTCCCACCGAGTCGACATGTCGGTCCCACCGAAAACCCTAACGGTCACATTATGAACTAAATCGGTCTGACAGAGTTGTATGATTCGGTCCCATCGAGTTTGGTGATTTATGTGTAACGATTAGATTTTGTGTGGAGGCTATATATACCCCTCCACCCACTCTTCATTCGTGGAGAGAGCCATCAGAACATGCCTACACTTCCAACATACATTTTCTGAGAGAGAACCACCTACACTTGTGTTGAGGTCAAGATACTTCATTCCAACCACATAAATCTTGATCTCTAGCCTTCCCCAAGTTGCTTTCCACTTAAATCATCTTTCCACTAGATCCTATCCTATGAGAGAGAGATGAGTGTTGGGGAGACTATCATTTGAAGCACAAGAGCAAGGAGTTCATCATCAACACACTATTTGTTACCTCTTGGAGAGTGGTGTCTCCTAGATTGGTTAGGTGTCACTTGGGAGCCTCCGTCAAGATTGTGGAGTTGAACCAAGGAGTTTTTATGGGCAAGGAGATCGCCTACTTCGTGAAGATCTACCCTAGTGAGGCAAGTCCTTCGTGGGCGATGGCCATGGTGGGATAGACAAGGTTGCTTCTTCGTGGACCCTTCATGGGTGGAGCCCTTCATGGACTCGCGCAACCGTTACCCTTCGTGGGTTGAAGTCTCCATCAACGTGGATGTACGATAGCACCACCTATCAGAACGACGCCAAAAATCTCCGTGTCTACATTGTGTTTTCTCCCTCCAAACTCCTCCCTTTACCTTCATATGCAATTGTTTTACATTCCGCTGCTATACTCTTAGAATTGCATGTGTAGGTTGTTTGCTTGACTTGTGCTAAGTTGCTAAAATCTACCAAGAATTAAAATTGGGAAAAGGCTAGATTTTTATTTGGTCAAGTAGCCTAATCACCCCCCTTCTAGACACACTTTCAATCCTACAAGTGGTATCAGAGCTTTGGTCTCCATTTTCCTTGATTTCTGTAGCTTTGGTAATCATAGCCTTGGTTTCACAACCTAGGAGAGTATGGCGTCTAGTGAGGGAAATTACCACCGTAGAGGTCCTTATTTTGATGGTACTAATTTTGCTAGTTGGAAGCATAAGATGAAAATGCATATTCTTGGACATAACCCCGCCGTTTGGGATATTGTGTGTATTGGCTTGCAAGGTGAATTCTTTGATGGGAGGGAACCGAACCGTGAGGCTAGAGCGGAAGAGTTGAAGATGCTGTAGTACAATGCTCAAGCTTGTGATATTCTCTTCAACGGAATGTGCCCCGAAGAATTCAACAAAATCAGCCGTCTTGAGAATGCAAAGGAAATTTGGGATACTTTGATTGATATGCACGAAGGTACCGACTCCATCAAGGAATCCGAATTGAATGTGCTTCAAAGTCAACTTGACAAGTTCAAAATGAAGGATGGTGAAGGTGTCGCTGAAATGTACTCTAGGCTTGCTCTCATCACAAATGAGATTGCCGGCTTAGGAAGTGAAGAGATGACCGATAGATTCATCATCAAGAAGATCCTAAGAGCCTTGGATGGAAAATATGATACGTGTGCACATTGATCCAAATGATGCCAAATTACAAAGATCTCAAGCCAACGGAAGTCATTGGAAGGATTGTTGCTCATGAGATGTCACTCAAGGATAAGGAAGAGCTTCACAACAAGTCAAGTGGTGCTTACAAAGCCTCATGTGATGCTCCCACATCATCAAGTGAGAAACAAAACTTCAATGAAGAATTGAGCCTAATGGTGAAGAACTTCAACAAGTTCTACAAGAGTAGAAGCAAGGAAAGAAGTTCCAAGTCAAGTTCCTACAATGACAAAAGATCTTCAAGTCATGAACGTAATTGCTACAATGGTGGAAGACCCGGACACTACTCCAATGAGTGTACGGCTCCCTACAAAAGAAGAGAAGGTTCTCCCAAAAGAAGGAGTAGGAGAGAAGAATCACCACCAAGAGAGAGAAGGAGTAGAGATGACCTTTATGAACGAAGAACATCACGGAGAAGCAAGGATTCGGAAAGGAAGGACAAATCATCAAGGGGCTACACAAAATGAATACTTCAATCTCACGTTGGTTAATGGGTATCTGGCTCCGACTCGGACGATCACTCTGAGAGAAGTTATCACTCCGACTCCGAATATACTCAAGATGAAGGTGTGGCCGGTCTAGCACTTGTGTCAACCAACTCCTACGACATATTTGAGTCACCAAGTGAAGGGATTGGAAGATGCTTCATGGCTAAAGGCCCAAAGGTATCACACCCCGAGTATGTTGATTTCAATAGTGATGAAGATGACTTGCTAGGTGATGATGATTTACTTGTTGACAATTCTAGTGATGGAAACTTTGATGAACTTGATATTAATCATGCTAATCAAGACAAAACGAATGATGATGATAATAAGGAGATTGAGCATCTAACTAAAGAGCTAAACACTCTTAAGTTAGCTCATGAAACTACCTTGGAAAATCATCGAGAGCTTTTAAAGACTCATGAGAAGTTACGCTTCGAAAAGCTCAATCTTGAGCAAGAGCATGGGTTCTTAAAAATTATCAATGATGATCTTCGCAAGAAAAGTTCTTCTTACATTGCCAAGTGTTTACTTTTGTCTACTTACATGCCACAAGTTAAATCTAGCAACAAGAGTAAGAAAGATTCTTCTTCTAGTAGTAACGATAATCATGCTAAACCCAATGATGTTGCTTCTAGTAGTTCTCCCAATTCCACTAGTGATTCTCTTAGCCAAGTTACACTTGAGCAAGAAAATAGCTTATTGAAGGGAATTATAGAGAAAGGTGTTTACAAGAGCCTTGCCGAAAGTAAGCAATTTGAGGAAATTGTACGCAAGCAAGGAAGACACCGAAAGAATCAAGGTGTTGGTTTTGAACGAAAGTTTAATGCCAATGGAGTTGAGTGGGAAGAAGATCAATACCCCAAGACAAAGTTTGTTCCTCAACAAGAGAAGTGTGATCCTACTTCTTTCCAAGGAACACAAGCTCAAGATGATCTTCCACCACAAGACCACAAGCAAAAAGGCAAGGACAAGCTTCAAGAGGAGATTGATGCATTTGAAGAAGCTCCCAAAGCCTTGGTCAAGTGGGTTCCCAAGACTACATCAAGTTCTACTTCATCAAGTACGACTACAACTCCAAGGATTCCCATCAAGATGGTGTGGATCCCGAAGAAGAAGAATTAGAGAGTTCTTGAGGGTGACTCCGCCAACACACTTCACTCATATCATTTTGGCGAGGACAAGTGCAAACAACTTCCATATCTTGCACTAGTTCAAGGAGTCACAAACCCTATTGTTGGTAAGACAAGGGACAAGGTAACCTAATGCATTCATGGACATCATATCATGTGAATATAACGCTATGTCTATGGATATCCTTGTTTGTTCCTTGTGGGACTAACCCGTGTAGGTATTGAAAGTGTAACTCACTTCAAAGGATTGCTCCAAAGGATCTACATCAACATTGAGCATCTACATCTTCAACACCTACATGAAGTCATCATCGACAAAACCCAAGGTTAGTTCATCCCTCTTAAGGGGGGATATCACATCTAGGGGGAGCTTTACTCTAATCAATTGAGCTAAAGCAACTCTATTGGTGTGAACACAACAATGCTTTATGTAAAAGTGGCAACCCCACTTGTGCTTAAACGATGAGTATGACCTATGATCAAATGTTCTCATTTGACTCCTAAGCCAATATACTCATATATAAATGACCTAGTCATCGCCAAATTGCTTGATAGATGCTAGAGTGTTTGTGCATGCTTTGTCACATATTTCTTTTGCCATATTATTGTTGAGCATGTTGGTTGCATATTTTACTTATTCAAGGACATCCATTTGTTGCTTTGATTGTTTGGCTTTTTTCTCTGGATGGACAAGAATGCCTAAGAACTCCCTCTAGGTATCTATGCTTTCCTCGTCTCAAACTATATTCATGCTACATCACAAAGTTTGATCAAGTCAGATTCGAACCACTCTGTGTGAGGAGCACTCGAAGTCCCCGATTCGTCATAGACTTAAACTTCCAAAACCTCTTTGTGCACTTCGGTATGACCGAGTCATCCATTTCGGTCACACCGAGATCACTTAGTTGATCTAGGTTTTCAATCTCAGTGCAACCCATTAGAACTTTTCGGTCACACCGAGTTGCAGTAACCGCTTGCAGTTCTGCATCTCGGTGCCACCGAGTTGTTCCACTCGGTCACACTGACAGGGTCAGGTTATATATACTGACGGGTCAAATTTTGGAATTTTTTCCGAAACCTTTCACCCGCGTGTGACCTGCTCTGCCTCCTCGGGTCTCTGGATCGTCCTCTCGCCGCCAGCGACTTCCCGCCGCTGGTCTTCGCCGCCATCAACGGCAATCTGCCCGCCGTTGCCGTCGTAGCAAGTTCACCGTCGAAGTAGGGTATGAACTTGATATTTGTGCTATTCCTTAACTCCGATTCATAGCACATTGCTTTGCCATTATTCTTTCCACGTATGAAATCATCCTGTCCAGCGAAAGCATCCCGTAGATTAGATTTGATTTGAAAATTTAGGGGTAGGTCTCCGCCGAACTCATCTCGGACCGACCGAGTTGTAGAAATCGGTCTCACCGATTTGGCTTGCGCCATTGCACATGCGTTTTCGGTCTAACCAAAAATTGCAAATTGGTGTGACCGAGTTCGATTCTTTGTGAAACCCTAGCAGTCTCGGTGCCACCGAACTGTGACTCGGTCTGACCGAGTTCACTAGTTTAGATTCCAAAAGCTGCTTCGGTATCACCGAGTTTACAAATCGGTAGATCCGAAATGCTTTCTGTGAAGAACTAAAACTAAGTTTTTAAATCATCTATTTTGCAAAAAATCTGCACTTTGTGATGCTCATCTACTCTACCTCATCTACAATCTATTCACAGGGTCTGCTGACAGTTTGCCTGCAAGATGTCAGATCAAAGTGACAGCCAGAACAAGTCTGAGGAGCAGGTTCATATGAGTGAGGGCACTAGTCCCTCTAGCACTTCTGATGAGGGTAGCAGGAGCACACCAAGCAACTTGCCCAAGGAAGCCACCAGAACAAGGAAGAAGAAGACCTCAGATTCTAAGGATGAGGATTATGTGGCTGTTGAGGAAGAAGTTAGCTCCAAGAAAAAGGTGCTGAAGAAAGAGTATGGCTCAGCTGCTACAACAAAGCCAGGGATGCACAAGAAGGCTCCAGCAAAGAGAATTCCCATGTCAAAGGCCAGAGCCTCAACTACTGAAACCTCCAAGCCAACTGAAGAGGCAGTTGGAGAAGGAAAGAAAAGAAAAGAAAGGGTCAAGAATACCACTCCTAGAGTACTTGGTAGATCCTCCATTATGAGAGATTCAGAAGAAGAGGAGGAGGAAGAGGATGCTGCACCAGCTCCTAAGGCTCAGAAAATCATGGGAGATGCAATCAAGTCAGGGGCTGCTCCATCTAAGCCCAAATCTGCTCCCAAGGCTGCTGCTCAGAAACCCCCAAAACACAAGAGGAACACCAGGAGTATAACTGTTGAGGAGAAGAACAAGGCCCGAGTGCTTGAAGCTGAAGAAGAAGATGATCATTCTCTTGTTTTGAGGAAGTTGAAGCCCAAAATTCCTAACCAAAATGATGCTCACCCAGTCGCTGAGGACATGCACATCGGGAAAGATGCAGGACTGAGGTTGTGGAGACAGTCTGATCCCTATGCTGTTGGGAGGAGGACTGCAGTTGACTACAGGTTCCACACAAAGGAACAACAAGATTTCTATGAGATCATTCTGCTTGACAAGAAGCCCATAGTGTGTGACATGAAATGGGTGGACTGGGAGTTCATCCGGGAAAATGAAGATCACTTCCCTGGAGTGTATGACAACTTTAAGGCTTGTGGAGTAGATGAATTCGTTGGACAAAAGCTCACCAAATGGAATGATGAGTTGATCATGCAGTTCTACACCACTGCCCACTTCTATCCAGATGGGAGGATAGTTTGGATGTCCGAGGGTACTAGGTACCAGTCCACAGTTGATGAATGGGCCAAGCTAATCAATGCCCCAAAGGAACATGAAGATGACTTGGATGTGTATGCCACCAAGAAGAAAGACCACAACTCAATGGCAAACATGTACAAGGAGATCCCTGATAAGGCTTTAGAAACACATAAGTTTGGATCTGTACACTATCTGTTGTCTGGTCTGCCTACGGTTAAATGGATCTTAAGGCATACATTGCTACCCAAGTCAGGAGATCACAAGATGATCCGAGGACACTCCATCAACATGCTACAAATTTTTTATGTCCCCCAGAAGTTCAAAGTTATGAGCTTGATTGTAGAAACAATCAAAAGGACTGCTGCTGATCAAAAAAGGAGTTGCGGATATGCTCCACACATTCAGGAGCTCATCAACTCTAAAATGGGCACATGGACTTACCTGCTGGACAAGGAGCATCTACCTCTATATCCTGAGTTTGAAGACAACACTATTGTGATGAATGAGGAAGAACCATCATCAGCTCAAGTCCAGGAGAAGAGAGCCAAGGAAAAGGCTGAGAAAGCTACCCAGATGCCAAGTGTTGAAGAGGCATCTCGAGTCTTCCTGAAGAGCAAGCAAGATCAGTTAGGCTATATGATTCAAGCTACACCGAGGATTGAGAAGGGCTTGGCCACACTGACTCAGAATCAGGAGAGCCTCGAGAGGATTGTGGAAACAAAATTCTATGATCTTGATCTAAAGGTGACTGAGATTCAGACTGCAGTTGAGCAGCTTCAGGAGGAAGCAGAGAAGAGGAGAGGAAAAGCAACCACTGATGCTTTTAAGTGTGTGCCATGAGGTCCAAGGTCTGCTACAGTGCCAGTCTCAGATGCTAGAGCTTCAGTGTCAGCACCAGCAGCTACAGCTCCAGTGCCACCTCCAGCACTCACTCCATCAGCTCCAACTACTTCATCGGAAGCCTTCGTCCTTGGAGTTCTATCTACACCACCTCCCGAAGACCAAGCCTGAGAGACGTATAGCACTATGCATTTTTAAACTTTTTGGTAACTTGTTGCCAATGGGGGAGAAATATGTATAGATCATAGGCTTCGAGACAGAGTGTCTTGCTTTTTATCTCTCTTGCTATTTTTGTTGAACTACTTTATTGTGTGCTTGTGTGAGATACTTTATGTCCTTGTGAGATACTTATATGATCATGTGGTTGATCATATGCTACCTTAATGTTTGGTTGAATGATGCTATCCTTTATATTCCATATATGATCATTCACTTGCTTGGTGATGAGTGCATGCTTTTAATTTCTATCATTTTGAGCACTCCACCAAGATGTATGTGACATGGAAGAGTAACCCTAATCGATTGTGCATTTGCATTCAAAAGCAGATTTTAAATAATGCACAAATTTAGGGGGAGCTCTTGCTTATCACATACTTCTCAAAGCGACAATGTTTTTCAATCTTATAATCATTTGTCGAAGCTTTGATCTATATGTTGTCATCAATTACCAAAAAGGGGGAGATTGAAAGTGCAACTATCCCTGGGTGGTTTTAGTAATTCCTAACAACATATACCTCATTGAG
The DNA here is from genome assembly GCF_002162155.2 of Triticum dicoccoides. Lineage (NCBI taxonomy): Eukaryota > Viridiplantae > Streptophyta > Magnoliopsida > Poales > Poaceae > Triticum > Triticum dicoccoides. Next base: position 375,651,754 of record NC_041390.1, on the reverse strand, counting down.
CTAATGCTACTTGAAGATAAATATTTCAGGAAAAGCTCAATGATTGGCATAGCATGGATTAGAAAGTGGACTCCTCAAAATGCTAAGGACAAAAGGATTGGCTCAAGCTCAAAGCACAAGACTCTACATTTCATTTTTAGTGATCCAAGATCACATTGAGTACATAGGAAAAGCCAATACTATTAAGAGGGGATGAGGTGTTGCTTAATGAGGTTCTTGCTCAAAGTGCTTAGTGATATGCTCCACAACCCTCAACCACTTTCTCATATCCAAATATATCCCCAACTAAAAGTCAAACTCGGCCCCACCGATTTGATCTATCCGGCGCCACCGAGTTCACTTGACATAGCCACTACCACAAACCCTAGTCTTTTTGGTCCCACCAATAGGGATCTCGGTCTCACCAAGATGGGATTGTAATCTCTTTGTTTCCCTTCGTAACATTTCGGTCCAACCGAGATGAGCGATCGGCCCCATCGAGATTGCAGTGCAAACTCTCTGTTTCCCTTTCGTAACGTTTTGGTCCTACCGAGAGAGTGAATCGGTCCCACCGAGATTGCCTGACCAACTCTCTGGTTAGTCTATTACCAAAATCGGTCTCACCGAGTTTGTGTAATCGGTCTCATCGATAACATGTTATGCCCTAACCCTAATGATATTGGTCCCACCGAGTTGACATGTCGGTCCCACCGAAAACCCTAACGGTCACATTATGAACTAAATCGGTCTAACCGAGTTGTATGATTCGGTCCCACCGAGTTTGGTGATTTGTGTGTAATGGTTAGATTTTGTGTGGAGGCTATATATACCCCTCCACCCACTCTTCATTCGTGGAGAGAGCCATCAGAACATGCCTACACTTCCAACATTCATTTTCTGAGAGAGAACCACCTACACTTGTGTTGAGGTCAAGATACTTCATTTCAACCACATAAATCTTGATCTCTAGCCTTCCCCAAGTTGCTTTCCACTCAAATTATCTTTCCACCAAATCCTATCCTATGAGAGAGAGTTGAGTGTTGGGGAGACTATCATTTGAAGCACAAGAGCAAGGAGTTCATCATCAACACACCACTTTTTACCTCTTGGAGAGTGGTGTCTCCTAGATTGGTTAGGTGTCACTTGGGAGCCTCCGTCAAGATTGTGGAGTTGAACCAAGGAGTTTGTATGGGCAAGGAGATCGCCTAATTCATGAAGATCTACCCTAGTGAGGCAAGTCCTTCGTGGGCGATGGCCATGGTGGGATAGACAAGGTTGCTTCTTCGTGGACCCTTCGTGGGTGGAGCCCTCCGTGGACTCGCGCAACCGTTACCCTTCGTGGGTTGAAGTCTCCATCAACATGGATGTACGATAGCACCACCTATCGGAACCACACAAAAAATCTCCGTGTCTACATTGCGTTTGCTCCCTCCAAACTCCTCCCTTTACCTTCATATGCAATTATTTTACATTCCGCTGCTATACTCTTAGAATTGCATGTGTAGGTTGTTTTCTTGACTTGTGCTAAGTTGCTAAAATCTGCCAAGAATTAAAATTGGGCAAAGGCTAGATTTTTATTTGGTCAAGTAGTCTAATCACCCCCCCTTCTAGACATACTTTCGATCCTACAATAATATTTAATGCACTCTATATGAAAGTTTTTATTATACCCATCCTGGATGCCTATCATATTAGGACTAATTTTATAGCCAAAGCAAATTACCATGTTGTTCTAAAAGACTCTCAAAATAATATAAGTGAAGCATGAGAGGTCAATAATTTATATAAAATAAAACCACCACCGTGCTCTAAAAAGATATAAGTGAAGCACTAGAACAAAATTTATCTAGCTTAAAAGATAGAAGTGAAGCACATAGAGTATTCTAATAAATTCCGATTCATGTGTGTCTCTCCCAAAAGGTGTGTGCAGCAAGGATGATTATGGTAAACTAAAAAGCAAAGACTCAAATCATATAAGACGCTCCAAGAAAAACACATATCATGTGGTGAATAAAAATATAGCCTCAAGTAAAGTTACCGATAGATGAAGACGAAAGAGGGGATGCCTTCCGGGGCATCCCCAAGCTTAGTCTTTTGGCTGTCCTTGTATTTTACCTTGGGGTGCCTTGGGCATCCCCAATCTTAGGCTCTTGCCACTCTTTGTTCCAAAATCCATCAAATCTTTACCCAAAAACTTGAAAACTTCACAACACAAAACTCAACAGAAAATCTCATGAGCTCCATTAGTATAAGAAAACAAATCACCACTTTAATGTACTATAATGAACTCATTCTTTATTTATGTTGGTGTTAAACCTACTGTACTCCAACTTCTCTATGGTTCATATCCCCGATACTAGCCATAGATTCATCAAAAAAAGCAAACAACACACGAAGAACAGAATCTGTCAAAAACAGAACAGTCTGTAGTAATCTGGAAGTTTAGAATACTTCTGTAACTCCAAAAATCCTGAGAAATTAGGACGTCCTAAATAATTTGTATATTGATCTACTGCAGTTGGAATTGGTATTTTATCGCTCTCTGGTTAAAAATTAAAATTATTCTCATGAGTGCATACTTTTTGTTTTTTTCCAGCAAGAACAAATAACAATCACCCAAGAAGATCCTAAAGGCTTTACTTGGCACAAACACTAATTAAAACATAAAAACACAATCATAACAGAGGATATATGATTTATTTATTACTAAACAGAAACAAAAAGAAGGAGGAAAAATAAAATTGGGTTGCCTCCCAACAAGCGCTATCGTTTAACGCCCCTAGCTAGGCATAAAAACAATAATAGATCTAGGTATTGTCATCTTTGGTAGGCAATTCTTCAATTAAACACTTATAACCCTTAGGAGGTTCTTTGTTTTTGCAAATGATCAAACTCCTAGGTAGGAAATCAAGAAATTCATTTGTAGCAAAAGGTTCCTTAACGATATCTAAAAAGTTGGGGTGAGCACTTATTGACTTGAGATCTTCATTTTTCTTACTAGAAGATTCACCCTTATTTTTAGGAACATAGATAAATTTGTCAACTTTGGTAGGAGGGGGATTTGAGGTGTTTTTAATGGCAGAAAAAGCGGACCCCAAGTTGGTAATAATTTCTTCGAGTTTATCAATTCTAGTGGAATCTTGATCTATCTTTTCATTGACTATGGATTCCTTTTCCTTAAGATTTTTCAGAGTAACTCCTAACTTAGATCCATATTGAGTAATTTGGTTGTGGATCTTTTTATCCAAATTTTCAATTAACTCTACAGTGGAAATCTTATTTTCAATAATTTCAAGCCTTTGCATCACATGTTCCAAAGTTAAAATAGTTCCATTGACCAAAAGAGGTGGTGGGCCTAACAAATCTATCATAGCATTATAAGAATCAAAAGTATAGCTTCCCAAGAAATTCCCTCCAGTGATGGTGTCAAGAACATATCTATACCAAGGAGTGATGCCTACGTAAAAATTGCGGAGAAGAACGGAAGTAGATTGCCTTTTAATATATCTATTTTGAGCATTGCAAATTCTATACCAAGCAACTTTTAAGTTTTCTCCCTCCCTTTGTTTAAAATTAAGAACTTCATTATCGGGAGTGTTAATAATGATAGGAGAACTAGCCATGAGGGCAAATAAATGATCTAACACATGGACACACAAGAGGCAAGTGAAAAGAGATGAACGGAAAAAGGGCGAATAAAACGGCAAAGGTGAAGTGGGGGAGAGGAAAACGAGAGGCAAATGACAAATAATGTAATGCGAGGGATAAGAGTTTGTGAAGGGTATTTGGTATGTCTTGACTTGAGCGTAGATCTCCCCAGCAACGGCGTCAGAAATGGCTAGTTGACGGGAGATCAAATGTTTGACTTGACTTGGTGCAAATCTCCCCGGCAACGGCGCCAGAAATCCTTCTTGCTACCTCTTGAGCATGCGTAGGTTTTCCCTTCAAGAGGAAAGGGTGATGCAGCAAAGTAGCGTAAGTATTTCCCTTAGCTTTTGAGAACCAAGGTATCAATCCAGTAGGAGACTACACGCAAGTCTCCTAGTACCTGCACAAACAAACAAGAACCTCGCAACCAACGCGATAAAGGGGTTGTCAATCCCTTCACGGTCACTTTCGAAAGTGAGATCTGATAAAGATTATAAGATAAATATTTTTGGTATTTTTGTTGTATAGATTGGAAAATAAAGATTGCAAAATAAATAATAAACTAGAATTGTAGATCAGAAACTTATATGATGTAAAGTAGACCCGGGGGCCATAGGTTTCACTAGTGGCATCTCTCAAGATAGCATATATTACGGTGGGTGAACAAATTACTGTCGAGCAATTGATAGAAAAGTGCATAGTTATGAGAATATCTAGGCATGATCATAAACATAGGCATCACGTCCGTGTCAAGTAGACCGAAACGATTCTGCATCTACTACTATTACTCCACACATCGACCACTATCCAGCATGCATCTAGAGTATTAAGTTCATAAGAACATAGTAACGCATTAGGCAAGATAACATGATGTAGAGGGATAAACTCAAGCAATATGATATAAACCCCATCTTTTTATCCTCGATGGCAACAATACAATACGTGTCGGTTCCCTTTGTGTCACTGGGATCGAGCGCCGCAGGATTTAACCCAAAGCTAAGCACTTCTCCCATTGCAAGAAAGATCAATCTAGTAGGCCAAACCAAACTGATAATTTGAAGAGACTTGCAAAGATATCAAATCATGAATTCAGAGAAGAATCAAATATTTTTCATAGATAAACTTGATCATAAACCCACAATTCATCGGATCTCGACAAACACACTGCAAAAAGAATTACATTGAATAGATCTCCAAGAACATCGAGGAGAACTTTGTATTGAGATCCAAAGAGAGAGAAGAAGCCATCTAGCTAATAACTATGGACCCAAAGGTCTGTGGTAAACTAGTCACACATCATCGGAGAGGCTATGGTGTTGATGTAGAAGCCCTCCGTGATCGAATCCCCCTCCGGCAGATCGCTGGAAAAGGTCCCCAGATGGGATCTCATGGGTACAGAAGGTTGCGACAGTGGAAAAGTGGTTTCGTGGCTCTCCTAGATGTTTTTAGGGTATAAGAGTATATATAGGCTAAGGAAGTAGGTCGGTGGAGCTACGAGGGCCCATGAGGGTGGGGGCGTGCCTGCCCTCTTGGGCACGCCGCCCTACCTTGTGGCCGCCTTGTTGCTTCCTTGACCTCCACTCCAAGTCTCCTGGATTGCGTTTGTTCCAAAAAAAAGATCCTCGCGAAGGTTTCATTCCATTTGGATTCCGTTTGATATTCCTTTTCTGTGAAACACTGAAATAGGCAAAAAAAAACAGCAATTTGCACTGGGCCTTCGGTTAATAGGTTAGTCCCAAAAATAATACAAAAGTGCATAATAAAGCCCATTAAACATCCAAAACAGATAATATAATAGCATGGAACAATCAAAAATTATAGATACGTTGGAGATGTATCACATACCAAGCAACAATCCCCTGAAACAATTTCGGAAATGAAGCTTCAAGCAAAGAGATCGAAATCCACGGGTTTGAGAGCAAGAACACGGGAGAGAGAGCAATGGGGAAGTTTTTCTGGAGATAGGTGATGATTTGGTGTAAAGAGATAAGTGAGAGGGGCCACGTGGGGACCACAACCCACCAGGGCACGCTTGGGGGTCCTGGCGCACCCAGGTGGGTTGTGCCCACCTGGTGCACCTCCCTCTGATATTATTTGCACCAAAAATTCTTAAATATTCGGAAGAAAAAATCGTATTAAATTTTCAAGGCATTCCGAGAACTTCTATTTTTGGGTCATTTTTTATTGCACGGAAAATTCAGAAAACAGACAAAACATGGCATTTTATTTTATTTAACTAATAAAGACAGAAAACAAAAGGTAGGGACAAAAGGTAGTGCTTACTAAATTCATCAACTTCATACCTCTTAAAAATGATCCATTAATAAGGTTGATCAAGTCTTATTAACAACCACTTTCGATTAGCATGAAACCGAAGAACTTTCATAAATCACTAAGTTACCTCAACGGGGATATGAATGTCCCCAACAATAAGCAATTCATATTTCTTTTTGGTAGTAGGTAGAGGTATTTCAAAACTTCCAATAGTGATTGTCGGAGATTTTTTCAATAACATTAATACCATTCACTTGGAATTGTTTCTTCGGAAAGTGCACCATATGCTAATTACCATTGGTATGAAATGTGACCTTGCTTTTATTGCAATCAATAACAGCCCCTGCAGTATTCAAGAAGGGTCTACTAAGGATAACTGACATGTTGTCGTCCTCGAGCATCTCAAGTATAACAAAGTCAGTCAAAATAGTAACATTAGCAACAACAACAGGCACATCCTCACAGATACCGATAGGTTTGGCAATTGATTTGTCAGCCATTTGCAAAGATATTTCAGTAGGAGTGAGTTTATTCAAATCAAGTCTTTTATATAAAGATAAATGCATAACACTAACACCAGCTCCTAAATCACATAAAGCAGTTCTCACATAATTCTTTTTGATAGAGCAAGGTATAGTTGGTATTCCCGGATCTCCAAGTTTTTTAGGTACTCCATCCTTAAAAGTATAATTAGCATGCATGGTGGAGATTTCAGCTCTGGTATTTTTCTCTTATTAGTGATGATTTCTTTCATATACTTTGCATAAGGAGGCATTTTCAAGATATCAGTCAAGCGGGTACACAAAAAGAATGGCCTCGGCATTTCAGCAAAGCGTTCAAATTCTCCATCATCTTTATTTTTAGTTGACTTAGGTGGAAAGGGAATAGGTTTTTGAACCCATGGTTCTCTTTCTTTACCATGTTTTCTAGCAATGAAGTCTCTTTTATCATATCTTTTATTCTTAGGTTGTGGGTTATCAAGATCAACTAGTGGTTCTATCTCAACATCATTGTCTGGTTCTTTACTATTTGGTTGACTATCTTTAGGAACCTCATCATTAACTTTTCATTATCAGAAGGTGAGTGTTCACAACCATGTTGAGTTCCAACACCTCTAACATCATTTAAGATTCTAAATAACAAGTCACTCAAGCGAGCAATCATATCAGAATTATATTTCAATTGTGAAAGAACATGTGGTGCCCCCATGTTTGGTTTTGGTAATTGATGACAATCTCGATGGAGTAATGGTTGCCTTGAGTTATATTTTAAGGTTTTGTCCATAGGCTTTTCTTGGAGTACATGTGTTGGTTTCAAGGAGAGTTTGTGTCGACCAAGGTGTTATTCAAGGAATTATCCAAAGATTGGTCATGTGAGAGTTGAGCTTATTGCAAGCATGTCTTGAAGAAGAAGATTGTGTGATCATTCATGTCTACCTTCAAGACATCATCCAAATGAAGAGAATTGGAAAGGTTCAAGGTTGATCAAGACTAAGTCAAGAGTGAATCAAGTTGATCAACTCACAAAGCGCAGAAGATGTACCGAGAGGGATCAAGTGATCCCATGGTATATTAAGCATTGTCAATTACGCTTTGTGTACTAACCCATGGTCTTTGTGAGAGTTCTGTGTGGGGTTAGGTTGTCGTGTGCAAGTTCAAGTGATGCATCACGAAGAGATCAAGTGCTTGAAGCTTGCCATCCATTGTGGTGACAATGGACTTGTGAAGATGTGCGGAAGAGTTGCTCACCCATAGTGGAGTATGGGGGAGCAATCTACTAGTCTTCACCAAGCCAACGCAATCAAGAAAGGTGGTCCAACTTGAGGAAGTCAAGATCGTCATCATCTAGCTCAAGTGGACTATGTGCAAGACAAAGGTTTGCCCTTGATAGGTTTTCTATTTTGCCGGTCTCGTAGTGGTAGTTGGGAGACCGGGTTATAGGATCGATTGCCGTACTTTCAAGGGGGGGCTCTTGATGAGTAGCTTGATCGTAACGTTTGTAGAGAGCTCAAACCATTGCATCCTTGCATCATCTTTTTTGGTTCTTGTTTGGTTCTTCTCTTTGTGAGTTTTGGAGCTTATGGTCATCTTGGTGACAAGCTCGAGTTCATCGAAAACGGAGTTCACTCGTGTCTTCTATGATGTTTTCAATGTTGGAGGTTTTGCCGGTTCTTCTCAGTTGGAGGTTTCACTCCTCTTTGCCGGTTCTTCTGCTATTTTGATGCTACTCGTCGTCTTGTTTCCAACAAGCTTGAGTTTGCTCAATTTGGAGCTCTTATGAAGAAGTTATGGCAGTTCTGGTTTTCTCCTTGCGGTAGTACCGCGGTCAGCAGCGGTAGTACCGCTTATAGCGTCAAGCCGTAGTACCGCTCCAGTACCGCTCTACTACCGCCTCGATTTTGGGTCCTGCACTTTTTGTGTCGGGTTTAGCAGTAGTTGCACGGAAGTAAGGCACGGTAGTTGCTCCTATAAGCGGTAGTACTGCTCCGGTCGGGCGGTAGTACCGCTACTGCATTATTGCCGCCGTACTCTGCTCTGCCCTGCCTCTTTTGGTCCCGTGTTCTGCTCCTCCAGCGGTAGTACCACTGGGGTGAGCGGTAGTACCGCTTATATGCGGTACTACCGCCCCAAGGTTCATGTTTTGTTGCTCCTTTTCCCTGCTTCTTCCGCCCAAGCGGTAGTACCGCTCGTGTGCGGGCTGAGCACATAACGGTTGGATTTTTCCCCTCCTATAAAAGGGGGTCTTCTTCCCCAATGAACCTTATCCTTTGAGCTCGTGTTCTTCCCCCATTGTTGACCTTCTTCGAGCTTGCTAACTCTCAATCCCTCCATGGATTCTTGCTAGTTTTTGAGGGAAAAGAGAGAGGAGATCTAGATCCACATTTCCACCAAACACTTTCTCCTCTATGTGAGGGGAACCCCTTGGATCTAGATCTTGGAGTTCTCGGTGTTCTCCTTCTTGTTCTTCCTCTCATTTTCCTCCCTAGCATTAGTTGCTTCGGTGGGATTTGAGAGAGAAGGACTTGGGCACTCCGTGTGCCCTTGCCATTGTATTTGGTGCATCGGTTTGAGTTCTCCAAGGTGATACATGGAAGTTACAAGTTGAGAAGCTTACTACTCTTGGGTGCTTGGTACCCTTGAGCTTGTTCCTCTTGGGTGCTTGGGTGCCCTAGACGGTTGTTGGTGTTCGGAGCTCAATCATTGTGGTGTAAAGCTTCGGGCAAGCGTCGGGGTCTCCAATTAGGTTGTGGAGATCGCCCCGAGCAATTTGACGGGTACCGATGACCGCCCCCAAGGGTTGCCAAAGTGTACGGGTTCGGTGACCATCGTCAAGGGTTGCCATTTGTACGGGTTTGGTGATCGCCCTCAAGGGTCCCTTAGTGGAATCACGACATCTTGCATTATGCGAGGGCGTGAGGAGATTACGGTGGCCCTAGTGGCTTCTTGGGGAGCATTGTGCCTCCACACCGCTCCAAACGGAGATTAGCATCCGCAAGGGTGTGAACTTCGGGATACATCATCGTCTCCGCGTGCCTCGGTTATCTCTTACCCGAGCCCTTTTACTTATGCACTTTACTTTGTGATAGTCATATTGTTTCTTGTCATATATCTTGCTATCACATAGTTGCTTATCTTGCTTAACTTAAGTTATTGGTGCACATAGGTGAGCCTAGTTGTTTTAGGTTTTGTGCTTGTCAAATTAACTGCTAGGTTTATTCCGCATTTGTTCAAGCCTCAACCGTAATTATTTTAAAGCGCCTATTCACCCCTCTCTAGGCGGCATCCACAATCTTTCAAATTGTTTCATAACATTTGCATTGAAGTGATCTTGTTTTCTAATGTAGTTTTCAAACTCATAAAGGCATTGGCTAGGGTGCATATTGTGAGGATTGTCATTATCATTGAACTTCATAAGAGAATTTACCTCTACCACCTTAGGAGGTGGTGGTGTATTAAGCCCATGTATTTCTTCAATAGGAGGTAAATTTTTAACATTCTCGGCTTTAATACCTTTTTCCTTCATAGATTTATTTGCCTCTTGCACATCTTCAGGACTGAGATATAATATACCCGTCTTCTTCGAAGTGGGTTTAGCCAGTGGTTCAGGAAGAGTCCAATCATCATAATTTTTCAATATGTTATTCAATAATTCTTCAGCTTGCCCAACAGTTCATTCCCTGAGAACACAACCAGCACAACTATCTAGGAAATCCCTAGAAGCATCGGTTAGTCCATTATAGAAGATATCAAGTATTTCATTTTTCTTAAGAGGATGATCAGGCAAAGCATTAAGTAACTGGCAAAGCCTCCCCCAAGCTTGTGGGAGACTCTCTTCTTTAATTTGCATAAAGTTAAATATTTCATGTAAAGCAGCTTGTTTCTTATGAGCAAGGAAATATTTTTCAGAGAAGTAATAAATCATATCCCGGGGACTACGCACACAACCAGGAGCAAGAGTATTGTACCAAGCTTTAGCATCACCCTTTAATGAGAACGGAAATAATTTGAGAATAAAGTAATAACGAGTCTTCTCATCATGAGTAAAAAGGGTGGCTATGTCATTCAACTTAGTAAGATGTGCCACAACAGTTTCAGTTTCATAACCATGGAAAGGAGCAGATTCAACCAAAGTAATTAACTCTGGGTCAATAGAGAATTCATAATCCTTGTCATAAATAAAGATAGGTGAAGTAGCAAACTTAGGATCATATTGCATTCTAGCATTCAGAGATTTTTCTTTATACTTGCATAGTAGTTTCTCTAGATTATCTCTATCTTTACAAGCAAGAATGTCTCTAGTTGTCTCTTCATTCATAACATAGCCTTCTGGTACCCTAGGAAATTCATATCTAGGAGGGCTAGTTCTAGTAGGTGTTTCAGGAGTTTCAGTTTCAAGTTCATCATCAGATTCAACAACATGATGTTGTATTACTCTAGCAATTTGTTCATCAAGAAAGTCACCAAGTGGCACATCATTATCATCAAGCAAGGCACTATCATCATCATAAGTATCATTCATAGAAGAAGTAGCATCATCAATAACTTTTGACATATCAGGATTAATAGCATGTGGTGGTGTTGCAAGTTTACTTATAACAGAATGTGAATCTAAAGCAGAACTGGATGGCAGTTCCTTACCTCCCCTCGTCTTAGAGGGATAAATTTTAGTCTTAGCATCCTTCAGATTCTTCATAGTAATAAATTGATAATAATCCCAAGTGACTCAACAAATATAGCTATGCTCCCCAGCAACGGTGCCAGAAAAAGGTCTTGATAACTCACAAGTATAGGGGATCGCAACAGTTTTCGAGGGTAGAGTATTCAACCCAAATTTATAGATTCGACACAAGGGGAGCCAAAGAATATTTGAAGGTATTAGCAGCTGAGTTGTCGATTCAACCACACCTGGAGATTAATTATCTACAACAACGCGATCAGTAGCAAAGTAATATGATAGTTTTGATAATAGTAGTAGCATCAATGGTACGGTAACAGTGTTATCAATAATTTTGTAGCAAGTGCAACAGTAATGATAGTAGTAGTAACTTAGCAGAACAATATAGGATAAATTCGTAGGCATTGGATCAGTGACTTGTTGGATGATATTCATCATGAGACAGTTATAACCTAGGGCGATACGACACTAGCTCCAGTCCATCAATATAATGTAGGCATGTATTCCGTAAATAGTCATACATGCTTATGGAAAGAACTTGCATGACATCTTTTTTCCTACCCTCCCGTGGTAGCGGGGTCCAAATGGAAACTAAGGGATATTAAGGCCTCCTTTTAATAGATAACCAGAACAAAGCATTAACATATAGTGAATACATGAACTCCTCAAACTACGGTCATCACCGGGAGTGGTCCCGACTATTGTCACTCCAGGGTTGTCGGATCATAACACGTAGTAGGTGACTATAACTTGCAAGATCGGATATAGAACATGGATATAATGGTGATAACATAAATGGTTCAGATCTGAAATCATGGCACCCGGGCCCAAAGTGACAAGCATTAAGCATGGCAAAGTCATATCAACATCAATCTTAGAACATAGTGGATACTAGGGATCAAACCCTAAAAAAACTAATTCAATTACATGATGAATCTCATCCAACTCCTCACCGACCAGCGAGCCTACGAAGGAATTACTCACTCCCGGTGGGGAGCATCATGGAATTGGCGATGGAGAAGGGTTGGTGATGACGAAGAATGAAGATCCCCCTCTCCAGAGCCCCAAACGGACTCCGGATCTGGCCTCCCGATGAAGAACAGGATGTGACAGCGGCTCCGTCTCGCGGATCACGATAATTCTTTCTCCTTGGTTGTTTTCTCCAAATATGTGATTTTACAGTATCAAGGTTGAGGTCTGCGGGGCCACCAGGTGGGGACAACCCACTTGGGTGCACCAGGTTGGGCCCCCCCTGATGGGTTGGGCCCACCCAGGTGCCCCCCTCCGGTGGATCTTGGCTCCAGAAATTCTCTTTATTTATATAAAAAATCCTCGCAAAGTTTCGTTCCATTCTGAGAACTTTTATTTCTGCACAAAAACAACACCATGGTAGTTCTGCTGAAAATAACGTCAGTTCGGGGTTAGTTTCATTCAAATCATGCAAATTAGAGTCCAAAACAAGAGGAAAAGCATTAGGAAAAGTAGATACGTTGGAGACGTATCAGTGCCAAGTGCTAGTTGTTGTTTTTTGCTTGTTTCTTACTTCGCAGAAAATCCATATCAAACGAAGTCCAAATGCAACGAAACTTTTTGGAGATTTTTTTCTGCCCATAAGAGACCCATGGAGCCCAGGAGGTGTACCAGAGGAGGCCCAAGGGGCCCACAATACACCAGGGCGCGCTAGAGGCCCCAAGCGCTCTCTGGTGCCCTGTGAGGCTGTAGCGCCCCGAGACCGATGTGCCAGGTGTCTTCCAGTTATTCGCTATTGTTGCCTTATCTTTTGCTTGCGTGTCATGCATTCCATATCATGTCATCATGTGCATTGCATCATCATGTTTTCAAAACCTGCATTCGTCTGGGTTCCCCCAGTTCCTTTTGTTGTCTGTTCTGAGCCCAGCCACACTTGCACGTGCCCGCGGCATGTCCGAAATATTATTTCATAAGTGGCCAGAAAATGTTCTCGGAATGGGATGAAAGTTGGCGTGCGGTCTTATTTTAGTGTAGGAAGACCGCCTGTCAAATTTCATCGCGTTCGGAGTTCGTTTGATAGCCCAACCGTTAAACTATAGCGGCAGTATAGCCGGCCAATCGTCGGACGTTTTCGGTCTCCGAAAACAGTCGCCGGGCCTTTCGCTCTTCTCTTTTCTCAGTCTGAGGCATTCTTCACAGTCCACTACCACCGTCAGGCCCGACCTAATCTCTCTCGTCAGCTCGCGGTCCTCCTCGCGCGCGCCCGGAAGTTGTCCCGAACCCAACCCGGGGAGTCGTCACCGTTGGGTCCGGAACATCCCCAAACATCTACAAAATATCATCGTTTTATTTATTGGACTCCCTAGCCTATTTTTTTCCGACCGTCCGATTTCGATCGGAGGCACGAAATAGCCCCTAACCAAAATCCAGTGCTATATATATAGACCAATCCCCTAGGCAGCAACCCTAAAATCTAGCCCGTTGTCCCATCGCGCCGCCGCCAGTCATCCACTCCTCTCCTTCCTCGGGATCCATCCCGATCCACCCAATCCCTCCATCGATCCAACCAACCAACCACCCCCCTCCTGCAACCACCCCCCAAGGCCGCCCCTTCCTCGCATCGATCTGGAGCCCGACGCTCTCTCTATGCCCGAGCTCCTCCCGATCCCCCATGGATGCCTTCCCCTGCCCAAGCTCTTCAACTGCGAGCCTCCCGCTTGCTCGCGCCTGCAGCCGCCCGAGCCCCTGTCTAGGAGCTCCTCGGGCATCCGTGCCCCGCCGTCCGGCCACTGGTTCGAGCTGCCGGCGACCAGGCCATCCCACTCTCCTTCCTCCCCCTCTCTCTTTTATCCATCTCCCTGCTCTTTCTCTTATCTCTCTCTCTGTTCACGAGCACAGGAGAAGTGGAGCGTCGCGCCACCGTCCTCGGTCATTGCCGTTCGCCGTTGTTCTTCACCGGATACTGCATCCCTGGCCACGGGTCGGGTCCTCCTCTGCCCTCCCGTGAAGCCCTGATGCGCCAAGTTCCTCCTCCGGTCGGTCCTGCTGCGGTAAGTCCCGCCGGCTTCCCTGTTGCCGCGCCTGCGTCGCCCTGTTGCCGCAAGTGCAGACGCCGGTGAATCCCGCAGGTCGCCGCCTTGCCAAGTCCCGCCTCGCGCCGTTCTGCTCCGCTCCCGGCGGCCTCCACCTCGCCTGCCCGTTGAAGCTCCATCCGCCGCTGCTGCCCCCGTTTCGCCAAGCGCCGCGCCTCTGCTTCATCTCGCTGCGGGAGGAGCAGCGAGTCAGCGCCCGGCCTCCCCAAGCGAGGACAGCGCCAAGTCTCGCTCGCCCGCGCCCGCGTTGACCGCTCCCCTCGTCCTCTGCCTCCACATGGACCGAGTGGCCTCCCCTGCTCGCGTGGGCTGCGGCCTCTCCAAGGCCTCAAGGCCCAAGGTGTTAAGCGCCTCATTCCTCTTCTGTGCAACCCAGTTTATAGATGCGCCCCGTGAATGTCTTTTTTCCAGTCTCTGCGAATTCAACATTATCCAGAAAACTGTAGTTTTTCCAGAAAAACCCCTCAGGTTCATGCATTAAATAACTAAATAACCATGCATCGGTTTAAAATGATCTAATTATGAAAAATGCTTAGAATTTTGTGTAGATTAATAATTTGCAACTTTCATGAATGTTTGACTTGTTTAAAATGTTGCTTGGTTAAATTTGCTCCTATGCCATGTTAAAATGCTTTATTTCATAACTAAATAACCGTTGCTCCAAACTTAACAAACTTTATATGTAAATAGGGTAGAAAAATTCCTAGTTTAACATGGTGGCCTTACTTTGCATGTTTAACAACTCTAAAACATGGTTTAGGGCAGAACAGTACCAAACCTTAAAATATGCACATGAGGAGTTTCCGGAATTGTTGTTTGTTATTTCCGGCCTCATTTAAACTTGACCAGATAGTTAGTTTACTTATGCTTCACCCCTTGCCATGGTTGACAACATTTAATTTGTTGGGTACCTAAACAAGAGAGAACTAAATAAGTCATGTGGTGTTCCGTCAATATGCAACTCGTTGCATATTGAGCTCCACTTAATTTGTAGGATTGCTTGTGCACTTTGCCATGACATGCCCTCTTTAAACCGGACATGCATCATACTTGTTTGTGCATCATGCCATGTCTATGTGGTGGTTGTTTACTATGTTGTTTGCTTATTTCCGGTGTTGCTTCTTCGGGTTAGTTCCGATAACGTCGCGTTTGTGAGGATTCGTTCAACTACGTCCGTTTGTCTTCTTCATGGACTCGTTCTTCTTCCTTGTAGGATCTCAGGCAAGATGACCATACCCTTGAAATCACTTCTATCTTTGCTTGCTAGTTGCTCGCTCTTTTGCTATGCCTATGCCGCGATACCTACCACTTGCTTATCATGCCTCCTATATTGTTGAACCAAGCCTCTAACCCACCTTGTCCTAGCAAACTGTTGTTTGGCTATGTTACCGCTTTGCTCAACCCCTCTTATAGCGTTGTTAGTTGCAGGTGAAGATTGAAGTTGGTTCCTTGTTGGAACATGGAGATGTTGTTCCTTGTTGGAACATGTTTACTTGTTGGGATATCACAATATCTCTTATCTAGTTAATGCATCTATATACTTGGTAAAGGGTGAAAGGCTCGGCCTTATGCCTGGTGTTTTGTTCCACTCTTGCCGCCCTAGTTTCCGTCATATCGGTGTTATGTTCCCGGATTTTATGTTCCTTACGCGGTTGGGTTATAATGGGAACCCCTTGATAGTTCGCCTTGAATAAAACTCCTCCAGCAATGCCCAACATTGGTTTTACCATTCGCCACCTAGCCTTTTCTTTCCCTTGGGTTCTGCAGACTCAAGGGTCATCTTTATTTAACCCCCCCGGGCCAGTGCTCCTCTGAGTGTTGGTCCGACCGAGTAGACTGCGGGGCCACCTCGGGGCAACTTGAGGGTTGGTTTTACTCGTAGGATGTCTCATCTGAGTGTGCCCTGAGAACGAGATATGTGCAGCTCCTATCGGGATTTGTCGGCACATTCGGGCGGTGTTGCTGGACTTGTTTTACCATTGTCGAGGATGTCTTGTAGAACCGGGATGCCGAGTCTGATCGGAATGTCTCGGGAGAAGGAATATCCTTCGTTGATCGTGAGAGCTTGTGACGGGCTAAGTTGGGACTCCCCTGCAGGGATTTGAACTTTCGAAAGCCGTGCCCGTGGTTATAGGCAGATGGGAATTTGTTAATGTCCGGTTGTAGATAACATGAAACTTAACTTAATTAAAATGAATCAACCGCATGTGTAACCGTGATGGTCTCTTCTCGGTGGAGTCCAGGAAGTGAACACGGTATTGGAGTAATGCTTGACGTAGGTTGTTATAGGATCACTTCTTGATCATAGTTCTTTGTTCGTGCTTTGCCTTCTCTTCTCGCTCTCTTTTGCGAACAGGTTAGCCACCATATATGCTAGTCGCTTGCTGCAGCTCCACATATTACCTTGCCTTTTCTATAAGCTTAAATAGTCTTGATTGCGAGGGTGCGAGATTGCTGAGTCCCCGTGACTCACAGATTACTTCCAAACCAGATGCAGGGACCGATGATACCGCTCCAGACGATGCGCTTGAGCTCAAGTGGGAGTTTGACGAAGACTCTCGTCGTTACTATGTGTCTTTCCCTGATGATCAGTAGTGGTGCCCAGTTGGGGCGATCGGGGACCGTGTCGCATGTTGGGGTTGATCTTTTATTTTGGTACCGTAGTCGGACCATGAGTGCATTGGATGATTGTAATGTTATTCATGTATTTGTGTGACGTGGCGAGTGTAAGCCAACTATGTATCCTTTCCCCCTATTATCTTTTTACATGGGTTGCTGTGAAGATTACCTTACTTGCGACATTGCTTTCAATGCGGTTATGCCTCTAAGTCGTGCTTCGACACGTAGGAGATATAGCCGCATCGAGGGCATTACAGGGGCCCACAGTGATCTTTTCCACCGCCTCTCTGCTCTATAAATACTCAGATATTCCATAAACCCTAGGGGAGTCGACAAAACACAATTCGAGATGCCGCAAGTTCCAGAACCACAAGATTCAATCTAGAGCCCTATTCCGGCACCTTGCCGGACTGCGGAAACAATAACGGAAGGGTTCATCACCCTCATTGGTGCTCCCCCGATGATGCCTGATTAGTTTCCCACAGGTCTACTGGTCCGTAGGCAGTAGCTAGATGGCTTTTTTTATCTTCAATACAATGTTCTTCTTGATGTTTCTGGAGATCTATTTGATGTAATGTCTTTTTGCGGTGTGTTTGTTGGGATGTGATGAATTGTGAGTTTATGATCAGTTCTATCTATGAATATTATTTGAGTCTTCTCTGAACACTTTTATGTATGATCTTTATAGACTTGTATTTCTTCTCCGAAACTTTGTTTGGTTTGGCCAACTAGATTGATTTTTCTTGCAATGGGAAGAGGTGCTTTGTGATGGGTTCGATCTTGCGGTGCTTATTCTCAGTGACAGAAGGAGACATGACACGCATGTATCGTTGCCATTAAGGATAAAAAGATGGGGTCTATTCCTACATGAATAGATCTTGTCTACATCATGTCATCGTTATTATTGCATTACTCCGTTTTTCCATGAACTTAATACACTAGATGCAATGCTGGATAGTAGTCGTTGTGTGGAGTAATAGTAGCAGATGCAGGCAAGAGTCGGTCTATTAATTTTAGACGTGATGCCTATATACATGATCATTGCCTTAGATATCGTCATGATTATTTGCTCTTTTATCAATCGCCGAACAGTAATTTGTTTACCCACCGTATGCTATTTTCTCGAGAGAAGCTAGTAGTGAAATCTACAGCCCCTGGGTCTATTTCCTATCATATTATTTTCAGATATATTATTCTAAAAACCCAAAAATACCTTGCTGCACTTTTTATTTATTATTTTATTTTGTGTTTTGTCAGATCTATTTATCAAATCTCATATGATTTTATCTATCTCAAAACCGAGGAGGGATTGACGACCCCTCTTACGCGTTGGGTTGCAAGTATTTGTTATTTGTGTGCAAGTGAGTTTTTACATAGTGTTGTTTGGTTCTCCTACTAGATTGATAACCTTGGTTTCATAACTAAGGGAAATGCATAATGTTGTTGTGCTACATCATCCTCTCCTTTTCTGGGAAATACCAAGGCAGATACAAGCAATCGAGATGCAAGATAGAGAGGGCAATGATGGCCTCACGCCGTGCGCATGCAGATTTTATGTTAGCCCGGGCGGTTGCCGAGGCGTCGTGGGAGAAGTGGGGCGCCCCACGTCTCGTCGGGCGCCACGTGTCAAGCTTGGATAGCAGGCGGTTGGGGTCCTCGCCATTTCGCTCCACCTAGCGGGCGGAGTCATGCGCACCGCTGGCACGGGGGCTACTGTCGTGCCCGTGAGACTGGGGGTACCCAGGCCCGTCTGCCTGCGACCCAGTGCGCGGCGCCCGCCAGGAAGCCCAAGGCTGGCCCTCCACCAGGGCTTCACGAGCAAGACCCTCGCGAGGCGCACGTCAGCGAGCGCCACCAGGAGCCCCGTGAAGCCCTCCAGCAAGGCGGCCTCCCAAGGCCTCTTGCGGAGGCGTGCAAGTCAAGAGCAGTTCGGTAGAGTCACGCGGCCCTGTGCCTTCACGTGGGTGATGTGCATGGCGACGAGCGAAGCTAGAGGTGCGCCAGTAGGCGCGGATGGGAATGCTTTCCTCTTTTGTGCTAAGGGAGCAAGGCCATCCACTAGTTCCCAAGGCGATCCCCAAAGGCTGCCAATTTAGTGCATGAAGACCAAGACGATGGGATTATCAGTAAATGGAGACCTTCATGGTCCAAATCAGCAAAAGAAACACCTGAAATGAGGGAAAGTCTAATGTACTCCCAAGCTTAGGGTACTCCCGATGTTCCAAATTCAAAAAAAAACATTCTTAAATGTTTCAAATAAATCCGACAAAAATTATGAATGTTCATAAGCAATGTGACTGCAACCCCTAAAAATTTCAGCTCCAAACTTGAAACGCACATTGAAAAACAAAAACGTGAAATCTAGCATGAATAGTGTTAAAAAAACAAAGGCAACATGAATACTATTTACATCTGGATTTTAACTTTTTGTTTATAAATGTGTATTTCGAGTTTGGACCTGAAATTTTTAGGGGTTGTAGTCATATTCCTTATGAACATTCACAAATTTTTTTCTGAATTTTTGAAATATTTAAAAATTATTTCTTGAATTTGGAGCACCGGGAATACACCAAGCTTTGGAGCATCTGATACTTTCCCCCTGGAAGCAGATCCAGCCGGATTCCTTGGCCGCGAAGGGCCGAGACGAGCATGAACGTGGATTCCTTGGCCGCGAAGGGCCGAGACGAGCATGAACGTGGCACGCGCATCCAGCCAGCTAGGCGCACCGTGGGCTGCCTCTCGAGTTTTTGGTCGGCCAACATCAAAATAGCTGTCGCGTGCGTCGGTTGCACAAGCGCCCGCAATTCCCCTCCCCCTCCCTTCTCTTAAACCAATCAGACGCTAGAATCCTTGGCAATTCGCCGCTCCTCCGATCCGTTCGCCGCCGCCGGGATCGACCATGTCGTACGCCTACCTCTTCAAGTACATCATCATCGGCGACACAGGTTCGCAAAATCTCTCCCCTGCCCCTCCCGAATCTCTCCCGTATGGCCCCTGGGTAGGAATAGGATCGGATCCGCGAGGCCGCTGAGCTGCTTTCTTGGCCCATGCGCGCCGCTTGCTTTTCTTTTAGCGCGTCGTGATTGCTTTTCTTTTTGCAGGCGTGGGCAAGTCATGCCTGCTGCTGCAGTTCACCGACAAGAGGTTTCAGCCCGTGCACGACCTCACCATCGGCGTCGAGTTCGGCGCCCGCATGATCACCATCGACAACAAGCCCATCAAGCTCCAGATTTGGGACACGGTTCGTGCTCCACGCCGTGCCCTTTCTGTTACAACTAGCAACTCTTGATTCAGATGCAATTTAATTTTGGCCAGTATAGTTATTTTCCCTCCTACTGCTTGCAGTATTGCCCCCCGGGAGTAAATGAAGCATACATTCCTTGTTTTATTGTCTTGTCATATGCTAGTTTACAGTATATTACTACAGTAGTTATCTTGGTTAGATATGGATCACTCTCTCTGGTCAGAAAAGGATGCCCCATTTGGGCATTGCTGCTTTGGCACGGATTCTAAAAACCAACTTCCATCTCTCTATTGGTCACCAATTTCCGTTGTAATATGTAATATATTTGCAAAGCCTAATAAAAGATTATAGTAATCCAGTGTTTCCCAGATAAACCTACTAGTATGCATTTCTTGAGACGGTCTAAATAGTACGTATTCACCAAGGTGTTTTTTTTAATTAAAGTTCTAATGGTTTGACTGCATTTCCCCCCAATATGGGGTTTGTTACCGAAGGGGTCCTTTTGTGGCCACTTAACTTAAGAGCTTCGCACTCATGTTTATACTTGTTCTTTTAGCTTGTTCATCATACCATGTTATGATTTGCTTTTCATTAGTTACATAACAAGTTTTGCTGTTGATGACTGCTTAACTAAATTGGCATGTGATTTTGCTTGGGATTGCATGTTTCTGTAGTCCAGGATCCACCGTGGTTGTTGAGTTCGACTTCACAGAGCCCTCCATCTCATACCTATCATTTCTTCACATTACAGGCTGGCCAAGAATCATTCAGATCTATAACAAGATCATACTACAGAGGTGCTGCTGGTGCTCTTTTGGTTTATGATATCACCAGGTACAGTAGGTTTGGGAATACAACACTTTTTGTGTTCAAATTTCTGCATGCTAATGGTCCTTCCACCTGACTGACCATACTTCAGGAGGGAAACTTTTAACCATCTTGCGAGCTGGCTAGAAGATGCAAGACAGCATGCAAATGCCAATATGACAGTGATGTTAATCGGAAACAAATGTGATCTGTCTCATAGACGGGCTGTCAGCTACGAGGAGGGTGAACAGTTCGCCAAGGAGCATGGTCTAGTCTTTATGGAAGCATCTGCAAAAACAGCACAAAATGTTGAGGAGGTGATGGTTTATTCGTAGTGTGCTTTGTGGGATTACACTTTTTAGTTTGTGTCCAAAAAGAAAACTCACATCCTTTTTGTGGTGCAGGCATTCATTAAGACGGCTGGAACAATATACAAGAAAATCCAAGATGGTGTTTTTGATGTATCTAATGAGGTGAGTGTTAAATTGCTTGGATTTTCTGTTTATCAAATAACCAAGTTAAATATATTGGTCTGGTCTCCTTCTGGTGCCATACATAACTTGTACTCCCTCTGTTCCTAAATGTAAGTCTTTTTAGAGATTATAATATGGACTACATATGGAGCAAAATGAGTGAATCTACACTCTAAAATACGTCTGTATACATCCGTATGTAGTCCATATTGGAATCTCTAAAAAGACTTATATTTAGGAACGGAGGGAGTATAACAGTTTTTTACTGGAGATCTTGTCATAAGAAAATGCAACAAAATGGCTTTGGGGATATGTTGCTTGTTCCATGTGAGACCCAAGAGATCTTAAAAATGTGCAACTGTAGATCCATATAGATCTTGGTAATATGTCTAGAGGGTATCTGTTATGGCCGGTTTAGCTAGGCCCACCGGGCAATCTTAGACCACAAGTTATTTTAGGTTAATTCTTATGCAAGTTATCTTAGGTTAATTCTTATGCAAGTTATCTAGGTTATAAATATAGGCTGTAAGACTCTTTTTGGAATCAAGCAATAAGAAGATTATTATCTCTATTGCCCGGCTCCCAGAGGAGCCGGAATCGTAGCCACCGCCGCCATCTCCCTCCTCTTCTGCGATGGCGCCCAACCGCCGGCGCGGCCGCTCATCGCCTCGCCCAGCTCCCTCCTTCCCTTGCTGCTTACGCCCCAGGCCTGGTAGGGTACAAGTTCCTACCAATTTGGTAATCAGAGACCAAGTTCCGATCATGTCGCTACCACCACCACTGCCGGCGCTTTCCAGCGGCTCCACCGCGCCGATGCTGCCGGCGCCGTCCCTCACCGCGCCGACGACGTCCGCCGCCGGATCAACCACGCTGGCGGGCCCCGTCTCCACCGCGACCCCGACCGCGCCGTCCTCCACAATTCCTCCTGCGCCACCGCCGTCCGCCGTCTTCACACCGAAGCAGGTCACGGCCACCCTGCAGGACCTCGTCACCGCCGTCCAGAGCCTCTGCCTGCAATAGCAGCAGTACGCGGCCGGGCCCTACATGCCCCTGCCGACGGCGCCCCCTGCCGCCTACGACCACACGCCGTGGCCGCCCCAGGGCGTCTCTCCGTACGGAGCGCCCTCTGGCCCTTGGTGCCGACGCCGTCCTTGGGCCCCTGGCCGCTACAGCAGATGCCGCAGGCGGCGGCCACCGGACCGCTGCAGCCGTTCTCCGCGCCGACCTGCACCGGGCAACCCCTGCTGCCGTTTCCAGCGGGACACCCCGGCGGGACTACGCCGGCCGCGGCCCCTCTGTGGTACTTGCAGCCACCCCCTCCCGCGGCCACCGACGCCCCCGCCCACCCCCCGCCACCGACGCTCCAACCACCGGCACCGCCCCTGCCTAGCTCGGGGGCACCCTCATCGACCGGCCTCCCGATTCATCAGGTCCGGCTCCCGCCCTCCCCGTTGCCACTTCCAGCGTGGGCGGCTGGGTCTTCGCCATCGCCGGTCTACACCACGGCTCCGGAGCAGCCGACCCCGTTTCCGCAGTTCGGCGGGCCATCCAGCTCCGCGGGTCCCTACCCGGAGTACTCCGACCAAGCGCCACCCGCCTCGCTGCTCCGCACCTCTGAGCCAGCTCGACACGGCGCTCCGACCCAGACACCGCCACGGTTCGCCAAGATCGATTTCGCCACCTATGACGGCACGGAGGACCCCCTCAACTGGCTCAACCAGTGCGACCAGTTCTTTCGCGGGCAGCGCACCCTCACATCGGAGCGTACCTGGCTCGCCTCGTATCACCTCCGCGGCGCGGCACAGACCTGGTATTACGCCCTCGAGCAGGACGAGGGCGCCATGCCCCCTTGGGAGCGCTTCCGCGAGCTCTGCCTCCTTCGCTTTGGGCCTCCGGTTCGCGGGAGCCGCCTGGCGGAGCTCGGCCGCCTTCCCTTCACCTCCACGGTGCAGGACTACGCCGACCGTTTCCAGGCCCTGGCATGCCATGCGTCGAGTGTGACGGCGCAGCAGCGGGCCGACCTCTTTGTCGGTGGACTTCCGGATCACATCCACGTGGACGTGGAGCTTCGGGGACCCCAGGATCTCCAGTCGGCCATGTACCACGCCCCCGCGCTTTCGAGCGCCGGGCGGTGGCCATCCAGCAGGAATCATCGTCCCGGACCGCTGGGTCGCTACCCGGGCCGGATTCCGCACAGGGTCGGCCTGCACAGGCTTTTGCGGCACCCCTCGCCGTGATCGCGGCACGCCCGTTCTGCCGGCTCACCTCAGCCGAGCTACTCGAGCGTCGCCGCCAAGGGTTGTGCTTCAACTGCGACGAGCCCTACACGCCCGGCCATGACTGCCCGCGACTCTTCTACCTGGAGGTTGCAGACTACATTCCGGAGGACGCCATCGCCGCCGACCTGGCCGCCCCAGCTGTCGAGAAGGTGTTTGACGCTGGTTGATCGCCTCGAGGAGTTCCGCAAGCGCTTTCCCACCTTACAGCTCGAGGACGAGCTGTTTGTGCAGGCGGGGAGAAGTGTTATGGCCGGTTTAGCTAGGCCCACCGGGCAATCTTAGCCCACAAGTTATCTTAGGTTAATTCTTATGCAAGTTATCTTAGGTTAATTCTTATGCAAGTTATCTAGGTTATAAATATAGGCTGTAAGACTCCTTTTGGAATCAAGCAATAAGAAGATTATTATCTCTATTGCCCGGCTCCCAGAGGAGCCGGAACCCTAGCCGCCTTTAACCCTAGCCGCCGCCGCCATCTCCCTCCTCTTCCGCTACGGCGCCCAACCGCCGGCGCGGCCGCTCATCGCCTCGCCCAGCTCCCTCCTTCCCTTACTGCTTACGCCCCAGGCCTGGTAGGGTACAAGTTCCTACCAGTATCTTTTTGATAGAAAGACTGTAAGGGAACCCCCTACAACATAATTGGTGCAACAAACCCAAATTGCAAGTACCAAGCCTTGAACCTGGGTGGGTGGGAAGGCATCAGCCCCTTCCCACCACTAGGCTATGCCTTAGTCTGCGTTCCTACCAGTATCTTATCAGGTTGTAAGCATTTAAGTTTTGGTAGGAGGACAGGTGTACTTGGGCAGGTTAACAAACTTTTCTGTGTTAGGTAGTAATTGGAAGTGCGATCATGTGCTTCTCTTAGCATTTGATCATCTAAGCATCAGGGGATGAGTGTGGATAGATGATTAGATGAGTCTCCAGTTATATATTCTCTCTTTTCTTGTTTCCTGTATTTTTTGATTTGTGCCATTTATTCATTTGTCATTGGCAGCTCCTTTTGTTCCATTCGATACCCCATAAATGCAGTTTTTCGTCCTTGGCGAATAGATGAAACCAAAGTTTGATTTACATTCATTCTTCTTCTAAGAACGTCTCTTCTACTTGATTCTGAAACAGTAGTTGTTTTCATTTCCTGTAGCGCTGATTGGCTAGGCTAGCACTGTTCCTCCCCCAAACTAATGTTCTCAATGTATAATGTTTTTAAATTATTCGCTGTAGTCCTACGGAATCAAAGTTGGCTATGCTGTCCCCAATGCATCCGGAGGTGGTGCTGGCTCGTCCTCTCAATCAGGTGGCTGCTGCAGTTAAGCAAGTTTACGACCAAGTCCTATCATGTGAGACTGAAAACAGCTGCCCAGGTTGTTGTCCTTCCTTCCGCCATTGACGGTGTAATCGGTGAGCAAATGTTCATCAATGGTGCTTGTCTACACTGCGCAATCTTTCTGTAAAGCAAACATTTATAGTTTCTGTCCATTTGTGTCTGTAACTAAATGGTGTGGATATTCATTTGTTCGATGTAATAATGCTTTGTAGACTACAGACATGGCTGTGCAGCAATTGCCCTTATCCATGTCACAATATTTGCCCTGATACTTCCATTGCGCAGTATTTGTCCATGCTATTTGTGCTTGTTGTTGATGATGCATTTAATATTTGTCCAATAGCAATAGTCACAACCATTGTTAAACTTTGTCGGATATTACATGCTTGGGGCATACCAAATTGTTGTTAAAAATAGAGAAAATGAACAAAATTGACAAGCACCCAGATAAATTTCCTAGAAATGGGAATCATGACACAGTAATCGCAAAATAAAGATAGTACACTTTTGAACACCCGTAATATAAAGCTAGCACACTTTAGAACATCAGTCAAACACCAACAACATAATTCCACATCAAGAACAGCTGGTACAGCCAATATCAACGTCTTCTTGGCTCTAATAAGAATATTGCTCCGTACAAGTAGGAAACCAGATTACACTGCACACAAGCATGCAGTGCAAAATTTCCAAGGTATAACATAGCTCAGCGCCCCCTGCCACGACCGCGCCCACGACCACGACTGCGCCCACGACCCATAGGTTTCCCTGCATCCAGATGAAGGAAGGGGTGTTCAGAGAACGGCGCCAGTGATAGTACATAAACTAAATAAAACACAGAAAGACACTAATACCATACCTGCAGTAGGCTTCTTAGGCTTCACCCTTGGTGTTTCCTCAACCAGCAACGTCTCCAGGTTTAAGCTGTCAGGAAGGATGTAATATCGAATGTTGTTTCCCCTCACACTAAGGTGGTCAAGGGTGACAGGATTCTTCCCTTTCAGTGTAAGCTTGACAGTCTTCAGATGAGTATTCATGCTGATGTCGACGCCTACAAAATAGGCATGAACTCAGGACACTGGCATACACTACTAATGAATACACTTCAGGATGATTTCAGGCCATAATACAAAATGATGAGAAAGAAAATTATATCAAAGGACTGACAGACAGATTAATTGTAACTAAATATGGATATGAATGCAAGACTAGCAATTCTGAAACCAGAATCCACTACTTTTACTAAAACAACACAGCTCATGCCATTTTCGAACTCCGTTCCAGCAAAACTCCTATATGTTCACATTAGATACTCAATAACTTGAAAAAAGTTGAAAATACAAAATAATATTTCCTACAACCTTAACATGTGGTTTACATCCAGTACAAATTTCAAGTGATTGTGTTGTGTAGATATCACAGGTAGGAAACATCAGAAAGTACTAATGAAGTGAGATCCGATGATGGGATATGTGAAGTATTTGAGGACATTCCTAAAATCAATAACCGGCATGGCTGTCTCAGCTGCAGATGTTATTATTCAAAAAGGAAGATCAACTTTACTTATCTGAAGTCGTTAGAATTTCATAACATAGTAAACTGTTCATTGCTAAGCCGAATAGACGATTAAGAAGACCTGCAATCCCTCCGGAGCAAGTATAATAGGATGACATAAGAGGTGCCATATCATATTTATGATGAGTTGGAGGAGAGAGAAGAGAAACGGGCTATAAATCAGTAGCTAGCTCAGCACAGGCTGCAAGAAGCACTGTCAGAGAAGGAGAAGGGACAGGTAGTGATAAAGTAGAAAATGCCTATAGTTAACTATTATATGGGTTAGCTTTTACTTTGGCTATAGATGACATGACTACTATACAGAGCAGCAGTTGGCTATACTATTAACCATGCTCTCAAACGATGCCAGCTCATGAAGGAAACATTGTATTCTTAGCATTTTTACTGCACAGAATTACATTTGCAGAATACATTTCAATTAACTAGCTTAACATCTTAACAAATACAATTAAATCTATAAAATGAATTAACATGCTCTCAGTCACCAGATTTATCAAGCCTGTCTATTAGACAGGCGTATAGAGGGACAGTCTCAACCAAGAGCATGTAACTTTAAATGGACGTGGAAAACAAGACTAAACAATCAACCATGAAAAGATTTGCAGAACCAAGCATGTCGCAACATGAAGGTAAGTACAGCTAGCACATGCTGAGTTTATTTAACATGCTATATTACCTTGTATCAAGTTCCAGACAGAGTAATTTCTATAGAACGAATGTCAAAATACACACTATTAAAGCTTACTTAGCAAGGCATAGAAAACTGTCCACCTGAAATTTTCCTACAAAACCTAATATATTCCACCAGGGATTCAAAACATGAAAAAGGTAATTCAGTAAGAAAATACTCCCTCCATTCACAAATATAAGATGTTAAAACCTTTTTTTAAATCAGATGTATATAGACACGTTTTAGTGTGTTCATTCACTCATTTCAGTCAATATGTAGTCCATATTGAAATATCCAAAACATCTTATATTTGTGAAAGGAGGGAGTACATTTTAGGTTTCATTTGATACTTTCTTTGCCATTTCCATTTCAACATCCGGTAACCTAATCATCTGGTCATCAACATCTTCTCGTCGCTCAACAGTTATCCAATCTATGTTTGGTTTACCACGACATAAGCAACATTACCTACTGAAATCAGGATACTGCAAGAAATTAATCAAACAATTCCCATCAGAATTTGTTACTTCTACTACTAGTAACCTGAGTAAGTAAATTACAAATAGTTGCAACATTAAGAGATACAGATAAAAGCTTAACCAAAAAAAAAATACAGACAGCTGCAGGATTCGACTAAAAGGAAGGCTCAAGTGCACACTAGCTCGACATGGCAGCAAGCAGATGACAGCGCTGAAGACCAACAAACAGCCCTGCTATGTCCATGGATTCCAATGACAGGGACAGAGGCTTTGCACAGAAAATCAAGTGGCTTCTTAAAAGTCATAGCAAACAGGCGACACCGCGCTGGCGCCGTCGCCAAATGCATCGAACCAAACAAGTGAACAACCCAC